>NC_052355.1:45718574-46076414 GCF_009727055.1 Benincasa hispida | reverse complement strand
CCTATGGTCGTTTAGGTGAGATGCAAGTCTCTAGTATCAACGGCGTTATATATAGAGTCTAGTCATCTCATGGTCCAGGTCTTATACAAACTCTTTGTATAGAATACTCCCGCTCCACGTTTCCACATGAACAATGTGTATCTTTACAAAACAACGAGACTCCGAGAGAATTAGGACACCAATCCCAACATAATATATACACAATAATTCATTACAATATAAGCGGTCATCAATTACTAGACGATCGTGTAGTAAGTTATAAACGATCGTGTAGAAAGTTATAAATGATCATGTAGTAATTTATAAACGATCGTGTAGTATTGTATAAGCGATCGTGTAGTACTGTATAAGCAATCGTGTAGTATTGTATAAATGATCGTTCAGAAATTTATATGATCGCATATATAATACTAAGCGAACGCTTATAAATAGTTGAGCGATCACTTATCAATTACTGGACACTTTCTAAAACTTTTATGGGACATTGCTTAACATTTGCTTATCTCATTGCAAATCACTCTTTGTACGATATGGTGGAAATTAGAACGAGTCCAGAAGAAATTATGTTGGAGGTCGTTTGAAAGGTCTGTAAGTCAGAAATGATATAACAGTCAGTGAATTAGTGAGTATTATGCATCAATGACTGAATATCAATCTGGATATGTTTGATTCACACATCAAATATTGTTACAATTTACTGGTCTCAGCTTCCTCGATTGACATAATCGATGATAAAGACCTTAGCTTTTTTTAGAAGAAAGTGATGCATCCCGGATGCCGTTATTTGTATCAGTTACACCTTGCGAAAATCATGAAATGCACACCAGCGATATGTACCAACATTACAATCCAACCGATCAACCCATAACAACCACTCAAACTTTGGGTTCGCAACCATTCTAACACATAATGTTCACACCATGTCTTCACTGGACGATCATATTGAGCCATGTAACTTGGGGGATGATCGAATTGAAGCTTGGTTTGGTCACAACAGTGAACCTAAATGTACTTCACAATTTGATACTGAACATGGATATGGACAATCTTCAGGAACACAAACTTCTCCAACACCTTACATCTATGTTCCAACCCACCTGTTCTCATCCCACCAGTTGTGATGCCTTCGATTCAAATGCATTTTACTATTCCAACCTAACCAATTGTAGATATACCCAGACCATTAGAGGGGCCCTTCGTATGACGATCATAATACCTCATGACTGACTGAATGACGAGGATATAAAGGTCGGTCAAATTTTCTTTTCGAAATATGATCTATCAGTTAAATTATCAATGTTTGCAATAAGAAAGAACTTTGACTACCATGTAAAAAAGTCAACAAAGAGCTTGCTAACTATGATGTTTGGTTGAGGAGTGTAAGTGGAGAGTCTGCGCAAAAAAGAAAGAAAGAAAGAAAGAAAGAAAGAAAGAAAGAAAGTGATTTCCTTCAAAGTGATGAAATATCCAAGCGATCATACATGTTCTATTGAAATGAGAATGGGTAATCATCAACAAGCAAAAAGTTGGATTATTGGACACTTAATCAAGTTCAAATATGAACAAGTTGGTCAAACATACCGCCTGAGGGATATAATTGAAGACGTCCGATGAGATTATGGAGTAAACATAAGTTATGGGGGGGCTTATTGCACTAGAGAATATGGATTGGTGTTCGCACGAGGGTCGTCAAAAGGATCATATGCTATTGTTAGGGCATATGGCGAGGCACTTAAGCTTGCAAATCCAGGTATGATATTTGAGATAAGTATAGGACAAGCAATACTTTAAGTATGTCTTCATGGCACTCGGTTCATGTATCAGGGATTTTTTTAACTGTATCCACCCAGTAATCATTGTTGATGGGATCCATTTGCACGAGAAATACAAAGGTGTGTTGTTAATAGCAACGTGTATTGATGACAATAATAACATATGTCCTATCGCCTTCAATGTTGTGGATGGTGAGAACGATGCATCATGGACTTGGTTCATGACTCATTTGAAGGCTTCAATAGGAAACATTCCGAATTTAGTGATTATATCAAATCGTCATATCTCACATGCAAAGATTGTCTCAGGTATATTCCCTGATGCATTTCATGCCCTATGTATATACCATATTCGGAATAATTTGATTGATAAATTTAAGAATAAAGGCATAATCTCACACTTCTACCTAGCGGCAAAAACTTATAGAATGTCTGAGTCTCAGATGTATTAGGCTAAGCTCCATAAATATCCTGGTGTGACGACCTATCTTAAGGAGATTGGATTACAATAGTGGGCAAGGGTTTATCAAGTCCATTGTAGGTATGACAAGATGATGACAAATATAGTAGAATGCCTCAATGGAGTGTCAAAAGATGCACGAGAACTACTAATCACGAAGCTATTGGAGCATATCTGTGAGTGGCTACAAGGTTGGTTCTATGTTCGACGTACACATGCAATGGTATGCAAAAACATGTAATTGATTATGCATTGAGTATTCTTAAGGAATCGGAATTGATGTTTATAACATATCGTGTTTCCCTGATGGACATGCATATAATTAATGTGGACGATGGATATTTGGGGGGTTGGTGGATCTTCGTTCACGAACATGTACTTGTATGGAGTTTAATTGTATTGAGAACCCGTGCTCCCATGAAATATTTATAGCGACTCTGAGAAACATTAATGTTCAAACATTATGTACAAAATGGCTTACAGTTGAGTGTGTGCTTGCTGCTTACGCCGAACCAATCTTCCCAGTTGGACATAGACAATAATGGAGTCAAAGACTAGATTTTGAAGAATTTGAAATTCTACTGCCACGATGTTGGGGTTATGCCCTAAAGTCTCGTGTCCTGTAGTTTGTAAACAGTATATACGAACACCTGTGATAGTTAATATATGATATTTACTTCACATCTTGTTGTTTTGCTCGGTTTTCTGTTTTATTTGCTTTACCACAAACCAAGCATGTATGTGGTGACATACAAGTGGATCATGTCTTAAGTGATAACCAAAATGGTTTGTAGTATATGGATATAGGAAGGAAACCTTATCCTGATAATGCTACGGACGCGACCCGCTTTGTGGAATGGTCACAAGTACTGTGACTTGCCACAGATGATCTGATCCTGATCATTCGTATTGGGGATATGCGAGCGGGGGTGTCCTATACAAAGAGTTTGTATAAGACCTGACCACGAAGTGTTAATGTCTCGTTATATAACAATCGTTCATGACAGAGACTTCACTTTAGTAGGATGGCCATAGGTAACATGACCCAATCCTTAGTGAGTTGGGAACTCCTGCCATTGAGGGCGGTCCTTTGATTTGTATGGGTGCGAGTGGCCAAGTCTTCGATTCAAACCTACCATTTTGGGGATTCGTCTGATTGGGAGTTGGGAACTCAACTATACAAGATGAAATTCACTCCTTCCCCGAGGTAGGGGTAAGTAGATAGATGGCTCCCTTAAGGGCTGATTCCGGGCTTGAACGATATGGCGCCATACACCTTCTCTTGGCTCGAGAGGTGTTCACACATAGTTAGATGATGTTGTATTGTTCATTAGAGAGATCAGTGGTACTTAGAAGTGAGATGTAATTATAGGGGCAAAACGGTAATTGGCCCAACTATACTTACGAACATCTGTAAAGGGTAATTGTACTCATGATTGGTTATATCCAATGGACATAGAAATAATTCTATGGTAAGAAGAGTTCAGTTGTTGGTCTTTAGTGGAATCACTGACAGTTAACGGATGGTGAATTTGTGGCTAAAGAGTTTAGTCAGCTATTCACGTACCGTTGGAGCTTCGAGCCATAGGTCCATTAGATCACCTGGGTAGCTTGATAAAGTTGAGAACCAGTGTTTGGGTTAATTTGAAATGTTCAAATTTGACAAGAGGAAGTTCAATTATATATGATATAATTGGACTAGTTAATTATATATGATATAATTGGCTAAATGTATGAGATACATAATTTTGGAGAAAATTAGATATAAATATGATTTATATCAAGTAGAGGAAAAATACTATAGTAGATATATGATATCAAACTATAAGATATAAATATAATATGATTATATTTATTAATTAAATTAATTGATTAATTATTTAATAATTAACCAATTAATCCACGTTCGTACGTGGGAAGATGGGGCCGCGAAGGTTATGGTAACCGACGGGTTAAAGTTTTGAAAATCGTTTTCATTTGAAGAGATAATTCAATCGTGCATTCTAATCGCCCACGCCCAAAAAGAATCCATGAAAGAGCGATCACGAGAGCCTATACGATAGAAGCTCATTCGTCTAAATGGTCGTCTAGTTCACGCGTTCTCCAAACGATTGTACACCTCTTTCCTAACGATTGTTCGGTTTTTCCTAAACGATCGTGTAGCTTTACTATACGATAAGCATCTCCGCTATATGATAGTAGAGTTTTTCTCGCGCGCGCTTATCGTCTACACGACGTCTTCTCCTCCGTCCTCTACCAAACTCACTAGAGCCTACTCTTTGGGTTTTTGATGCCGAGGATGCTCGGGTTTCCCTTGTGGTGGTGTTGTCCCCGCGGTCCTGTTCGTGTATGTTCGGATCGTGCAGTGACAGTCGACAGACTCATCGGGTGCTGATAGATCGGTGGGAAGTTTTTCCGCTGCTTTGGGTTCACACATACGAAGATAGTCTTCCTTTGGTACGAACCTCTTTTCCCTACATTTTATTGTATTCTGAGCATGCCATTGATGAGTTTAATATGCATAACTGTTAGTATGGAATGTATATCTTTTATGTTTCGGTCACTGTGAAATCGGAGTGATCTAAGCCCGCTCATGGAACTCTCGGTATGAGATCCTTCACACGAAAGGTAGCAAGTGTCGATCGACGTCAAACCGTTAGGATACCTTCTACTGGAGAGGAGCCAGCCAAATACATATGTGTACACGATGTGGTGAAAGAGGACATAACAAGAAAACATGTAGACAAACATTAATAACACCTAACATTGGCCCGTCTAGGCTTAATGATATGTAATCTGTATGCGATCAATTTGTTATAAATGGGCGATCGTTTAGTTATTCATGGGCAGTTTTCCTATACAATCTTATCTGTTCTTCTGTCAACTTATTCTTAATCATAGAAGCAGTTTTATGGACTTGGCAAGAGACTGTAGTAGGGAAATATTTCTCAGCAGGGACGTCCATCTTACCAATCTAACAAGCGTTTACACTACAACAATTAGTAAACAATCACATAAAAAAAATTAAAGAATTGCATAACAGATATCTCAATGATCGCATAACAGATATCTCAATGATCGCGTAATAGTTAGCTAAACGATCGCATAACAGATAGCTAAACGATCGCATGATATAAATCTAAACGATCACACAATAAATATCTAAATCATCACGTAACAGTTAGCTAAACGATTGCATAACAAATAGCTAAACGATTGCATAACAGATAGCTAAACGGTCGCACGATATAAACCTAAACGATTAGACAATAAATATCTAAACGATCAGTTAATATTTTCTATTCGATCGCTTAGTAATATCTAAACTCTCACTTAATATTCTCTAAACGCTCGCGTAGTATTCTCTATTCGGGTGCTTAGTATTCTTTCAACGATCGATTACGAATGAATACATGATTAAACCCTACAAGATAGTTAAACCTCAAATATCAACATGTATTCTTCAAAGAGAAAAGTCTCATACCTTTCAGATCACGACGACGGTAGCAAGTGCGTAGAAACGATCAATAAGAAACTTGCGAGGAGTGCTCAATTGAAGTTCAGAGAGAAAACGGGAGCAAATTTGAGAGAAAATCCTTCGAAGTTGAGAAGGAAATGAAGGAAATGAAGGGACCTATCGTTGTAAAGTATTCATAGAGGCATGCGGATACCAAACAGTTTGAAGGCTTTTTAAAATTAAGGGTAATTTTGGAATTCCGCATGGACAAAAGGTCAGTGGTAGAAAATTTTTTAGATCATTGGTAGAAAAGTTAATGGTTTTTGGGTCATTTTGTGAAATTTTTTCGAGCACTGGTAGTGGTTGCATTGAACGATAGCAGTTACAAGTAGATGTGAGCGGCAACAATGGTGCCTTTAAGTGGTGAGCAATGAAGAGTGGTGATAGCGAGCAGTTATGAACATTGTTGGTGAGCAATTTGAATAACGGAGGCGAGAGGCAGCAGCGAAAGTGACAAGTGGATAGATCTGGAACAGTAGCAGCATGAACTTCCTTCTGACAACAATGATTACATACAACCCTAACCTACAATGGCAAGTGGTTCCAAACGATAACTACAAATGGCGGCTTTGAATAATGACGATGACTTCAGACAACAAGAACCGATGGCGAGCAGCAGCAGTGACAACAAAAGTTAAAGGTGAATGGTAGCCACCAAGCGACAACCGGGGGGGGGGGGGGTGGGGTAGGGGTGGTAGGAGCAACATGAATATTTCAAACGACAGCAACAACAACGAAACTCACGATTTTTGTAAATCCACCATCGACGCTGACTTCCACGTGAAAGGTCTAAACAGATTTGGTCAAGTGGCGTTCATGGTGAACCATGGCAACAGATCTGTGCACATAACGAAACATAGATGGGTCTGAGCGATGGATTTGAGACTCGTGTCATTGGCAATTCCAGACTTGAAGTCATGTCTTCTTTTATTAACAGTACAACACGAGCATTCCTTAACTAGTGGTGACGACTTTCCACAGGCAAAATACTAAATATACGAGGCATTTAGATCTCCGACGGCAAGGGCTTCTCTCCAATTATTCACCATTTTTTGCAGCAGCCTATTCCATCAACATTTCAAGAAGTTCATTGACCACAATATTCATGAGCAGTAGTGGGTGTTTCTCTTCTTAATTAAGCTGGTGATGGTGTCTTCCCCAAGCATTGTCATCCTCAATAAGCAACAATAGCTTATTTGATGGGATTAAATGATGACAACAACATGAGAAGTGTTTAAAATTTCGTGCTCTCTGGCGGTCCATAAGAAACTTCAGCGAAACACTTGTAATTTGAACCTTTATCCTCAATGGTGGTGAAACATGAACAAACAAAATTCTAGGAACAATCGACACATAATTACTCACTGATGATATTCAACTATTGACGACCATTACATTCAAGCATAAAAAATGTCACAATCACTCTCAAATTTCTGAAAATTATATCACTGAGCAAATTAGGGAAAAATCATTAAAAAAAATTGTGGTCTGTAATCACAATAACAATTTAGAATAAGCTACAAATTTTCAAAAAGAACATGGTTGGAGTTGAATCCTGGAGTCTTAAATTCCAAGATCTAAACAATCGGAGATCTTAAGAAAATGGAACCAACATTATTTGGAGATGGTGGAGTATTTTCAAAAACCCAAGTGAAAGAAGCTACAAGAGGTTGAGTAATTATAATTAAAAGCGAGATTTTAAAGCTTCGACCAATTTGGATATCATTATGAATTGTAAAATATAAGAAAAATTGATGTCATTTTGAATATATCTCAAGTTATTGATTTATTGAAGAAGAATTTGCAATAAGAATATCTATTATGAAGGATCCTGGAAGTAAAACAACTATTTATAATTACCTGGATGCAAAATTTAATGAAACCAATTGAAGAACCTCAAAAGAAGATTTAATTGCTCAGGAAAGAGAAGATTAGCGTGAGGAACTTAATTGGAACTCAAAAAAATTTTTAAGTAAAAATATTTGATGAAAAACTGGGTTGGCCACCCACAGTTAACTAACCAAATTTAAAGTCCAAAATTTGGGGACCACCTCAGGTTGGACTAAAGACATGTGTCGAAGCAAGTCATAAAAGATAGGCAGGTTAACTCCACTTAAGTACGGAGCATGAAAACCAGGGAACTGATTGAAGGAATGTACACATGCACATTGGAAGCAAATTAGATCTAAAGCACTCTAATTTGATTAACTAATAAACATGCATGTTCATAAAACCAAATTAGGGTTAGAATATGCAACCTTTGTAGGCCGAATTCCTTCTTGGTTATGATCTATTCTTCTCATGATCGGTTCGTAGACCACCACGAGAGTCTTCCCGACTATTCTCTGGTCTTTGAACGGGATGGTGGAATCTGGTGAATGACAAAATTTGGAAGGAGATTGAATAAGGGTTTGAGAGAGAATTAAGGTTAGGGTTCTTCAAAATCTAAAAAATTTTCACTTTTTCCAAGAAGATTAAACTTCACAAAATCATTCTATTTATAGGCAAAAACATGTAAATCATACAAAGTTAAGTTAATGAAAAATTGACACTTAGAATTCTATTAACTCTAAGTGGGATTATTATCTTCAAGTGGGATGAACACCTAGCAAGAATATTTTAATCCAAATCACAAAAAATTGATTTTCCCACTAAGTCAATCTTGGATTTTTCCACTAAGTTGGTCAAATAGTCAAACTTTGACTCTCAAAGTCTATGGCCAATTTTTTTACTTTATCTCAATTTTGACTTTCAATCCAATTTTTGACCTCTTTAAATTAAATTAATTTAAACAATTAAAATAATTTAATTAATTTAAAAATAATATCACACTAATTTTGATCAATCCTAATTGACCGTTTTGAATGCTTATTTTAAAGAAAAATCTGATATTAAATCTTATTTAAATATATTTTTCTCTCTTTATATGTTTAATTCATAATTAAACATTAGATTATATATCAGATATATTTCACAATTTACTCAAAACATTCGAACTCGTTCTTACACCATTATAAGGTTTTGTCCGATATGAGTTAGTGAGGGACCTAATGAACCTACAGATCATAAGCTCCAAGATTAACCAACTAAACTCTTTAACCTAGTTAACTAACATTCGTTAACTATCGGGATACTCCACTATAGCCCAGTAGTTGCACTCTCCTCACTATAGATATATTTCTGTCCACTCGATATAACCATCATTAATAAGTTGACCCTTCACAAGTCATTCATAATTATGGCTGGGTCAAATATCTATTTTACCCTCATAATTACCTCTTATGCCTTAAGTCATACTGATTCTCTAGTGAATAATTGGTTTGTGATCCAATCACTAAACTAAATCCCTCTTAGGCCAATGAAAGGGTGGGGCCCCTCATCCAAGACCTAAAGTCAGCACTTAAAGGAACAACCTCTCTACTATCCCTAGAAGAGAGTATGAGTGAATTTCGTTTGCACCCTACGTCCCCAGCTATCTACTCGATTTTACCTTTGAAATGGGGGGGCATATTGAGTTAGCATTGATGAGCCACCCTCTCCTATGTAGATCTAAGGATAATCCCGAATAAATAGAAGTTCATAATTAACTCAGGATTAAGGTCGAGTTACCTAAGTCATCATATTTGAAATAGTTAGTCTTAAACAGTATACAGTGTTATAAAGTAAGAGTGACTTATTTCTTGGTCCGATTTTATACAAACTCTTTATGTAGGACGCCCCCACCCGCATGTCTCCACATGAACAATTCAGGATCACATCGTTTATACTAAATACAAAGTGGCTCGTATCCCATAGTGTCTTGGTGATAATAAAATAAAACTACTTTTAGGGGGAACGGGGAACACAGTTTATTATTTGATGCATGTCTTTATGTTATGCGTTTGTACCCATGCGTCAGAGGTCATGCATTGGAATGGAAAGTATGCGTTCATCTAGTATGCAATGACCATGTGTTCCTATCACAAGTTTTCTTGCCTTCTCGCCAAGTATAACGAGAACGCAAGTTTCTCGGGTGATCCAAGGTCGAACACAGGGACTTGTAACTCAATAACGTTTGTGAAGCAATGCGTTTGATGCGATGAATAAAAGTAAAAAGAAGAAGTTAATGAATTACACACTACTCCTACTCCTAACTAAACAAATTTAGCAATGGAAGACTTGACAACTGTTAACGCATATTAATGTTTATTATCTTAAATCGCTCGAGTAATCCCAGTTTGTCACATTAATGCATCGCACACCTCTCGGTGGTCAGCCGCATGACTATATCTCTATAGTGCATGGTTGCGTCGAGCGTAAGACCGTGCCTATCTTTAGAAACAATGCATACTTTGCTTTAGTGCATTCCACCTCTTACCTTCTCAGGTAGTTAGATGCCGCTAATTAACTTATAGACAAGCATTTCAACAACCCATCAACAAGCGTTGCTACAGCCTCTCACCAAGCAAAGAGGATTAACTCACTATATTCGCACAACGCACACCTCTCGATGGGTTGCTACTGATAACTTGTTGAAATACAAGTTATTTATGTTGTCTTATTTAGATATTGCTGCAAAAAGAAAGAAAAGTTGCGTCGATAGTATAGAAATTGGCTAAGAAATGCGAAAATTATAAAATATCGTCAATACACCCACTAACACCATTGTGATGATAGAATAGAATGTGTCAATTTCTGTTTTGCAGGAAATCAGTCACCGCATGCATTAATGGCTCAAGGATAAAATAAACAACGCATCTACGCCGCATTGCGCCCATCATTCAGGAATGAAGAGATGATCAACGCAATGACGATGCATGCGACAATCGATCAAGAGCTTAGCGATCAACACAAGTTCAACCGCATGCGGTAATAAAAAATAACACTGCATGCGGCAATCGATCGAAGATGTAAAGAGCAATGTATTTGTGGAGGATTCTGACAAATGTATAACTTTCAGTTGTGCATTTCTGATGGGTTGATTGCGTAACAGAAGGAATATTCACTCCGCCATTTCAGGAACTACCATAACCATAAAGTGGGGACCACAAAGTGAAAGAGCTAAGCTTCACCTATAAATAGCTTCTGCAAATTCACTGAGAGACATACTTGAATACATAGAGACGTGCATATATCGATTCTGAGAGAGAGACTAGTCTGATGCGATTGTCCAGAGTAGATTCGAGATAATCAAGAGACAAGGCCGAGAGGTGAGTCTCTGAGCAAGGAATCCCTCCAATCCCCACCGTTGAAGCTCTGTGCGAAGATCATTTCTACCAGAAGAGTAAGCCTGAGAGGGAAGCTCTCCTCTCCATTTCTACCACACGCCGGCAAGTAAGACCTCCGTTTAGGATCTGTGTCAAGACGTTGACACTCCTTCTGTATTTGTTTCTAATCTCTATTTCATCACTTGTATTCATCTTCTTAATCTTTCATTCACACCATGTATCGAATGCTTAATCTTAGTATTAAATGTTATGATCATTACCATTATCATCTCTCTGTTTATTTCCGTTCATCCATAATCCATTTTCTTCATGATGTTTTCCCAATTCCCTAGGTAATTAGCAAGAATTAAGCAAGTAAATTAATTTGTGTTAAAGAAATAATTAAGTTTAGCTAAAGCATGCTTGATGGCATCTTCACCTGTGGGAGCAGAAGTGAAGATGTTATTCTGCCTATCGAGAGAAGGTTGGAAGAATGCGTTAACTAAAGCGAGAAGTACTTCCAGAGATGGAAGCAACCTTGCGTTCATCACGTTCATCTCTATTTCACCATAGAGATATGGGAACGCGGCTGATCACCTAGAGGTGTACCCCAAGGGAAAGCGGAATCTTAGTTGCATCTTTAACGCAATTAACAAACTTGCTTTGTTTTTACTAATTAATCTTTCTATTTCTGATTCATTCATAAAGACTTGTCATCGCATACCACAATCCTTTGTATAACTTCACAGTCAGTCTCGACCTCAGTATCATATATTATGTATCTTGTATCTTGTATCATATTAGTTTAGGATTTTATTTTATTTATGCAACTTTATTTTATCAACGCAATTTTATTTTCATCGCACTTTAGATTACTGTATAAACAACTATTCTTTATTAATTATAAAAACTAGTTGCATATACCACATGGGTAACACATTAACGAAAACAATCCCTGTGTTCAACCTCGAATTATTCTGAGAAACTTGCGTTGGAATTATACTTGGTTTCAGCGCAAGGAAACTTGTGACATGCATTCCTCCATCGCATACTACAAGCATATCATTAACAACGCGTATATTTAGACGTAGTGTGTATAAGCGATAACACAACATAACATTCCATCTACATTCCATTTCTATGTCATCAAGTTTATGGCAACATGAGCTTGCATGATACGTTCATTCACATTCATATTTGTTCACATGCTGTAAGATATATGATATAAATTTATCATGTCAACTACATGTGTCCTATCTCTAGGCTACACGATTGAGTATTCAATCGCCCTTGATAAATAAACGATGAAGGTAAACGATGATAAAGATAAAGAAGATGAAGAAGATGGAGTTGAAGGAATTTGGAACTGCATTGATTACAGAATGTAAGTATCTTAAGCCCAAAATGTAATACAGTACAGAGATTAGAAAGGAAATGTAAGGCTATGCATCAAGGCTGTTGGTGATGCCATGGATGGATGGTGAAGACGTCTCTCTCGGGCCTCTAACTCCGGCGAAAGCTCTGGTCGTCACTCGGAATGGGTTGTGGAGGTGAATAATCCTCAAAGAAAATCTCGCCCATGCTTTCATCTGTGATCGCAAACCTCTGCCTTAAGGCAGAAGTTCAGATGCCTTGAAATGAAGGTCCAAAGGGCTATTTATAGAGTTTAAACGCCGGCAGCAATCATGATTGCATTATGTCTCACTGCTACCTTTGTCACGGTATGGGCAATGTCACGTCATCTTATCTTGTTGATACTGCCAAAGTATGCGTTTGAGCTTGATTCAACTGAAGTATCAACGCATTCCATCCATCTTGTGATCACCCTTCTATTTAAGGTTATCACTATGTGGCTGCAATCTCCAAGTGATCAACGCATTCGATCGATAGTCACAACTTCCATGCGATGAACGCATGCAGTTGATGGCTGTAACTTCCATGCGATAGACGTATGCGATCATCGCATGCGTTCGTCTATGCGAAAGCTCGGCTTCACCAAATACGATTGTCTTTGCGATCGTCTGGCTTCAGTGCATGTGTTTGATTTTGCGATTGCTTATTTCCAGCACATGCGTTTGATTCCTGCGATAGCTACAAAAATAGACATTTTAACACGGAATAACGCATAATATTGAGGTTAGTGAGGATTTAGGTTCTGATCGACGCAAAACTCAATTTTTCACAAATTCTAAGTATTATCACCGCATTTTCTACTTGTTAGCCCTCATAATTCTAAATAAAAGTCTTATAATAACTGGCATTTCTGCCAGTTATCATTTTTCCAGAATAAGATACCTAACCTTATCCGTGTACTATAAACCGTTTAGGCTATTTTACTCGAACTTGATCCACTTTTATTTCTCTATATAAAGTTCAAGTATTCATGTTAGAGCCAGAAGTTTATTAGTTTATTGGATTTAGGCTATTACAAGTGCAATTTACATGTTCATTAACAATTTTATTGAATAAACCTCAATAAAACTTTATTATAAAATAGAATAAGTTTAATGATTACAAACTGCGAATTTTATGACATACAACCCAACAAACTCCCACTTGGACTAAAACTCCAGTGGGTTTACATATATATGATGTTGAGTAAGAGAGAATAATACAAATACAATAAACAAGGGCATCAGATACCCATGAATTCTCCCACTTGCCCTATGAATTTCGTAGTCCTAGTCCAACTAGGTGACTTTCGAACACTTTAGCCATGAGGGCCTCTATAAATGGATCAGCTAGATTGCCTTCTGAGCCTATTTGTGTGACGATCACGTCTCCTCGTTGTACTATCTCCTTGATGAGATGGTATTTGTGCTCGATGTGCTTCCCGCACTTATGGCTCATTGGTTCTTTGGAATTTGCAACTGTTTCACTACTATCACAATAGAGGGTGATAAGGATATGCATATTTGGAACTACTTTCAAATGGGTCAATAACTTTCTTTGCCATACTGCTTCTTTTGTTGCTTCACATTTAGCTACATACTTCGCTTCCATTGTGGAGTCAGCAATACAACTTTGCTTTATACTCCTCCATACTACAACTCCTCCATTAAGAGTAAATATTAATCCTGAAGTAAATTTTCTAAAATCCACATTAGTTTGAAAATAAGAACCAGTGTATCCTGTAAGGATCAGATCCTTAGAACCAAACACAAGCTTGTAGTCTCTCGTTCTCCAAAGATACTTGAAGATGTTCTTAATGGCAGTCCAATGATCATATCCAGGATTAGACTGAAACCTGTTGACTATTCCAATTGTATAGTAGATGTTCGGGCGTGTACACAACATGGCATACATCAAACTCCCAACTACTGATGCATATGGAATTCGTTCCATAGTCTCAACGTCTTGAGGTGTCTTAGGACATTGTTCCTTAAACAGATTAATTCCATGTATGAAAGGGAACAAACCTTTCTTTGAATTTTTCATCTTATATTTTAACAACTTCTTGTCAATATATGATGCTTGGGATAAGGCTAGCATTGTGTTTTTGCGATTCCGAACAATTTAGATTCCAAGAACATACTGTGCATCTCCTAAATCTTTCATTTGAATTTTATGCTAGTTATTCCTTAATATCAGCTAGAATTCCTATCTCATTCCCAATGAGTAGGATATCATCAACATACAATACCAAAAAAGCTATAATTTTGTTGACAATTTTCTTGTAAACGCAAGGTTCGTCAACGTTCTGTTCAAAACCATAAGATTTGATTGCAATGTCAAATCTTATATTCCAGGATCGAGATGCATATTTCAACCCATAAATGGATCTTTTAAGCCCGCAAACCTTTTGCTCTTGACCCTGTTCAATAAACCCTTTTGGTTGAGACATATAAATACTCTTTTCAAGATAGTCGTTTAGAAAAGTTGTTTTGACATCCATTTGCCATATTTCATAATCATAAAAGGTAGGAAAGCATAAGAGTATTCTAATAGACTTGATCATGGCAACCGGAGAGAAGGTTTCTTCATAGTCAATCCCCTCTTTTTGAGTAAACCTTTTTGCCACGAGTCTCGTTTTGTAAGTCTGTAGCTTACCATTTCGGTCTCGTTTTCTCTTGTAGATCCATTTGCAATCAATAGGTTTACCCCATCTGGTTGATCTACAAGCTCCCAGACTGAATTGAAGTACATAAACTCCATTTTAAGGTCCATGGATTTTATCCACTAATCTCGATCCACATCCTCCATTGTCTATTTAAAGGTCGATGGATCCTCCAAGCTATCATCAAGTATGATGATCTAAGTTTTTGCTAAACCCATGTAACGGTTAGGCCATTGAACAACCCCTTCATTACATCGAGGCACTTTCAACTTTTCAGATAGTTATGTCGGACCAGATGTGCTAGTTTCATCAACAATTCTTGTTGATGGACCAACCTAATCAACAACTTTTATTGATCTATCTGTAGTTTCTCTTGACATTTCATTCAATACTAGTTTATTGTGAGGTTGATGATTTCTTATATGGTATTCCTCTAAGAATGTAGCATTTGTCGATAAAAACACTTTATTATCTTGAGGATCATAAAACAGGCCACCTTTTGTTTCTTTGGGGTATCCTACAAATAGACATACTTTTGAATATCGTTCCAATTTTCTCGGGTTTTTCACCAATACATGTGTTGGACATCCCCAAATTTTGAAGTGACGCAAACTACCTTTTCATCCTCTCCATAACTCGTACGGTATTTTGAAACACTTTTCAAGGGAACCATATTCAAAATATATACTGTTGTCTATACTGCATATCCTCAAAATGAATTAGGCAAATGAGCGTAACTCATCATTGAACGAACCATGTCTAACAGGGTTCTATTTCTCCTCTCCGCTACACCATTTTGTTGTGGCGTATTGGGTACTATGAATTGAGACTGAATTCCATGTTCTATCAATTAGTCCTAGAATTCAAGTCCATATATTCATCACTTTGATCTAATCGAAGTGTTTTGATCTTTTTACCTAATAGGTTCTCAACCTCTGTCTTATTCTTCTTGAACTTTTCAAGAGTTTTAGACTTATGATGAATTAGGCAAATATAACCATATCTAGAATAATCATCAATAAAACTTATGAAATACTTAGATCTTCCTCGTGCTTTAACATTCATCGGACTACAGAGGTCTAGATGTATAAGCTCTAAAGGTTCTTTGGCTTTAAGACCTTTTCCTGTAAAAGATGTTTTAATCATTTTACCTTCAAGACATGATTCACACAAAGGTAGAGAGTAGTTTTCTAACTAATTTAGGAGTCCACTCTTTACCAATCTCCCAATCTTATTGAGATTTATTTGTCAAGTCTCAAATATCAAAGATAGGCATTAGTAGAATTATTTTGAGTTTTAGTTGTTTTAAACATCTCTATATTTAAAATAGTTTTTACCTCAGTTGATTTTAATAGATATAAGTTATTTTCAAGTTTAGCATAACATATTTGAACACCTTTTGAACTAGTGAACACTTCATTGATATCAAAAGTAACTTTATACATATGTTCTAATAAACAAGAGATCAATATTAAGTTCCTTTTCATATCAAGTATATAATATACATTTTCTAAAAAAAATGTAGGCATCTCTGAAAAATAATTTCAAATCTCCCACTACCCGAGCTGAAACGACTTCATCTATTCTCACCTTGAAAGCCATCTCATTCTCTGTCAACTGTTTCCAGGAACTAGTTTCTTGAATGAAAGTGCAAATATGGTTAGTGATGTTTGAATCTAATATCGAGGTCAAATGATAATTTTCCACTAAACATGTTTCAACAGCGAGTAAATCACATTTACCTTGTTTCTCTTTCTCAGATTTCCTCTGTGCGAGGTACTTTGGGCAATTTCTTTTCCAGTGTCTGTCCTTATTACAATGGAACCTTTAGCAACTTTGGCCTTGCTTTTATTTGCAGGAGTTGTCTTTTTCCCTTTTCCTTTATTCCTCATCTAGATATTCTTATCTTTAGAAGTAGAAAGTCAAACTTCTTGCCAGAGAGTTTAGTCCCAGATGACGATCCATTCTGGAATTTTCTAGGGGTCACAACATTTTCTTCCCCTTCTTGAATTTTATTTTTCATCAGGGATTGATAAGCCTGAAGCTCATTAAGACGAGTAGTCAGATTATATTTTATTTTGTTCATCACAGCATTCGTGCGAAATTGCAGGAGTTCGAAAGAGATTCCACGATGAAGTTGACTTGGCTCTTCTCATCTATAACAACCGTGTTTGCCTTCACGATATTGAAGTAGACCATCATGTCCAGGACATGTTCTGTAACAAAGGTCCCCTCTTTCATACGAGAATAGTATGATGGAGTTGATATTCAACATACAAAAGTTGTTAGGATCTTAAGCACTCTAATTACTTTAATTTTAATAAAGAAACATGCAAGTTCATGATAATAATAAAAATAGGGTTTCAAGAATAAAACATTTGTTGATTCCACTTAATTCCTCTAATTCTTCACGAATTTCTTCTTCAATCCTTGATAGACTACCATAAGAGTCTTCTCTACTATTCTCAGGCCTTAGATTGGTGTGGGATCCAAATTGAGTAAGGTTTTGGGATGGGTTTTGGAAAGATGGAGAGAAAATTGTTCAGAAAAATTTCTTCAACATTTTTTGTTTTGCATGCACGAATTTTCTTTTGATTAAGCTAATATTTAAGTAAATTAGGCATGCAAATGAGTTAATATGGGAGATTGACACTCAATCTTCCACTAATTGAGTGGATTAAGTGTAGGTAAAAATGGAAATGTGGGAAAAACCCACTTTCCACTTTTTAATCAAATTTCTTTTTAATTAATTTAATTATCTAATAAAATTTAAAATAATATAATTTGATAATTTGATAATTTCAATTTCAAATTTATTTAAAATACTTTATTTTAAGGGTTGTTTTTAAATATAGAAAAATGAATCAAAATATTCAAAAAATATAGCAAAATTTTAGAACTATCAATGATATATGCTAATAGACACTAAGACACTGATGACTTCTATCAGTGACATTGATAGACATTGATAGAAGCCTATTAGTGTCTATCAACATCTATCATTGATAGTTTTATAATGTTGTTATATCTTGTAAATATTTTCATTAGTTTTACCATTTGAAATATATTTCCTTATTTTAAATAAATAAATAATTAAACAAAATTAATTAATTAATTTAATATCAAATATTAAATTAATTAAATACCTAATCTAAAACATTAATCCTTATTCATGTTCTTAATATTTAAATCTCATTTAAATATTTTTAACTTTCCAATATCATTTAATTAAACGTTTATTATATCGAATATAATAATCCAATCCCTAAATCGAATTTGAACATTTTAAATTCTCTCAACACGCTATTCTAAGGTTTAATCCTTTTACGAGCTAGTAGAGGGATCTAATTGACCTACAGATCATGAACATCAACAATTTGAGATTAATTGGCTAAACTCTTTAAACCGAATTAATCAATATTCGTTAACTACCGAGACACTCCACTATAGCTCAGTAGTTGCACTCTCATCACTGTAAATATTATTTCTGTCCTCTTGATTTAACCATAATCAGTAAGACGATCCTTCGCAAGTTATTCGTATTTACAGCTAGGTCAAAATTACTGTTTTACCTCTATAATACATCTTACTCCTTAAGTCTCCACTGATCCTCTAATGAACAATTAGTTTATAGTCTCACCAATAAACCGAGTCCCTCTCGGTCATAGAGAGGGTGAGGCCCATTTGTTCAAGACTAGTAGGAATCAATACTTAAGGGAACAACCTATCTACTAACCTTAAAACGGGTAGGAGTGAATTCCGTCTTACAGGATTATGTCCTCAACTATCTATCCGGTCTAACCCCTAAAATGGGGGGCTTATTGAGCGGCAATGTTGAGTCACTCTCACCCATGCAGATTAAAGGATAATCTCAAATAAACAAGAGTTCATAGTTAGCTCAGGATTGAGATTGAGTTACCTTAGGCCATCGAATTGAAATAGTCAGTTTTAACAGTAAACGGTCGTTATAAAGAAAAGTGATTATTTCGTGGTCTGATCTTATGCAAACATCTTTTACATAGGATATCCCCACTCACATGTCTCTACATGAATGACTTTGGGATCACATCATTTATATCAATATACAAAGCGGGTCACATCCATAGTGTCCCTAGGATAAGGTACCAACCATACGTATACTTATAGACCGTTTTGACTATATACTCAAACTTGATCATCTTTTATGTCTCTACATAAAGTTTAAGTATTCATGTTATAGCCATGGGTTTGTTAGTTTATTGGATTTAGGAATCTATAAATGCAATTTATATGTTCAATAACAACTTTATTGAAACAACCTCATAACATCTTTATTATAAATAGAAATATGTTTAAAGTTTACAAATTGTGAATTTTAGGACATATAACCTAACAAACTCCCACTTGGACTAAAGCTCTAGTGGGTTTAAATATATACAAATATACAATGTTGAGTATGAGAGAATAAATACAATAAACTAGGGCATCTATATACCCATGAATTCTCCCACTTGCCCTAGATTTATGAAGCTCGTAGTCTTAGTTCGACTAGGTGACCTTCGAATACTTTAGCCATGAGGGCCTTCATAAATAGATCAACTAAATTGTCTTCTAGGCTATCTGTGTGACGACCATATCTCTTCGGTGTACTATCTCCCAAATGATGATACTTGCGCTCGATGTGCTTTCCGCGCTTATGGTTTCTTGGTTCTTTTGAGTTGGCAACTGCTCTATGTTATCATTTTAGAAGGTGATTGACAGATGCATATTTAGAACCACTTCCAAATCAATCAAGAACTTTCTAAGCCATATCGCTTCTTTGGCTGTTTCACATGCAACTACATATACCACTTCCATGGTGGAGTCAACAACACAAATTTGCTTTATACTCCTCCATTTAGAGTGAATACTGATTCTGAAGTAGATGTCCTGGAATTCACACTGGTCTGAAAATCAGAATCAGTGTATCCCGTAAGAATCAAATCCTTAGAGCCATACACGAGCATATAGTCCCTCGTTCTCCGAAGATACTTGAAGATATTCTTAATGGCAGTCTAATGGCTAATCTAAGATTAGACTGAAATCTGCTGACTATTCCAACTGCAAAGCATATGTCTGGACATGTACACAACATAACATACATCAAACTCTCGGCTTCTGATGCATATGGAATTCTTTTCATATCTTCAACTTCTTGAGGTGTCTTAGGACACTGTTCCTTAAAGATGAATTTCATGTCTAAAAGGTAATAAACCTCTTTTGGAATTTTGCATTATATATCCAGACAACATCTTGTCTATATAAGATACTTGAGATAATGCTAGCATTCTGTTCTTGTGATTTCAAACTATTTGGATTCCAAAAACATACTGTCCATCTCATAAATCTTTCATTTGAAATTGCGATGCTAGCCATCTCTTGATGTTAGCCAGGAATCCTACCTCATTCCCAATGAGTAGGATATCATCAACATATAGTACCAGAAAAGCTATAGTTTTGTTGACAATTTTCTTGTAAACACTGTTGGGATTGGTGTCCTAAATCTCTTATATTCTTGTAGTTTGTAAACATTGTATAAACAAACTGTTATTAATAAAATAATTTTTATTTTATGAGCATACACTCAATCCAATAAACTAATATTCTAGATCATTTTATGTAATTTAAACATGTATGTAGAGACATATGGGTGGATCATGTTTAAATGATAAACTAAACAGTCTATAGTAGATTGATAAGGTTGGGTACCTTATCCTGGTGACACTACGAATACAACCCACTTTGTAGATGTTACAAGTGTTGTATGATCTGATCCTGATCATTCTTGTGGAGATATGTGAGCGAGGGTATTCTATACAAAGAGTATGTTTAAGACCGGACCACGAAATGATTAGTCTTTTTATATAACACAGTTAATAGTATAGACCTACATTTTACCAGGATGGCCATATGTGACATGACTTGAATCCTGAGTGAGTTGTGAACTCTTGCTTATGAAGGTGGTTCTTTGATTTGTATGGGTGAGAGTGGCCAAATTGCCAACTCAATATGCCTACCATTTTGGGGATTCGTTAGATTGGGGAACTGGGAACACAGCTACATAAGACGAAATTCATTCTTTCTCTGATGTCAAGGTAAGTAGATAAATTGCTCCTTTAAGGGCTAATTCCGGGGCTTGAATAATGTGGCCCCACCATCTTTTGACTCGAGAGGGACTTGGTCATAGTTGGACTATGACTTATTGTTCATTAGAGGGATCAGTGGTACTTAAGGAGTTAGATGTAACTATAGGGGCAAAACGTAATTTTGGCCCAACTGTACATACAAACAATTTGTGAAGGGTCGTCGCTTTGTTGACTGGTTATATCCAGTGGATACAGAAATATATCTATAGTACGAAGAGTGCAATTGTCGGTCGTTAGTAGAATGACCAATAGTTAATGGATGTTGGGTAATTTAATTAAACTCTAGAGTTTAATAATTATCCATGTATCATTGAGCTTCAATCTACAGGTTTATAGGGTTTCCTCGTAGCTCAACAAGGATTATTGAGAATTATTTTTTGGTTAATTTGAATTGTTCAAATTAATAGAGGGAGTAATTATATATGATATAATTAATTTAAATTAATTATATGTGATATAGTTAATATAATGTATTCGATATATTATAATATAAAGTTTATTTTGAGGAGAATTAAATATTTGAATGGATTCAAATACTAATTATATGGATGAGATTCATATAATTTAGTATAAATGTGATTTATATTAAATACCATGATTAATTTAGAGAAATAGAAACTATAGGTTATATTATATTTGATTCAATATAAACTATAGGTTACATGTTATATTTGGTATAACGTATAGTATATATATATATATATATATTATATATATATAATAAGTTATTTTTATTATTTATATATATTTATATTTTATTTTGAATTAAATTAAATGAGAGAGTTATTAAAATAATAACTCCATCCATATTTTTCATTTCCATCATTGGTGGTGTTGAGAAAGTGACGACCTGTTGGTTCTTATTTGGTATTATGGATGCAGATAATCTTTTATCACTCTCCGGCTTTCTCCAAAAATACACAGAGAAGAAAAAGGTTTTCTTCCTCTCTCTAAATTTTCCTCCCCATCTCTTGAATTCAAGCAAAACACACAACTCTTGCTTGAATTCTCAATCCCAAGAGAATATAGAGGGTTTTCAAGTGGTGGTGTCTTGGTTTGGAGATCAAGATCTAGAACGAAGTGTTCATGATTCAGATCAAGGGATTTCGTGAAGGTTATTTGGCTTCAAGGGTAAGTTCGCTTTCTTCCCTATTTCTCAATTTTAGCATGCTACAATTTTTAGATTGTTAATGCATAATCTTATTTCTGTTATGTAATTTTACAATTTTATGAAAACTAAAATTGTGAACGATCCCCGTTTCCGCTGTAGAACCTTCATCGTTTCCTTTCAATTGTATCAGAGCTATGGTTTTGATCCCATTTTTTTTATTTCCAGAATTTAATTATAGTGGTGGGTTAAATTCTGTAAATTTTTCATATTGATGAATGTTTATTTAATAGTTTGCAATTATGGATGTTTCGAGGTTGAATCTTAGTTTTACAACTTTTATTTTACAAATTTGGTTTGTAAGGGCCCATGTTTCGAGGCATTTAATTGCCATCGAGTCGGTAATTTGTTGTTTTGAGTCATTCGTGGTGTTCTCGGTGTCGATCTGGAGAAAACGAGTCCAAAATCGGAGGTGTTTCGAAGCTATTTGAAACTGTATAGTGGGCGACTGTATAGTAGCATCGCAATGCTGCGATTCATTTGTTTCGAACCGGATGATTATTTATTTTTGTAATAGTTAGTTTTTGATTAATTAAATTAATATAAATATTATATTAATTTAATTAAAGTATTTAAGAGTCCAATCTCGGTCCATAATTGTTGTCTAAATTATGCATATGATGTATGGTTTAATTATTCTATGTGTCATATAATGAAATCCCATCATAGGTTATGCATTATTCAGCATGTATGATGGGATTTTGGGCAAACTTAAACAATCATACATTATTCAGCAAAAGTAAGTGTTATTCAGCAAATACGTCAAACTATAATTTTCTGTTAGTTTCCCCTAGTAATTTGTCCGTTTTTAATTATAAGACGTGGAAAGATTCAATTAAAACTTTTTCGTGGTTAACGACCTCAACATTGTTATGACTGAGGATTGTCCTCGAGTTCCAACTCCCGATGCAACACGAAATGTTCGTGATGCATAGAAATGTGGACAAAGGATAATTCTAAGGCCATGGTTCACATTTTGGCAAGCATACCTGATGCATTAGCCAAAATATTTGAGAGCATGGTCATTGCACATCATGTCATGCAATTAATGCAAGAATTGTTTGAGTGAAAGTTTTCACAATTCAAGCAAAAGGGGGTTGATGATAATGAGACCAGTACTGTCAACTCCGTAGATAAACTTTAGTCCATATTGATGTCAAGGGACAAATGGAGAAAACAATTGTTGCTAAATCTAATGAAGTTAATCAATGAGGATTGTCCTCTAAGATAAAACTTGGAGTTTATGATATGGGTTGTGGAGCTGATCCCACTACTCTCCAAAAAAGGAAGAAGTCGGAAGAAAATTAATATAATTTATTTGTCTACGAGACGTGTTTAGTAGAAAATGATGTTTCGGCCTGGATAGTTGATTATGAGCTACTAATCCCATATGTTCTTCTTATTAAGGATTTAATTCTTGGAGACAATTGGTAGCTGGAAAGATGACTCTCAGAGTCGATACTGGTGAGGTCGTTTCAGCTGTTACTGTAGGAAGGCTTAAGTTATTTTTTGACAAGAAACAATATATGTTATTGGATGACGTGTACCTCATATCAAGAAGAACTTAATTTCAGTTTCTTGTCTAATTGAACAAAAGTATTCCTTATCCTTCTCTGAAAATAAATGTTTATTTTTAAGAATGGAATTGAATTAGACTTTGGTTCAATGAAAAATTACTTATATGTACTAAGGTTGTTAGTTACAAAAGTCGTGCTAAATGTTGAAAGGTTCAAAACGGCAATAACTGTTAAAAGGCCGAAAGTTTCTTCTAAAGAAAATGCTCTTCTTTGGAACCTAAGGTTAGGTCACATTAATCTCAATAGGACTGAGAATTGGTGAAAAGTGGACTTTTGAATGGTTTAGAAGAAAACTCTTTACCTATATGTGAGTGCCTTGAGGACAAAATGACAAATCGACCTTTTACTGGAAAAGGTTATAGAGCCAAAAGAGACCTTGGAGCTTATACATTCATACCTCTATGGTCCAATGAATGTAAGAGCACGAGGAGGGTATGAATATTTCATCTCTTTCATAGATGATTATTCTAGATATAGGTTTCTATACCTAATGCAACATAAGTTTTAAGCACTTGAAAAGTTTAAGGAGTACAAGACTGAGGTTGAAAAGATATTAAGTAAAAAGGTAAAAACACTATGATTTGATCGTGGTGGAGAGTATATGGACTTAAGATTCCAAAATTATATGATAGAACATGAAATTTTGTCCCAACTCTCAGCCCTTTGGTACACCTTAACAGAATGGTGTATCGACAAGGAGAAACATAACCTTGTTGGACATGGTTCGATCGATGATGAGCTATGCTCAACTTCTTGACTCGTTTTGGGAATGTACAGTTGAGACTATTATTTATATTTTGAACAATATTCCCTCAAAGAGTGTTTCTAAAAAACTTTTTGAGTTATGGAGAGGTCGTAAAGGTAGTTTACGCCACTTCAGAATTTGGGGATGTCTAGCCCATGTGCTAATGACAAACCTCAAAAAGTTGGAACCTCATTCAAAAGTATACCTATTTATAGGTTACCTCAAGGAAATGAGAGGTGGATACTTCTTTGATCCAAGTGAGAATAAATTTTTATGATCGAAAAATGCTACCTTCTTGGAAGAATACCACATGAAGGACCATAAATCACGAAGTAAGATAGTTTTGAAGGAACTCTTATCAAAGAGAACCTATGAACAGAAGCAAGATTGTTCCAAATTCATTGTGACAGAATTACAAGCATTCACAAACATACAAACTAATTCTGCATTTCAGAACAAATTATGGCATTCTTTCATAAATAAATACAAAGTAACAAGAGACATACCTTTGAAGAACGTTTCTTCTAATTTTCTCTCGCTCTCGTGGAGTCTGGTACAACAACCTCTTGCTATCACTAAGCACGCCAACCAAATCGTCTAGTGGATCGTCTGGTTAACCACGAACAAGCAACCTTTCGAACACCACCACTCAGTAACCTTGGTATTCTCTGAGTGAGAATCCAGGAGGTGTGGGCTCTATTGGATTTGGTAAAGGTTTGGAGGAAACAACGATCGAACTCAACGACCAAGTAAGTGGGAGAGTATAATGTCTATCGTATAGACTTTGTGCTTGATCGTTTAGGAAAAATCAACAGGTACACAATCGTTTAGGAAAAAGTAGCTTGATCGTTTAGAGAATCTCACTAAGGCGAGCGATCATTTAGTAAAACTTTACACGATCGTTTAGTCACAGCGCATGTACGCGATCGTTTAGACAAACATTTGAAGCTGTCATGTAGTCTCTCGTGAGCTAAACAATAAGCAGTGTACTTAATAAAGCGATTCAACAATTCTCTTCCAAAATGAAAACATTTTTCATTTTATCCTTCAGTTATGAAAACTGAATAAAACCTCTCACTTCATGCATGGTTAAAGGAGAAACCGCCTACAATTATCTCGTAATTATTTTAATTATTAATAAATATAATAACTAACTTATCATATTATATTTATAACCTATAGTTTTAATATCACATCATATGCAACATTTAAACCATAGTCCTTTTCTCCTTTACTTGATATAAATCATATTTATATCATATTCCTCCAATTAATGTATCTCATACATCATGTCAATTATATCACATATAATTGAACCAGTTTAATCGTATTATATATAATCAAACTCCCTCTTGTCAATTTGAACACTGCAAACTAACCCAAAAACTGATTCTCAACTTGAATTCATTGAGCTACTAAGGGGACCTTATGAACCTGTAGCTTGAAGCTCCAACGGTACGTGAATAGCTGACTAAACTCTTTCATCACAATATCCACTATCCGTTAACTGTCAGGCACTCTACTAAAGACCGACAGCTGCATTCTTCTCACCACATATATATTTCTATGTCCATTGGATATAATCAATCAACAGTACGATAACCCTTCATAGATGCTCATTAGTACAGTTGGACCAATTTACCGTTTTCCCCTGTAGTTACATATAACTTCTTAAGTACCATTGATCTCTCTAATGAACAATATATCATAGTCCTACTATGAGTGGACACCTCGTGGGCCTTGAGAAGGTGTGTGGTGCCACATCGTTCAAGTCCCAGAATTAGCCCTCAAGGGAGCAATCTATCTACTTACCCCTGTTTCGGGGAATGAGTGAATTCCATCTTATGTAGCTGAGCTCCTAGCTTCCCAATCAGACGAATCCCCAAAGTGGTAGGTTTGAGTCGGTAATATGGCCACTCGCACCCATGAAAATCAAAGGATCGCTCTCAAAGGCTGGAATTCTCAACTCACTCAAGATTAAGGTCATGTTACTTATGGTCATCCTAGTGAAGTGAAGTCTCTGTCATGAACGATGTTATATAACGAGACTAAACACTTTGTGGTCCGATCTTATACAAACTCCTTTGTATAGAACACCCCCGCTTGCATGTCTTCACATGAATGATCAGGATCAGACCATCTGTAGCACGTCACAAAACTTGTAACTATCTACAAAGCGGCCGCATCTGTAGTGTCATCAGGATAAGATTTCCCTCCTATATCCATATACTACAGACCATTTTGGTTATCACTTAAAGCATGATCCACCTACATGTTTAAGTTACAACGACAACTCGGGATCTTAGTTTATTGGTTTGTGGTAAATGCAAATAAAACATCTCATGTTTCATAGACAACAGTGAAGAAAATATCTCATATTATTACATCACAAGCGTTTGTTCAATACATGTGTTTACAAACTATAGAACCCTACAAGAGTTTAAGGCATCAACCCCAATAATCTCCAACTTGTCTTAAAGCGAGTGGGTGTACAAGATTACAACAAGTATAAAACAATAAGGTAGGGCACTAAGGCCCAGTACAAAAAATTCCCACTTGCCCTAGTCCAGTCGCGGACGGTCTCTCAGACCCATGTTCTGAAGGTGATCCTAAAAACTGTAGCCATGAGAGCCTTCATAAACGAGTATGCAACGTTGTGCTCCAAAGAAATCTTCGTGACCATTATGTCTCCTCAATGCACTATCTCGCAAATGAGATGATACTTCCGCTCTATATGTTTGCCCCGCTTGTGACTCCTAGGCTCCCTAGAGTTTGCCACAACACCACTATTATCACAATAAAGGGTGATGGGTCTAGACATGTTTGGAACAATGTCCAGATTGGTGAGGAAATTCCTGAGCCAAATGGCCTCCTTAGCAGCTTCACAAGTCGCAACATACTCGGCTTCCATCGTGGAGCAGCGATGCACCCTGGCTTAATGCTTTGCCGTACTACAGCTTCACTGTTAAGAGTGAAAACTGAGCCTGAAGTGGATTTCCGAGAATCCTTATCAGTCTGAAAGTCAGAGTCCGTGGATCCAGTAAGGATCAAATCCTTAGATCCATACACGAGCATGTAGCCCTTGTTCTCTGAAGATACTTGAGGATGTTCTTGATGGCGGTCCAGTGGCCCCATCCTGGATTAGACTGATATCTACTGACTATCCCTACAACATAGCAAATGTCTAGTCGAGTACACAACATCACATACATCAAACTGCCAACGGCAGATGCATAGGGGACCCGTTTCATCCCCTCAACCTCTTCAGGTGTCTTATGACACATTTTCTTAGACAATGTAACTCCGTGTCTGAAAGGCAGTAGGCCCCTTTTGGATTTCTGCATTTAGTACTTAAGCAACATCTTGTTAATGTACGATGCTTGAAACAGTGTTAGCACTTTGTTCTTCCGACCCCAAAAGATCTGAATACTAAGAACAAATAAGCCTCTCCCAAATCTTTCATTTGGAATTGAGTCGCTAGCCAGTTCTTAACTGATATCAATAGACCTACATCATTCCCAATGAGTAGGATATCGTCTATATACAACACTAGGAAAACTACTGAACTGTTGATGATTTTCTTGTAGACACAAGGCTCATCAACGTTTTGGTCAAAGCCGTACGATTTGATCGCAGTATTAAACCAAATGTTCCAAGATCGAGACGCTTGTTCAGTCCATAAATGGACCGATTCAATTTACAAACCTTTTACTTTTGACCTTGGGCTATGAATCCCTCGGGCTGCACCATATAAATGGTCTTCTCAAGATTACCATTCAGAAAGGCAGTCTTGACGTCTATTTGCCATATCTCATAGTCATAATACGAGGCAATAGATAGGAGAATGCGAATAGACTTTAACATGGCAACAGGAGAAAAAGTCTCCTCATAGTTGACTTCCTCCACCTGGGTATAACCCTTTGCCACAAGTCTAGCCTTGAAGGTTTGCACCTTCCCATCGGCACCCTGTTTCCTCTTGTAGATCCATTTGCAACCTATAGGTTTTATCCCATCAGGTTGATCTACAAGATCTCATACTGAGTTGAAGTACATCGACTCCATCTCGAGATCCATGATTTCGACCCATTCATCCTAGTCAACATCCTCCATTGCCTTCTAATAAGACAACAGATCCTCAACCTTGCCATCAGCCACCATAGCCAGAATTTTCATGAAACCCATATAGCAGATAGGTGGATTTGCAACTCTCCTACTATGTCGAGGTTCCATGAACTCTTAAAGTGGAACTGACCTACCAGATGAACTTCCATCAACAACTCTTGCTGATGGAGCATGCCCTTCAACAACTCTTGTAGAAGTTTTAGTAGTTTCGTTGGAAAGTTCACGCAACACGATCTTACTACGTGGATTGTACTCCCTCATGTGATCCTCCTCTAGAAAGGAAGCATTTTTCAACACAAACACCCTATTTTCCTTAGGATCATAAAAGTAACCCCCTCCTGTACCTTTGGGATAGCCTACAAAGAGGCACAACCTCGAATATGGTTCCAGTTTCTTTGGATTAGCCTCAAGCACATGTGCTGGGAAACCCTGTATGCGAAAGTGACACAAACTAGCTTTATGCCCGTTCTACAACTCCAAAGGTGTTCTTGCAACACTCTTGGAAGGAACAAAGTTGAGGATATAAACTGCAGTCTCCACTGCAAAACCCCAAAACGAGTTCAATAAGGAAGCGTAACACATCATCGACCGAACCATGTCTAAGAAGATTTTGTTTCTCTTCTTTGCTATACCATTCTGTTGAGGTGTACTCGATGTTGAGAGTTGGAAAATAATTCCATGTTCTGTCATATAGTTCTGGAACTCCGAATCCAAAAACTCTCTATCTCAATCTAATCGGAGTGTTTTAATCCGTCTATCCAATGCATTTTTCAACTTCAACCTTGAACTCTCTGAACTTTTCAAAGGATTCAAACTTTCGTTGCATCAAATAAACATACCCATACTGAGAATAATCATCAGTAAAAGTGATGAAATACTCATAGTCTCCTTTAGCTCGCACATTCATCGGACCACAAAGGTCAGAATGTACTAACTCTAGAGGTTTTTTTTGGCTCGATAACCTTTTCTAGTAAAAGGTCTTTTAGTCATCTTGCCTTCGAGGCATGATTCGCACATCGGTAAAGAATTTTTCTCTAACTCGCTTAGAAGTCCATTTTTCACCAACCTTTCAATCCTATTGAGATTGATGTGTCATAATCGAAGGTGCCAAAGTTGGGCATTTTTCTTAGGAGAAATATTTTGTCATTTATTTTGAGTTATGACAGTTTGAAACATCTTTATGTTATGGAGGGAACTTGTTGCTAACGACCTTAGCACATACAAGTTGTTTTCAAGTTTTTCCGAACAAATCTCAACTCCATCTTTAAGAATAAACACTTTATTCAATTCAAACTGAAGAGTATATTTATATTGTATCATACACTTTACAGAAACCAAGTTCCGCTTTAACTCAGAAACTACATACACATCATTCAAAATGATAAAATTCTTCTATAAAGTCAATTGGATTCCTCTCACTACCACAGCTGAGACAATGTGCCCGTGCCTACTCTCATCGTCATCTCTCCAGCCTCAAACTGTCGCCAAGATTTAATCCTCTGAAAAGAAGAACAAACATGATTAGTGGCCCAGAGTCAATAATCCATGCAGAATCATCATTCTCCACTAAACAAGTTTCCAAAACTAGTAAATCATATTTACCTTGTTTTTTCTTGGCCTTAGCCTTTTTCTTCTCCTTTATCCAACAAGGATAGTTCCATTTCCAGTGCCCATCTTGGTTGCCTACCCCGCTATGCGATAGGCTGTGGGTTAGCAGGTGCCTTCCCCTTCCCCTTACCACCATTCTTCTTCTTCCACTTGGAAGTGTTAGAAGTAGAAGGTGTAGACTTAGTCCCTAAGTTCGAACCTCGATGGAAGTTCTTTGAAGACGAAGCAACATTTGCCTTACCTCAATTTTCTCCTTACTTTTCAACAAGGATTGGAATGTCTGCAACTCGATGAGGAGGGTTGTGAGGGTGTAGTCTATTTTGTTTAGTATAGCATTACTGATAAAAGAAAGGAAGCTATCTGGCTACGAGTACAGAATTATGCTAACCTGGCTGACCTCATCGATGCGTGATACATTCATCTCTGCCACATTGAATTGGACCATCATGTTCAGAACGTGTTCATGAACAAATGTGTCTTCCTCCATTTAGAAGTTGAAGATGCATTTGAGAGCTTCGTGCTTGAGTTGTCCAGAAGATTGTCTGAACATTCCCATGAATGATTGTTGGTGGTTTTCTCCTTAACCATGCGTGAAAGTGGGAGGTTGCATTCAATTTTCATAATTGAAAGGATAAAATGATGAAACAGAAGTCTGAATCCTTTGATGCAACGGAAGTCTGAGTCTGGGTATATTTATTTGATGCAACGGAAGTCTGAATCCTTTGAAAAGTTCAGAGATTTTACGGCTGAAGTTGAAAATGCATTGGATAGACGGATTAAAACATTTCGATCGGATCAGGGTAGAGAGTTTTTGGATTCTGGGTTCCAGAACTATATGATAGAACATGGAATTGTTTCCCAACTCTTAGCGTCGGGTATACCTTAGTAGAATGGTGTAGCAAAATGGAGAAACAGAACCTTGGTGGACATGGTTCGGTCAATGATGAGTTACGATTCCTTACCGGACTCGTTTTGAGGTTTTGAGTGGAGACTGCAGTTTATATCTTCAACTGTGTTCCTTCCAAGAGTGTTGCGAGAACACCTTTGGAGTTGTGGAACGGGCATAAAGCTAGTTTACACCACTTCCGCATATGGGGTTGCCCAACACATGTGCTTGAGGCTAATCCAAAGAAATTGGAACCACGTTCGAGGTTGTGCCTCTTTATAAGCTACTCCAAAGGTACACGAGGGGGTTACTTTTATGATCCTAAAGAAAACAGAGTGTTTGTGTCGACGAACGCTACCTTCCTAGAGAAAGATCATATTAAGGAGCACAATCCATGTAGTAAGATCGTATTGCGTGAACTTTCCAACGAAACTACTAAAATTCAACAAGAGTTGTTGAAGGGCCTGCTCCATCAGCAAGAGTTGTTGATGGTAGTTCATCTATAGGTCAGTTCTACCTCAAAAGTTAAGAAAACCTCGACGTAGTGGGAGGGTTGCAAACCCATCTGTTTGTTATATTGGTTTCACGAAAATCCTGGCTATAGTAGCCGATGGCGAGATTGAGGATCCGTTGTCTTATCAGAAGACAATGGAGGATGTTGATCAGGATGAATAGATCAAAGCCATGGATCTCGAGATGGAGTCAATATACTTCAACTCAATATAGGATCTTGTAGATCAACCTGATGGGGTAAAACCTATAGGCTGCAAATGGATCTACAATAGGAAATGAGGTGTCGATGGGAAAGTGTAAACCTTCAAGGCTAGACTTGTGGAAAAGGGTTATACCCAAGTGGAGGGAGTCGACTATGAGGAGACTTTCTCGCCTGTTGTCATGTTAAAGCCTATCCGCATCCTCCTGTCCATCACCGCATATTATGATTATGAGATATGGCAAATGGACGTCAAGATTGCCTTTCTGAATGGTAATCTTGAAGAGACCATTTATATGGTGCAACCCGAGGAATTCATAGCCCAAGTTCAAGAACAAAAAGTTTGCAAACTGAATTGGTCCATTTATGGGTTGAAATAGGTTTCTCGATCTTGGAACATTCGATTTGATACTGCTATCAAATCGTACATCTTTGACCAAAATGTTGATGAGCCTTTTGTCTACAAGAAAATCATCAACAATTCAGTAGTTTTCCTAGTGTTGTATGTAAACGATATCCTACTCATTGAAAATGATGTAGGTCTATTGACATCAGTTAAGAACTGGCTAGCGACCCAATTCCAAATAAAATATTTGGGAGAGGCTCAGTTTTTTCTTGATATTCAGATCTTTCGGGGTCGGAAGAACAAAGTGCTCAAGTACTTGATGCAGAACTCCAAAAGGGGCTTACTGCCTTTCAGGCATGGAGTTACATTGTCTGAGGAAATGTGTTCTAAGACACCTCAAGAGGTTGAGGAGATGAAACGGGTCCCCTATGCATTTGTCGTTGGCAGTTTGATGTATGCAATGTTATGTACTAGACCAAACACCTACTACACTGTGGGGATTGTTAGTAGGTATCAGTCTAATTCAGGACAGGGTCACTGGACCGCAGTCAAGTACATCCTCAAGTATCTTTGGAGAACGAGGGACTACATACTCGTGTATGGATCTAAGGATTTGATCCTTACTGGATACACAGACCCTGACTTTCAAACTGATAAGGACTCTCGGATATCCACTTCAGGGTCAGTGTTCACTCTTAACGAAAGAGTTGTAGTGTGGCGAAGCACTAAGCAGGGGTGTATCGCCGACTCCACGATGGTGGTACTGTGGCGAACTCCAGGGAGCCCAGGAGTCACAAGCGCGACAAATATATAGAGCGAAAGTATCATCTCATCCACAAGATAGTGCATCGAGAGGACGTGATAATCACAAAGATCACTTCGGAGCACAACATTGCTGACCCGTATACGAAGGCTCTCACGGCTACAGTTTTTTAGGGTCTTCTTCAAAGCATGGGTCTACGGAACAGCTCGCAGCTGAACTAGGACAAGTGGGAGAATTTTGTACTGGACCTTCGTGCTCTAGTTTATTATTTTGTACACCCCACTCGCTTTAAGACAAGTGGGAGATTGTTGGGTTGATGCCCTAGACTCTTGTTAGGTCCTGTAATTTTTAAACACCTGTTTTGAATAAATGCTTGTGATGTAATAATATGAGATATTTTCTTCATTGTTGTCTATGAAACATGAGATGTTTTATTTTCTTTACCACAAACTAATAAAGTAATATCCTTGGTTTTTGTTGTAACTTAAGCATGTATGTGGAGACATACAAGTGGATCATGCCTTAAGTGATAACCAAAATGGTCTATAGTATATACATAAAAGAGAGAAATTTTATCCTTGTGACACTACAGATACGGCCCGCTTTGTAGATAGTTACAAGTGTTGTGCCGTGCTACAGATGGTCTGATCCTGATCATTTATGTGGCGACATACGAGCAGAGGTGTCCTATACAAAGGAGTTTGTATAAGACTGGACCACGAAGTGTATAGTCTCGTTATATAACATCGTTCATGATAGAGACTTCACTTCACTAGGATGACCATAGGTAACATGATCTTAATCCTTATTGAGTTGGGAACTCCTACCTTTGAGGGCGGCCCTTTGATTTGCGTGGGTGTAAGTGGCCATATTGCCGACTCAAACCTACCACTTTGGGGATTCGTCTGATTTGGGAGCTAGGAACTCAACTACACAAGATGGAATTCACTCCTTCCCCAAAGATGGGATAAGTATATAGATTGCTCCCTTAAGGGTTGATTCTGGGGCTTAAACGATGTGGCGCAACACATCTTCTCATGGCCCGAGAGGTGTTCACTCATATTAGAACTATGAGATATTATTCATTAGAGTGATCAGTGGTACTTAAGGAGTTAGATGTAACTACAGGTGCAAAACGGTAAATTGGCCGAGCTGTACTAACGAGCATCTGTGAAGGATTATCATACTATTGGTTGGTTATATCCGATGGACACAAAAATATATCTATGGTGAGAATAGTGCAGTTGCTGATCTTTAGTGGAGTGCCCGACAGTTAACGGATGATAGATCTCGTGGTTAAAGACTTTAGTCAACTATTCACGTACCATTAGAGCTTCAAGCTACAGGTTCATAAAGTCCCTTGGGTAGCTCAATGGATTTAAGTAGAGAATCAGTTTTTGGGTCAGTTTGAAGTATTCATATTGACGAGAGGGAGTTTGATTATATATGATGATTAAACTGATTATATATGATATAGTTGACATGATGTATGAGATACATTAAATGGAGGAAAATGATGTAAATATTGTTTATATCAAGTAAAGAAGAAAAGGACTATGGTTTAAATGTTGCATATGATGTGATATTAAAACTATAGGTTATAAATATAATATGATAAGTTAGTTATTTTATTTATTTATAATTAAAATAATTATGAGATAATTGTTGGTGGTTTTCTCCTTAACCTTGCGTGAAACTGGGAGGTTGCATTCAGTTTTCATAACTGAAAGGATAAAATGAAAAATGTTTTCATTTTGAAAAGAATCGTTGTATCGCTTGATAAGTTGTACACTGTCTATCATTTAGCTTACGAGAGCCTACACGACAGCTCAAAGTGTTTTCCTAAACGATCGTGTACACGTGCATTTGTCTAAACGATCGTGCGCCTAAGCGAGATTCAATAAATGATTGTCTAAACGATCAAACCTGTTTTACTAAACGATCGTGCACCTTTTGTAAATGATCAAGCACAAGTCCATACAATAGACACAAACATCTCTCACTTGTTTGGTCGTTGAATACGATCGTAGTTTCCTCCTTCCCTCTATAAATCTAATAGAGCCCACACCTCCTGGATTCTCACTGTGAGAATACCAAGGTCATTGAGTGGTGGTATCCAAGTTGCTGCTTGTTCATGGAGAAGACTATTCGGTGTTGAGCGACAGCGAGAGATTTAGGTAGATGATCATAGTGACAGCGAGAGGTGCTATTCCAAACAAGAACGAGAGAAAGACAGAAGAAGAGTTCTTCAAAGGTATGTCTCTTGTTCCTTTGTATTTATTTTTGAAAGCATGTCGTAATTTGTTCTGAAATGCATAATGACTGTGTATGTTTGTGAGAGCTTGTAATTCTGTCACAATGAATTTGGAACGATCTTGCTTTCGCTCATAGGTACTCTTTGATTAGAATTTCTTCACTAGGGACATAGGGCGCAAGATGGAATTCGCTCCTACCCAATTTTAGGGATAGTAAAGAGTTTGTTCCCTTAAATACTGACTCCGAGTTTTGAACAAGGGGCCCCACCCTCTCATTTACCCAAAAGGGACTCGGTTTGGTAATTGCCAATTATTCAATAGAGGATCAGTAGGACTAAAGTAGCAAGATGTAATCGAAGGAACTCGTATTGAAGAGATCTTTAAGCGGAAGCGGATTGTCTAAATTTCATTAATTATTGAAAGCTAAATTTACAGTAAACATACAATAGATATGCATTTAAAGTAACTTACAACATGCTTGATACAAGAAAAAGGGTTCAAGATACATTACCCTTAAAGAACCTTTCTCTTCACATATCCCTCGAACAATCACGAGCCTCGAATAGAAACATAAATTCTTGAAGACCTTCTTCAAGAACTTTTCAAACCAAACAGATTGAACACAACCACAATGAGCCTTTAGTATTCTTGGGATGAAAACCCAGGAGTAGTGAGCTCTGACTACTCTGGTTAGGAGGGATGGTTTGGGTAGAGGAAGGAGATTGAAAGAATGCATAGAACTTTTCTGCAAAATCACAATAGCTCAGGCAATGCGTAGAGGAAGAAAATAAAATAAATTTTCTTTTATTCCTCTTGCCATAAAATTGATAACCACCGACTAAGGTGGTTGGAGAAAAACTAGAGGAAGTTATTATTCAAAATAATAAAATAATATAAATAAATATGATAACCAACTTATCATATTATATTTATATTAAATTATATGTTATATCAAATATAACATATAACCTATAGTTTTAATATTGTATCATATACAATATAAAATATAGTTTCTTTTCTCTAGTTTATGGAATTTAATATAAATCATATTTATATTAAATTTAACAACTATGAATCATATTCGTAGAAAATATATTTTAATCTCATTCAAATATTTATTTCCTCCAAATAAATTATAATGTATCAATTACATTATGACAATTATATCATATATAATTAAATCATCTTATTAATTTGAACAATTCAAATTAACCCAAAAAGTGATTATCAACTAAATCCTTTTGAGCTACCAAGGGGACCTTATGGACCTGTAGCTTGAAGCTCCAACGGTATATGAATAATTAACTAAACTCTTTAATTACATTATTCACCATCCGTTAACTGTCGAGCACTCCACTAAAGACCGACAATTACACTCTTCACACTACAGATGTATTTCTGTGTTTATTGGATATAACTAATCAACAGTTTGATGACCCTTCACAAATTGCTTGTAAGGACAGCTAGACCAAATTACCGTTTTGTCCCTGTAGTTACATCTAACTCTTTAAGTACCATTGATCCCTCTAATGAACTATAGATCTAGTCCTACTATGACTAAACCCTTCTCAGGCTAGAAGAGGGTGTGGCGCCATATTGTTCAAGACCCAGAGTCAGCCCTTAAAGGAGCAATTTATCTACTTTCCCCTTCTTTGGGAAAGAGCCATCTTGTGTAGCTATGTTCCCAGCTCCCTAGTTAGACGAATCCCCAAAATGATAGGCTTCTAGGTCTTTTATGTTGAGTTATGGCAGTTTTAAATATCTTTATGTGATGGAGGGCATTTATTGCTAACAGCCTTAGCACATACAAATTGTTTTCTAGTTTAGCAGAACATATATCAACATGATTCTTAGTAATAATCACTTTATTATAAGAAAAGTTTAACTGATAATTATGTTCCAAAAGACACTTTACAGAAACTAAGTTCCTTTTTAAATCAGGAACAACATATACATCATTCAAAATGAGAAATTTGTTCTATAAAGATAACCAGAGACCTCCCACTGCCACAGTTGAGACAACATGCCTGGTTCCAACTCGCATCGTCATCTCACCAGCATCAAGTTGCCGCCAAAAACTAATTTCCTGGAATGAAGAACAAACATGGTTAGTGGTCTCATAGTCAATAATCCAGGCAGAATCATCATTCTCTACTAATTAAGTTTCCAAAACAAGAAAAACACATTTACCTTGTTTGACTTTCTTCTTTTCTGCCAAATACTTAGGGCAGTTCCTCTTCCAGTGCCCATCCTGGTTGCAATGAAAATACTCTCCCGTGTCAACCCTCACTGGTTGTCTACCCCTTGGAGTAGCAACTCCTGGGTTAGCAATAATCTTCCCCTTTCCATCCTTTTTCTTATTCCACCTTTTGGTGCCGGAGGAAGAAGGTACAAACTTAGTTCCAGAGGTCGAACCTTTGTGGAATTTTTTAGAAGATGAAGCAACATTTGTTTCACCCTTCTTCTCCTTGCTTTTCAACAAAGATTGGAAAGTCTGCAGCTCATTGAGCAAGGTAGTCAGGTTGTGGTCAATCCTGTTCAGAACAACATTGCTATGGAAGTGCAGGACGCTTTCTAATAAAGATTTCAGTATTATGCTAACCTGGTTGGCCTCATCGATGTTTGACCCGTTCATCTCCACCACGTTAAAGTGGATCACCACGTTGAGAACATGTTCTCGAACAGATGCCCCCTCTTGCATACGGGCATTAAAGATGTACTTAAGAGCGTCGTGCCTGAGTTGCGTGGACAGTTGTACGAACATTCCCTACAGGGACTCCATGATCTCACGGACAATGAGCATTGACACATGCTTCTTGACCAAGACTTCGTAAAGGCTTTCCAAGATATACACTTGGTCCTTCTTGTTTGCCCTCATCCAGTGTTTGTATGCTTTTCGAACATTTCGAGGAGCAGTAGAAGGCGGAATGGGAGGACACTCCTCCATTAGGATGAAACGTAATTCATCGATGATAAAAATCGTGTTGATCGTATTTTTCCAACTAGCGTAATTCTTGCCAATTAACTTATCGGCGACAAGTAAACTAAGAGTAGCGGTACCCATTTAAATTGCTGAAATAAGAACAAACTTAATTTAGTCTACTTGCATTAAACCACTTTTAGAAAACCAATCAAGTTTTTAGCAAAATAGTCTAGTGTACCCTAAATGACATCTATTTTGCAATGATGCTTCAGTGAGGCAGGACAAAAGTCACCGTAGGGTGATCAAGTGCCCCTTCACTGAAATGAGACATTCTCAACCATTAGACAGAAACAACTCATTTTAACTGTAACTAAAAGTCACCATTATTCGATCCAGAATTTGTTAACATCCTTAACAATTCTGAGTGTAATCCTCATTTTAGGTTATAGAGTGTTGCCCCAATGAGCAAAGCTTAGGGAAAAGTCGATTGGAACAAGAGACTAAAGCAACTTTATCCATTTATGGAGATCAAATAAGGTGTCATGCAAAACTGCCATCCTTTAGGGGGACAACCACGATGCCTCGAGACGATGCATGAAAATTTATCCAACCTAATGAGAGAGACCAAGGGATATGTTATCACACGTCCCGCTCTCACTTACTATAAACACTCTCTCCATTCACCTTGGTATTGACCTACCCAAACGCCATCCGTAAGGGGACAACCATGGTGCCTCGAGGCCGAGAGTAGATCTCACAGTGTGGAATTTTAGGGAGAAATATGTGGAGGTAAAAGTGAAGTATCATATATCCATTTTCCTCCCACTTAGTGTTCTACCTAGGGTTAATTAACTTAGGAAAATCTAGCTACTGATTTTATTTAAGTGTTTGTTTAATTTGCTCAAAAACAACTTTTGTCTTTGATGATTAAGCAACTTTGATTCAAGTCTTATTAAACTCTTTAATAGACTTTCATCAAACTTGCATGTATGTAACAAATCTATCTAATTCACCTTTCAAGTAGGTTCTCAGGTAGGGGTACGACGTTTCCATCGATTTAAAAACTTCAGCCTAGCCAAAACCATCCTTGGACAAAAGATCCCTTATAGATATATTTGTTACATATTTAATCTTTTATTAGGCATCAATTTAATCCTATTAAACCGATTTAAAAGATTAAACTTAGATTTCTAATCTCATTAGAAACGTGACTTAGGTCTATCTCAATCAAATTTTAAAACAATTTTAAAAAATGATTAAAGCCTAAGGTTTGAATGCAACTTTTTGTTATTGATTTTAATTCTAATTTCATTTATTATAACAATTATAAGTAAATGAAACAATTAAAACCAATCATTACATGAATGACATACATAAGTTAATTATAACATTTATAATTTAACCTAAGGTAGTGACATGCTTCATGCAATGTTCATTCTTACTAGTATATAACTTTTATATAACTAAATAATGAACCATGCTATAGCATACATTCCATACAACCATTCAACCTTATATTATAACATTTATAATGCATGCATACATATACTATAACTCTTATATTATATGATGCATGAACATGCTTTATGTAATTTAAATCATGCATACTAATATATTATAACACTTATAATATAGAATGATGCATGAAAAAACTGCATAACCTATGGTGGGTTTTAAAATTATATGACATACATTATGACATATAAAATAAACATACATCACATGTATATTTAAACTAGATGGACTGGGATAGAACATCTCTAAAACCGGAAATTAAAGGCTAATCTATTACAAAATTTTGAGTCCACCGATTTGGAACAAGTGAACTAGGTCTTGAACCACTTGCCTCGAACTGTTCCACAAAGAACCCTTGTAGCTGATCATGTCGTAAACGCCCAATCTTCAAGTAGCAAGGCATCGAGTATAGACGATCGTTTATATGCGATCACGTACTTATGACTATGTAATGAGCATGAAAGTCTACGTGATCATGTAGTAAGCATCCATGCGCCGAATATCATATAATGCACGATCATGTAGTTAATGACTATGTGATGAGCATGATAGTCTACACGACATTTAGCATGCAAGGATGCTTCGAGTATCCAATACCACGCGATCGTCCACCCATTGAGTGCCTACGCGATCATGCAACCAACGCAACACGATCGTGTAGTAAACTCTATCCGATCGCGTAGCATTAGCTGTGCGATTGTTTAGAAAATGTTACATGATTGTGTAGCAAACTCTACATGATCGCATAACAAAATCTAAACGATCGTTTAACATTAGCTACACGATGCAACAACCTTCGTTTCATCTTCTCCATCGAAATACACTGCAACTCTTCTTCTGAAGCCTCACGAGCGGCTCAAAACTAAACAAATATAGACTCGATTGCAATTTAGCCCAAAAGTGCAAAGGCCCTCACAAATCAACTTCGTAAAATAAACAGAAAGCCATAAAAAGAGATTTCTATCCCGAAACATCCATCAACAAACCATCCACAAGGATTTATCATATAAACGCAATGCAGATAATAAAACCCACCAATACTGTAAACGAATTCAATACAAAAATGGAATCAGAAATCAACAACCTGACTTTGATACCAATTTAACGAACTCGTATTGAAGAGATCCTTGAGCGGAAGTGAATCGTCCAAATTCCATTAATTATTGAAAGCTAAATTTACAGTAAACATACAGTAGATATGCATTTAAAGTAAATTACAACATGCTTGATACAAGAAAAAGGGTTCAAGATACATTACCCTTGAAGAACCTTTTTATTCACGTATCCTTGGAACAATCACGAGTCTCAAACAGAAACAACAATTCTTGAAGACCTTCTTCAAGAACTTCTTGAACCAAACAGATCGGACACTACCACAATGATCCTTTGGTATTCTCGGGGTGAGAACCTAAGAGTGGTGGGCTCTGACTATTTTAATTAGGAGGGATGGTTTGGGTGGAGGAAGGAGATTGAAAGAACGCACAGAACTTTTCATCAAAATCTCAATAGTTCAACCAATGCATAGATAAAAGAAAATAAAACAATTTTTCTTTTATTCCTCTTGCCATAAAATTGATAACCACCCACTAAGGTGGTTGGAGAGAAAATAGAGGAAGTTATTATTAAAAATAATAAAATAATATAAATAAATATGATAACCAACTTATCATATTATATTTATATTAAATTATATATTATATAATATAACATATAACCTATAGTTTTAATATCGTATCATATACAATATAGACTATAATTTCTTTTATCTGTTTTATGGCATTTAATATAAATCATATTTATATTAAATTTAACAACTATGAATCATATTCATAGAAAATATATTTCAATCTCATTCAAATATTTATTTCCTCCAAATAAACTAAAATGTATCAAATACATTTTGACAATTATATCATATATAATTGAATCAATTTAATTATATCATATATAATTAAACCCCTCTTATTAATTTGAACAATTCAAATTAACCCAAAAAGTGATTCTCAACTAAATCCTTTTGAGCTACCAAGGGGATGCCGAAAATGTATCGGGGCTCAAGTGATTCACCGAAGCGACGATCTTATGGACCTATAACTTGAAGCTCCAACGGTATATGAATAATTAACTAAACTCTTTAATTACATTATTCACCATCTGTTAACTATCAGACACTCTACTAAAGACCGACGGTTGCACTCTTCGCACTACAGATATATTTCTATGTCCATTGGATATAACCAATCAATAATACAATGACCCTTCACAAATTGCTCGTAAGTACAGTTGGACAAAATTACCGTTTTGTCCCTGTAGTTACTTCTAACTCCTTAAGTACCACTAATCCCTCTAATGAACAATAGATCATAGTCCTACTATGACTAAACCCCTCTCGGGCCAGGAGAGGGTGTGGCACCACATTGTTCAAGACCCAGAATCGATCCTTAAGGGAACAATTTATCGACTTACCCCTGCTTCGAGGAAGGAGTGAATTCCATCTTGTGTAGCTGTGTTTCCAGCACCCAATCAGACGAATCCCCAAAATGGTAGGCTTGTTGAGTCGACGATCTGGCCACATTCACCCATACAAATCAAATGATCGCCCTCATAGGCAGGATTTCACAACTTACTCGGGATTCAGATCATATTACCTATGGCCATCCTAGTGTAATGTAAGTCTCTATTATGAACGGTGTTATATAATGCAACTAAATATTTCGTGGTCTGATCTTATACAGACTCTTTGTATAGAAGATCCCCGCTGGCATGTCTGATACATGAATGAACAGGATCAGATCATTTGTAGTACTTTACAACAATTGCAACACCTACAAAGCGGGTCATACTCGTATTGTCACCAGGATAAGGTACTCAGCCTTATCCATATACTACAGACCATTTAGGTTATCACTTAAACATGATCCACTTGTATGTCTCCACATACATGCTTAAGTTACAACAATAACCAGGGATCTTAGTTTATTGGTTTGTGGTTAATGCAACTAAAATATCACATATTTTTATAGACAAAGTGAATAAGAGTTTGTTCATACAATGTTTACAAACTATAGGACCCTACGAGATTTCATAGGGGAGGGTAACGAGATTCAACTAGATGGTCACGCTTCTTCGGGACCCTACGAGATTTAGGGTATCAACCCTAACAGTAATCTCAGGAGTAAAATAGCTTTTGACCCAGCCGTTATTATGAACAACCAATGAAAGGTTGACTTACTGACTATGGTTATATCGAGCGGACAGAAATATATCTACAGTGAGGGGAGTGCAACTATTGGGCTTTAGTGGAGTGACCCGATAGTTAACGAATGTTGGTTAATTAGGTTAAAGAGTTTTAGCCGGTTAATCTAGAATCGTTGGAGCCTATGATCTGTAGGTCCATTAGGTCCGCCTACTAACTCACAAATGGATTAAACATTGAAATAACGTGATAAGTCAATTTGAAACGTTCAAATTCGATTTAAGAGAATTATTAATTATATACAATATAATTAAACGTTTAAGTATCAAATTGAACGAAATTGGAGAATTGGGTAATAATTAAATTTGTTTTAAATATTAGTTACATGAATAGAGATTCATGATTGGATTTTGGTATTTCATTAATTTAATATTTGATATCAGGTTAATTTTTAAATTAATTAAATTATTAAATTAATTTTATTAATTGATTTTGATTAATTAATTTTTAATATCAATTAGTAAATTAATATTTCAAAATTAAATTTCATTTTGAAAATTGGAATAACTAATTTCAATTGAAATTGTTTTAGAGAAAAACAATTTAAAATAAAATTGTTATTTTTAAACTAAATAAAATTTGGAATAGAAAATAAGTGGATTTTTCCTACTTCTTCCACTTCATCTTCCACTTCTTAATTCCATTATCCATATAATGGTTTTGGTGTCAATAAAATGTAAGATAGAAATGCATGCTGAGGGTGAGTAAATAAGTTTAATCAGCTGGAAAAAAGAGATGCATTTTGAATTTTGCTGAAAACTAATTGAAGAAGGTGTTATTCAATACTTGACACCAAAACCTGTTTTTTCTTTCAAAATTCCCTTAAAATCAAACTCATTTTGGATTCCACGATCCAATCTAAGGTCCTAGAAAATAGTAGGAAAGATCAAGTGGTAGTCTACCTTGTTGGAGAGGAAATTCGTACTGGATTTGAAGGATTAAAGAGTTGAACAAAGGTATAACTTCAAAACCCTATTTTCTCTTATTGAACATGCATGTTTCTTTTCTTAAATTGATGAAATTAGAGTGTTTAAGATCCTAATTACTTCCACAAATTGAATGTCAACACCATCCGCTCTTATTTTGTGGCCAAACCAAACACTCTAGGTAATTATGGTTTAAAATTCACAATTTCATCGATTAATTCATCTCTCGCTTTTCATCCCGATCTCACTCTCAATCATGCTTGATCTCTTTCTCGTTCATCTTTGATCTTGATCTCGTCCCAACTCTTGCTTTGTGAAAATTAGACCTGCTAGATACTTCTCGTTTTGGTTTAAGATTGCGGACCGAGATTATTGTTGGTTTTTTTTAAAAAAAACAATATATATATATATATATTATTCATTATATAGATTTTATATAATTAAAGTTTTTGTTTTTATATATATATATATATATATACTAAATACTCACTTTAGTGTTCTTCTATTAAATAGTTTTAAAAAAAATTATAATTAATTAAAATGGATTGATTTTATCACTATTAATTACTTTGTAATTATTTTAAATTATATACATTAACGCTAATCACGGAAAGTGAAAATGTGAGTATATTTTAATTTTCTTGTCGTCTCCATCATCCACACACCCTTGCCCGGTGCGTAAATTTGAAGTTAATCTGAACACAATGAAGATTAGTTGGGCTTCCACAAGTCCAGATGGGCCTCATTGACTCTTCTTTGTGGGCTCGTATCTCGCAGTTGGATTCAAGCATTTTCTTTTGAAATTATAGTTTTGTTTTTTCTTTCCGCTAACAAGAGGAATTGTAGATTTTAGCCTTTCATTACTAAAAATAGCAAATCAATATTTTATTGTAAAAATGATAAAACAAATTTATAAAAGTCTAAATTATTCCAACTATACAAATGATATTGCAATTGTCTTATTAAAAAACATTCGTAATTACATTATAATTAAAACAAATATCTAGAGACTATAAATGTCTCTCTTTGCCAAGCTCTCTCTTTGTTAGGTTCTAAGCTCCGCACCAACCTCTTCTTCAACCAAGTCACTGTTATTTTTCTTTCCAAAATCGACTCCTCCACTAACAGTGGCAACACCTTCGACTCCTTCATTGGCTTCATTTATTGCTCCTTTGGAGTTGCCAATGATCACTCTAGTTCCATCTTTTTTTATCTCAACTCCTTCGACACATGTTCCATCATTGACCTCAACCCCTAGCAATGGTGCTGTTGTAAATTGAATTACTATCTATGAATTTATCATTGCAAACATAATTTCCTCCACTCTACTACTATAAATGTAATTGATATGTTTTCACTCTTCACTCTCCACTCTACTACTTTAAGGAAGTCATTCGCGCAAAGAAGAAGATGGGGGAGGGGATGTTGTTAGGTTAAAATAACTTAATTTTTTTTTTAAAAAAAAATTAACTAGCATTATATATATATATATATTTGATTAAATAAGTTGAAAAAAGATTAATATTTTTTTTTTAAAAAATAAAATAATATTTGAAAACAATTGGTTTAGTTTTGATATTTGAAATAAAATAACAATATGATTTTTAGGAGAAAATAAAGATCTATGATAAAAGAAACGTGCAAAGGAAAAAAAATAGTTATAGTGTAATTCGGATGAGGGTTTTGTAGTCTTTAAAATCCGAGAATATTTACGTGACTTACTATTAGTCTCAAGACTACGTCCAACAAATACATTGCAATTAAAAATCAATTAACCAAATCATCTAAATCCCTCCTAAACTTATCCAAAATTCTGTAACAATACTTTTTCTTATTCTAAACCCAAAATATTTTAGAAATTGAAGGTTGGACTAATAAAGAATTTATCTAAATAACTAAAAGAAACCGATTTAGATTGGAATATGAAAATCTCAATTAAAAATCGTCAATTGAAATTACTAACTAGTTATGATGGGGTGTTGATGTCAATTATGGAGATCTCATGAGCAGAAGAGAAACAAACAATATTCGATAATGATACATCATTCCTTGATTGAATCTGTCAATGTGGGTTTAAGACCTTAAGGAAAACTGGTTAGACTTTATGATTTGAACTCTTGGCCGATGGTCATTTAAGTCAAGTCTTTCATCTATACACTAGTGGATTTGATCGATTAAATCAAACCTCCAAATTAGACTAGTTGTCGATTGAGAATAAAAAATAAAATCAATTAAAAAAGATGAAAATTGAAAAACTGATTAAAACTTTTTTTTTTTACTATTCTTCCCAACATAATCTTTAAAACATCCGATTTTTAAAATTTGAAAGTATAGGGAGATAATTTAGGAGAAAATTAGGATTTGTATTAAAAAAGATTTTCAAGGACAAAATTAGTTCTAATGTAACGGAAATACAGATGAGGGTATTTTAGGGTTAAAAGACAAGTGAGAACACGTGAATGAGAGTGTAAAATTTTTGTTTTTACTATTCTTCCCAATAAAATCTTTAAAACAAAAAATAATATGATTTAAAATTTTAAAATAAGACTAATTAATAAAAATGAAATATTTTCTAATATTTCACGTTCAAAACAAAATTATAATAAAGATAATCATAAAAATAATTTTAAAAATATATAGTTGAGTTATGATTAATGGAAAATCTAATATAAATATAACAAATTAGATAGAAAAACTAATATAATATAAGTTTTGAAAATTCTAAATAAGATAATCATAAAAACAATATAAAAAACAAATGATTTAGTTAGGATTAAGAGAAACTATAATATAAATATAAAAAGTTAGTTTAGGAAAGGATTCAGAAAAATTCAAAATATTTTTTGGGAGATATAGAAGATTTTTGATATACATATTCAATTATTTTCTTTTAATAAAAAATTATAGTTTTGTTTAATAAAAATACAATTATATTTTTTTCCTCCCTATAGTTCAAACTCGTATAAATTTGTACATCCACTTTTAGGTCATAGGTTCGATATCCTACTCTACATTGGAAAAAAATAATAAATTTTTTCATCCATATTATTAGAATCCTTTTGAGTTCAATAAGATAGCGGGGTATTTTCTGAATTATTAGTTAAACTTAACTTTGTGCACTTTTTTTTTTGTCTGAGGACTCTTTTTTGTTCGAAACTTGATATGATCGAAATGAGTAAGTTTATTGAGATAATTACATATAGTTGTGTTTTAGAATTGTTAGTACGTGAAATAGTAAATTTTTGAACGCATATTAGAGAATAATATACCTATCAAAATAAAGTTTGAAGTCTAAATTTGACGTAATTTAAAGTTTAGAGTAAAAAGTAGAATTTTACATTATTTTTAATGGATAATATGTTAATTATTAAAATTACTAAAATTTGCTCAACAATAATCTACATGTATTTATTTTTTTTCGAAATTAGAGGATTAAATAATAAATAAATAATGTCAATGCAATCATAATTCAATGAGTATATTTAATATATTTTTCGATCAAAATATCCATATGAATAGATAAAATAAAAATTTGACTATAGCAATGGATAGAGTCCAAACTCCAAGTTGGCCACATGAGGTTGGAATGGGATAGATGATGCTAATGCAGCCCACAACTGAAGAGGCCATGCCATTTTACTTTGTGTTATTTGTTTAAAAAAACAAAAACAAAAACAAAAAAACAAAAAACCAACAAATAAAACATTCAACTTGTTGGTTTGTTAAATCAATTTCATCTCCCTCAATTGTAGATTTCAAACTATTTTATCAACCATAATGATTTGCATCATGAATTTTTATAAATGGTTGGAATTGGGAGAGTGATTTTAAAACATGCCATCCACTAACTTTGGGAATGTAATTTGCAAATTAACCATATTCTCTTCTCATAATTTTTCCCCCCAAAAGAAAACAAATATATTCAATTGGAAGAGATTCTCATAGTGAAAATTTGATATAAATTAGAGAGTGATAAATAAAATTCTCATTATAAATTATTATTTAAATATGCATGAGAAGTTGTTAACTAAGAGTATATAAATAATTTTTAGAAAGAGTTTATTTTTTAGTAAAATAAGAATTGTGCATGGAGAAAAATATATTATATTATTTTTTTATATAAAATTATTCATTGACTAATTGATGTTTTCGTAAAATTAAGATTTTAGATATTTTCGTCGAGATCGTTTCCAAATCTTAAATAAATCCTTCTTAGTTTTTCAATATTTTATAATTTAATATATATCACTTTTAATACATGTGAAACTAATAGGTTTGAGTCGAGCCACATACATAACAACAAAGTCAAATCTTATCAATTTATGAACACTTTTTCATTTTCAATGCTCTTTGTTTTCACCCCTAACTTCACAAAAAGAAAAAAAAGAAAACTAAATAACGACATATAGTTGGATTCTAACTTCAATTAACTACACAAATAATGTATGTCGTTTTCCACCTATGTAGTTTTCACTTTAAAAAAAGAGACCGCGTGTATCCACATAGAGAAAATAATAAAAAATAAGGGACCCAATACTAATCAGATTCGAGACAAATATGCATGTATGTGCACACATAATGATCTCTTTTTGTAATTTCATCACTTCAAAAATGAATGGAACCTTGTTACATGGATGAAACATAAATTTCTGTTGAATCTTTTGTTATTAGATTTAAATTTTAACTTTCTTTTAAAAAAATTCTGTTAGTATTTTCAAAATATTGTTCACCAAATTAATAATAGAGTAACTTACTCTTTACTTGCTTTACTAGCCAAAAGTCTTCGTTATAGAAAAAAAAATTATAAATTTTTTAGGAAATTTTCAAAAGTAGAAAAATAAGAAAACGATTTTTTACGTCGTTTAAGTCATCATGGTCGACGATATCTCGTATTCAAAAACTAACCGTTCGTCCAAGATTTTCATTCGAAATCTCTCCTGTGGAATGGAGCCACTACGAAGAGGTTTTGGAAGTTACGAACCTTTTAAGAGTGGTTGAAACCACTACGCCCTTTATATATAAAAGTAAGGATCTTTTACCCAAAATAGCAAAAATTTAATCAATTTAGATTTATATCAGTTTCTGTTACTGATATACACGGATAAATTTCTATCAATCCTTCTATAAGTTGATAGACTTGTATATCATATCTATCAATTTTTTTCTATTCCTATAAATAATTTAACATTTTTTCAATTTGTGAAAAAAATTTCACTTTTTTATTTGGTTTGCGAAGAACTTGATAATATAAAGTTGTAATGTGTCATCGTCAAAACAATATTCTATAATTAATTTCGAAAGCTACCGAAAGGGAGATTTCGTTCTTATGGTCAATTTGATGGTCATTTGAGTTGGCATCCACTTTTTTTTTTTTTTTTTTCTTTTTTTCCTTTTCTTTTTTTTTGTTCTCTCTAAAAAAAATGAAAATGTTAGGTTGGAATTAAAGCAAAATTTTAAAACTAATAATGAAGAAGGGAACAAGAAAGAGTTCAAGAAAAACAGATGCTAGAAGAAATATTCCTTCACACTGGAAAAAGACCCAAAGTGAGTATATGAAATGAAAAAGGAAAAAAAAATTAATTAAATTATTCATTTGGCAATTTTTTTAATTATACTTATTTATTCTTAATTTGTTTATTTTAAATCTACTTTTTTTTAAAATACTTCTATAATCCCGACCAAATTTCAAAATCTAAAAAGATAGCTATTATTATTATTTTAAAAGATTAGGTTAGAAATTGAGATCTTTTTCGTTTGTTTTTAAAAACATGTGAAACATGAAATTAGAAAGTTACGCTTAAATTAAATCATTTTAATATTTTAATTATAGAAATTTAAAAATAAAATTCAAGGCCCAGTTTGGGCAATTATTTGGTGTTGACACAATATTTCCTAATAAATTTAATTCATGGTATTTGAGTTTTATACTTGTATTAATTTCAATATATTGAATACGATCTTTAATATATAATTCTTTGATGCTTTCTCTCGAAAAGTAAACTCTAATGTTAAGTTTATTGATCTCCTTAGACGATTGACCGTTAGACTTAATGATCTTCTTGAAGGATTGACATTTAGGCTTGTTAATCTTCTTTAGCAGCCTTTAGCTTGTTGATCGACTTGCGAACTTTTTCTTAAGTTTAAGGCGATTGAATCTTTAACTTGTAGGTTGCAAAGCTATAATTAATTTGTTGAAGTCTTCTAATATTTGAAGTTTCAAATAGTTTAAATCTTCAGTTCTTCAGAATTTGAGAGTTTCAGTCTTTGAAACTTGAGAAGTCTTCACAGCTTGAGAGTGTTGCTTTTCAAGAATTAGAAGCTTCAGTACTTGGATCTTGGAGCTTAAATATTGGATCTTGTGAGTTTAAATCTTCAGAGCTTTAAAATGTCTTCTGATTGTCATAGTTTTAGTATGTCTTCTAATCTTCAGAGCGAGAAAATCTTCGAGAGCTCTAGCCTTCAATTCTTCCAATCCCCACCAAATGAAGACATGGGCCTCTATTTATAGAGGTTTCTAATAGGCCTTACATGAGCTTTGATCCAATTGCTTATTGGGCCTAAATTGGGTTTGAGCTAAAGTTGAGCTTGGGTCCATTCATTATTGAGCTGAAATATTGGGCATGAACTCAATTTTTGTTTTGGCCCAAAATTTTACTACAGACTTGAATTGGGTTGGGCCAGAATGACTTTAATTACTCAGTCCGATCCAACTTATAATTTTCCTAATGGACTCGGACTTTCGTTGATGATGTGGCGAAATTTAATTGGACAAAATTTTTCATTCACCATTTGGTGTTCAATCTTTAGTATTTTTTTTAAAAATTGAATCTATAAACACTTCCTTCTATCCCTATTTTTTTTTTACTTTATTATCTATTTTCTATTTCAAAACATTTGGTTTTTGAAAATTTCAAAAAATACTTTTTAAAATTTTTTTTTTGTTTTTGAAATTTGGTTGAGAGTCAATTCTCAAGAAACATGAAAAGAGGAAATATGCATAATTTTGAAAAATAATAAAAAAAAAATCATCAAATGAGACTTAAAAAATGTCACTTTATCAATTATATATTAAAATAAATATAATTCAACCGACATAAAATTTACGCTATATACTTTAAAGATATAGATTCGATTGTTCCACTATAGAAAAAGAAAATCGTCAACTATAATATATAAATATAAACATATTAAGTTTGTACCTTGTTATTGTTTTTTCTTTTTGGCAAAATAATAATAATAATAATGATGATGGTGCAAACTTAATATATTTATATTTATATATTTTATAGTTTGCACCATTATTATTGCCCTTTACTGGCTATCATACCCACCGAGAGAAATCATGGAGGAGATTACTTAATTTCAGTCAAACTTTAATTTGAACTCAATTTTTTGTGGATAAAACTTTCGTCTCTTTCTCTTCCACTATAGAAGTTTAAATATATTATTACTTTTGTCATGTTTGTATTATTTGAGCAAATTATGCTAATGATTTTGTATTATTGTGTATTTCATACCATACATTGTTAGGTCAATGATTGATGAAGTTTGGAAATGCTACTTGATTTTCAATACATGTGAACACAAAATTTTGTTTTCTTTTGAAAAAGAAGATCGATTAGAATTTAGAAATTCAAGCCATGCTTCCAAATATTTATTATTATTTTTTTTGGAAATCCAAATTCCTAAATATTGTTTTCTTTTTAAATTTTTTATTTAATATATGTTTAAATATAAAAAAATAACTAAAATATTTATAAATATAACAAAATTTTACTATTTATCAGTAATAAACTACTATTTATGTCTATCTTGACACAAGTAGACATACTGTCTATCGTGGATAAAATGTGATATTTTATTATTATTTATAAATATTTTCAACAATTTTATTAATTAAAATAATTTCTATAAATATTTTCAACAATTTTAGTAATTAAAATAGTTTCTTCTTACAAAATTCAGGATTCTAATAATTCTTTTACGGGCACATTTCTTTGACATCAATTTATTTTTAGTTTAATGTTTTAGAAATCTTTATTTTGTTCATGTTTTATCGTTAATTTCTTAAAATACATATAGAAATTTAACACCATAAAATATATAGTACATTATCCATATATCATGTTAAGGGTTTTTTTTTTTTTTTTTTTTTTTCTAATACATATTAATATTATTTTCATGTTTAGGTTAGTATTATATGTATTATTTAAGAAGATAATGAGAGTGGCAAACTCCTTTCTAGATAAAATTAAGTGTTGGGCACATAAATTTAGTCTTTAAAAATATTTAACAAATTCAAGATTGATGCCAATTAAAACATGGTTAAGTGACGAAAGTTTTCTAATTTTAAAAAATAACAAGTCTTTTGTAATAGGATTGAACCTTCAATTTTTTTTAAGAAGAAAAATCATGTTAATTATTGTTGAGATAAGATTTATGTTATCTTTTTCTACAAGATATGAATTTAATATTCAATTAATTAAAATATATATTATTGAATATATGTAAATGGACTATTGTGGAGCTTTTCTAAAGAAATCCATTATTTTCCCATTTATGATGTAACAATTAAAAGACAACAAATCAAAGATTGATTTTGCAGATACTTTTTGAAGATTTATTAGCGTTCACAATGAATTTCATGCGAGGGGAAAAAAGCATAATATGATGTTTTGGGTGCTTCCAACTTCCAATAAAAAATCACTACCTATTGCCAAACATGAATACATCAGGTCTATTCCCACTCAAAAGTTAAATATTTGACATCAAGATGAATATAGCTTAGTTAGTATTAAGTATGTACGCTAAATCTTCAGATTAGAGATTTAATCTTTCATTTTATATATTGTCCAAAAAAAAATTGAATCTTCTATCATTTATATTGTTGAACTAAAAAGGATCACTATGTCATTTGTCTTTTATCATCTTGAACTCTCTCCAATTATAGATAATGACTCAATCAAGTATTTTATGTTTTGTTTGATAACTATTTAGTTTTTTCTTAAAAAAATTAAGCTTATAAATAGTATCAAATTTTGGACTGGTGAAAACACACATGGCCTTTACGTGACATCAACGGTAAATTTGTAATTTGAGAAATAGAGGACATGCAAAACAAATAAAAAAGCTACGATGTCAAAGTCAGTATGAAAACTAAGTAACAAAGAAGAAGTTAGAAGTTTTTAGTCTAGATCACATATCAAACTATTTCATATTGAGTTATAATGATGTATTTATAGGGAGAATGAAATAGAGTTTACTTTTTTCTCTATAAAGAAGAGATGGATATTTTCTAATCTTAATAAGTAATGATTAGATATGATAAGATAACTGATTAGTTAATCCCTAAAATTATCTAAATTAAGTCTATTTTATATTGTATTTATCTTCACTTACTTTCACTACTACAAATTTGGTTTTTTTTTTTTTTTAATTTAGGCACAAAATTTTGTTTTCTTGATGATCATGGCAAAAGACCATCAAGAAAAATACTTTTCTTGACATAATAAACTTTGATATTTAACTTGACGTACATGCATGCCAAGAATAATATATTTCTTGATACAAAAATACATAAGTTTTGTCAAAATGGTGAATTTTTAATTTTTGAATTCGTTGATGGGCAAAACCCGTCAAGAAAACTTATTTCTTGATGGATAATGGCCATCAAGAAAAAAGCATTACTTGACGGGCATGGACCGTCAACGAATCTAACCACGAAAACAAATATTAATTCACACGAGATTTAGATCTTTGGCGCACGAATGTGACTGCCTATCAAGAAAATGTCATTCATTGATGGGCAATGGCCATCAAGGAAAAGAAAATTATTTAAATTAAACAACGTTGTTTTGGCTCCCTTACTAATACCTAAACCCCCAATTCTGATCATTGTCCTCACAAAGAAACATCCTACATGAAGATCAACGAAAATCCCCAAATCTTACCGTGAAGATTGATGCTTAAACCCCCAAAATACCCTACATCGTTTTGGCTCCCTTATCAATACCTAAACCCCCAAATCGACTACGCATGAAACCCTCGCCCATTGACTGCTATTTTTAAGATCAATGCCCAAGTCTTGTCACCGTGAAGATCGGAGCCCAAATCATGCCACCGTGAAGATCGACTCCCAAATCGTGTCATGACTATCGATTGTGCGTGAAACCAACCTACTACTGACCGACTGCTGTCGTGACAATCAACTCTTACCCAAATGATAATTTTTGCCTGCTGCCAATGACACTCGATTGTCGCCGTGACTTGCTGTGACACTTGATTTGATCCAATCTGTAAGTTTCTAAACCAATTTCGATATGTGGCATATGGTTCTATTTTGTGGAGTTTTTGTTGTGTTTGTTGTTGGATTCTTAATTTCTAATGTTATTTTCCAAGAGATTGAATTAGATTTCTATTTTTTTTTTGGAAATAAACAATGGATTTATGTTTAAAATTTGTAATGAACATGCTAATAGAGTCTTGTTTTCTTTAATAAAATAATGAACAAACTAACAACACATGAACTTAATTTGAGATTTAGTGAAAGTACAATAACTAGTTAAAATGTAATAAAATTCAAAATACAAAGATTAAAATAATATTTTATTGCATAAAATATGGATTTCTAAATAAACAAGATTGAGGTACACAATATCCTCAATTACTTGATATGATGTTGGTAAAATATGATATGATGGGCTTTAAATTAAAGAAGTTGCAAGAATCGATGTCCAATGTCCCAAAAATTACTTATTGACCCCCAAATCCTATCGTATATTTCTAAAAAATGCCTCCAAAAGATTAAGAACAATGTTTTTACATAAATCAGTATACAAGATTCAAATTAGTCACTTGGATGGTTTGTCATAACTTTAGTTTAAGTTAATGGTGACTTTCTCCCCCCCTCCCCCCAATTTTCTTTAACTTCCTTATATTAGTATAATGTATTTTGTCAACTAGGTTTGCTTTTTTAGGAATGACTATATGTTGATTAATTTAGCTATGGACCGACTATCCTCTAATTATGGTAGTCACTTATATGCTTTTCTTTTTTAGGAATGACTTATATATGTTGATTAATTTAGTTATGGTATATCTATCTTGCAGTTATGGTAGTCACTTATATATACTTTACTTTTTTTAGGAATGACTTATATAGGTTGATTAATTTAGCAATGGAATGACTATCGCCCACAGTTATGGTAGTCACTTAGATGATTTGCTTTCTTATGAAACGTTAATTTTACATGCTATATAATATATTTCGACCTCGTTAAATCTACCGTTGAAATTTAATTATATATGCTTTTATATGTTTAGGAATGGGTTAATTGTATTATATTGATAACTTTAGAAGATGACTATCCTGTAGTTATGGTGGTCACTTATATGTTTAGGAGTGAGTTAAGTGCATTATGTTGTTAACTTTAGAAATGGTATGACTATCCTCATTTAAAGTTAAAGTGAAGACTATGGTCATACGTAAGTATTTAATAGTTATTTTACATTATGTATATTATGTAAACATTATGATATCTTGTGTGTTTGTTTTGTTAGGGTCATAAGAGTGTTTTATGCTCGAACAAATTCAAGATCTCGACCTTTTACTTGGGTCCCTATTAAGGTAAGCATCAATTTTGATTAAATGATAATATACGTTTGTTTAAGATATTTGTTTTCTTATAATGTGGGTTAAAATATATGTGTACGTATAGTGTGCTTAATAACCAAGTAGTACAGAGTGTGGGCACTATATTATGAAGTTCATGCACGACATAGTAAAACACATGAGCAAAATAATTACAAGCGTGGTATGCATTTTCTTAGACTATCTTCTTTAACTATAATATTTACACTTAGTATAATTTTGTTAATAAATTAATTTACTTGTTTGTTTGCAGTTGACGAGACAAACACCTTACAGTAAATGGGAATTAGATACGATGAAAGTTGAGTATTGTGACTTAATAGAACGCTACATTTGATAGATTTTTGTTATATGATGCCTCAATAATTTAGTATATATGGAATAAGATATGAAATACAATGTCAATTTTAGTAGGGTTAGATATTATATGATTAGTTTTTAGATACGGATTGTTTGTAGAAACATTGTTTTACTGGTTGATTAATGAAAAGTATTTGGTTGATTTGTTGGATAGTAATTTTATTAAATATGTTACTTGTTTCAATGAGATGGTCTAATGATATGTGTTATTGAAAATTTGGCATTGTGTATAGTTGATGGATTGCAAGATATTTGTACAGTTGTTGGTGTTGAAAGAGTTGTTGATCTGCTTTTATAATTGTTGGGTATTAGAAAGAATGATACACTTTGTAATTTGTCTGGTTCTGATAATGGTCTTGTGTGTTTGAAAAGTTGAGTGTATAGTTGGTGGTTTGCAGGAGCTGTTAAAGTAGTTATGTTTGCAGAAGTTGAGTGAAGTTGTATAAAATTATTGTTTTGCAGAAGTTGTTTGAAGTTATTGATTTGTAGATGTGCTACAAACTTTATGTAAGTGAACTGATGTATTTTCTTGTTTGTGTATAAAGTAAAAGTTAGGTACAATGAGTGTAAATACAAAATTTAAATTAAAAGCTTGTTTGGGGTCGATTACAAGTTGCGTATGAGGGGTCCCAATGACCTTGATTTTTTTTTTTTAAAAAAATTACATTGGTATAGTTGACGGACAAAAAATGTCAATAAAAGTGTGTAGTTGAAGCTTAAAAACCATCAATAAAAATACTTTCTTAACATGCAAAAATATTGATAAAAAGGGTTTTCTTGACGTTCTTAAAAAATAGTTGATGGACAAAAATGTCAATATTACCTTATTTTAACGTTCAAAATGTATCAACAAAAATGTTTTTCTTGATTTTTTTTTCATTTAGTTGATGGGCAAAAAATGTCAAAGTACCCTTTCTTGGTGGCTAAAAACGTCAAGAAAGGGTTTTTGGTGACTTTTTTTTTACCATCAAGAAAATTAATTTCATTGATGGTCGACTTTCTTGATATTGGCTTTTTTAACCTTTTTTTGCCATCAAAGTAGACATTTTTTTTTACACTTTTGCCCATCAATAAAGGCCAAATTTGTAGTAGTATTTTTTATGATTTTTGGCCTATTTCGTCAGGTCTAAATTCACCCCAATACTACCTCCACCCATAAGTTTTCATGTCTTGTTATCCCCTTTATACTAACGTTTTCAAAAACCAAGTTAAGTTTTGAATTTTTTTTTTTTAATTTTTTTAAAATAATCTTTCAAAAACTCATCTTTATTTTTAGAATTTGACTACATATTCAAATCCTTCTCTAACGAGTGAAAACCCTGATTGAAAAATTAAGAAAAAAACAAACATAAATTTCAAAAACTAAAAACGAAACTATCATATGCACCCTAGCTACAAATTCTTAATTATATTATATAAATATACACCAAATGTGAAGCTGATTATACATAGAAAATGTATAACTAATTAATTATTAAGCAAATGGCCAAATTCTCACACGTCCAATATCTTTTTGTCAGAGCTAATAACGAGCTCCAAATCCCGTTCAGTGTTAGACACATGACCCTTGTAACGGTAATTCTTAGCACAATAAAGAAAAAAGAAAAAGTTACAAAACGCCGTTGCCGCAACCACATAATAAAAGTAATCCAATCTCCCTTTATTTAGATCATCCACCAACCAATCAGGCCTGCCATGAGCACCGCCGCTGCCGGTGGTTCGATGCACGATCAAAACCATAGCAGTATTAACATAGCTAGACAAAGCAATAGAACAAGACGAGAAAGCATTACCCATAGTTCTCATATGCTCCGGAAATTCCTTATTGAAAAACTCAATTTGCCCAATTATATTAAACGCTTCACAAAGCCCCATGAGGAAGAATTGCGGGGTTAACCAAAAGACCGACATTATAGACCCACCATTGTTGGCTCGATTTCTTCTCTGCATTTCGATTAGCCCGGCAACGACCATGGAAACGACGGCAAATATTATGCCGACTGCCATGCGTTGGAGCTCCGTTATGCCGTTTGGGTGGCGGGTGAATTTACGGAGAGTGGGGACGAGGAATTGGTCGTAGAAAGGGATGAAGAAAGTGATGGTGAGAAAGGAGATGACGATAATAGAAGCGGGGGGGATTTGGAAATTGGGTCCCATGTGACGGTTCATTTGAAGAGCTTGAGAGATTGAGAAGGTGGATTGTTGAATTATTGGAGTTAGGCTAAGAATTCCTGTTACCCAAATTGGGAAAACTCTGAATAAACATTTTAGTTCTTCTACTTGTTGTATGCTGCTTACGTTCCATTTGTTTACTCTTGTTCCATCTGGGTTTATCTCCTTCTCCGTTATAATTGCTGCCTTGTTTAAGAAACTGCAAAATATTCTCCGTTCGTGTTAGCTACGTTAATGAGAGATAATAATTTTATTATTAGAGAGAAATATACGATTGTGGTTAGAGGTTGATGATTTATATATAGCTTATCCCACTAAAATTGTAGACAAAATCGTAAATAATATAAATACGAATGCAAGACATTCCAAAACTAGAAAAAGAAGAGCGATACTTGGATGCATTCCAACACATATAAAAAGAACTTGACATTTGATAAATTATGTTTCAACAATTTGGTAAAATGAAAAAATATAACTAAGTATTTTTTAAGGGAGAATTCACTATTGGTTGTGGATTTAAATTTATGGATCTTTTAAAATATAACCATTAAAAATTGCGTTTGGTTATGTGTGTCATCATTTTTCTTAGGAACCAATTTGAATTTTTAGTTAATTTTTTTTCTAAATTAAACACCTTTAACAAGTAATAATAAAAAAAGAACAAATAATTAGAAATGGTTTTTATAAACATTAAAAAATTTAAAACAAAAAACCTTACCTAAATTTTTACTTTTTACCACGGATTTAAGAATGGACCACAGAAACACCCAACAATAAATAAATTGTAATTATTCTAGAAATTATTGGAGGAGAGAAACCAAGAGATGTGTTGGACAGTAGGAGATATTTTTCTTTTTTCTTCTTCATTTTTCTACAACCAATAATTTATATTTAGATAGAATTGCAAAATAAATAAATAAATAAGCCTGATTTTCTAAAATACTAATGTACATCTTATAACAATTCTTTTTAGAATTTTCGAAAAAAATATCAAATTATTTATAGAAATAATATAAAAAAATATTAATAGATATTGATAAATTTTTATAAGCATCTCACTGATAGAAATCTATCATTAATAGAGACTAATTGAAAAGCCTAAAATAATTAGTTTTTGCTATTTTGTATAAATAGTTTTTCCCTTATTTTTCTATTTTGAAAATATTTTTTTTTCAAATTAAGCCTACAAATATTACTTTCACTTATTGGTATCTATATTTTATTATTTATATTTTAGTAAGGTTTAAAAATTCAAGTTTAAGTATGAAAATTCAAATGGTTTTTTAAATTTTATTTTTACTTTTAAAAATGGATTAAAAATACAATGTTTATTTAAGAAAGATAAATACATCATTAACAACTTATGAAAAAAGAAACCAAGGATTCGAAAAAAGAATTCTCATTTGATAACCATTTTATTTTTTTAAAATTAAGACTAGGGATATTATTTTCATTTCCAAATTTTTTTCTTTTGTTATCTACTTTTCACTAATGGTTTAAAAAATCAAGTCAAAATTTGAGAAGTAAAAAGATTGTTTTTTTTTTTATAATTTGACTAAGAATCCAACCATTGTAATTAAAAAAGATGCAAATTATAGTAAGAAACGTAGATAAAATAGATTTAATTTTAAAAAATAAAAACAAAATTTCAAATAAAATGATTTCCAAATGGAATTTAAATAGATGTCACATCCTTTGTAGGGGCCGTGATCAAGAAGAATCCCACTAACTAGTGAGAAGGACAATATTTTCGTTTTATTTCAGGACAGGTCCTACAAAATGTTATTGTTCTCTCTCTCTTTTTTTTTTTTTTTTTTTTTTAAGAATATTACGTCACATATAAGGTGCATTATTAACACACTATTTTTAGAAGATAATTCAAGAAGTTTAAATAAGTCACCATTAATATAACTTTTAACAATTTACCTTCCTCACTCCTTTATGAGGTTAAAAATTAACACCTTCATCTAACTAGAGGATTTATTAACACCTATACTTGGTGATGACTTTTGGTTTGCATGTTTCTTAATTAATTCTCACAAGAAATCTATATACATAGGACCTTTTGCTCTATAAAATGATAAATCACCACCGAATCCTAGCCCAAAAAATGTAACTTGAAGTAATTTTTTTTTTTATAATATATATATATTACAATAGGTGGGTGGGATATTGGGGGTATCAAAATATCTGATTTTGAAATTGATAGTACTCGCACTATACTAATTGAGTTATGTTCATTTTAATAGAAAAATACATTTTTAATCCCTTAGTTAGCAACAATTGGTTCATTTGATCCCAAAATTTTAAAGTGTAATGTTTTTGTCTTAGATTTTCAAAAATAGGATTTAAAAGATACTTAGAGTAATTCTTTTACTATCTTTAATGTTTACCTGACATTTTAAATTAAAAATAATAATTATAGAAGAAGGAAGGAGGGTGAAGGAGTAGAGAGAAAAACACAATTTTCTTTTAATTATTGTTTTTTTTTTTTTTTGGAAAAATTCAAATTAGTCATTAGGTTTCAAAGTTGAACCATTTATTCTCTAATATTTCATTAATGCTTGATTTTGGTCCCACCATAATGGAGGAGTTAACATGACATTTTTAAAATAAAATAATTAAAAGGTAATATTTAGGTGCATCCTAGATATCACATATCTCTATGCATCTCACTCACATCACACACGTTAAAAAAAATTAAAATATTCGAGAAAAGAAGAAAGAAGAATTTAGTAGATGGTAAATTATAATTGAACAATTTGATGGGATGTACAAATATAAGTGTTGTCCAAAGTATACTATGTATTTCTCATAATTAAAATATAACTTAAAAATAATAAGAAGAAAATTTATCTCTCTACTCTCTCGCCCTTACCCCAGCTCTGATACCGGGTGACGAGAGAAAAATATAAAATTTTAAATTATTGTTTTTTTTTATTTTTAAATTTCATGTCAATAATTAAAGTATATCAATAAAAATTAATCACAAATATTTTAGTGCATGTATGTAAGTGATTTTTAAATGGTTAAAATTACTCCAAAACACATCTTTAATCACTTAAAATGATTTCATTGTTTGATTATTTCTACTTTTAATTACATTTTTCACCTTATTAAAATTGATTTTGAATTATTAAAACTATTTTTTTTTAGTATTTTGCAAATTTTAAAAAAATGATTTTTTGTCATTTTTTTAAAATTATTTATACTTTTAATTGCAAATTAATCACAGGCATTTCACATGCTATTAAAAGTTTTCTTAAAAATGCAAGAACTAAAAAAAGTACCTAACTTAAAAACTAGAATACTATTTTCTCTATTTTCTTTCTTTTTTTTTTTTTGGAAAAAAAATTGACTCAATTTTGGGAGATAATTAAAGAGCAAAGAGAGAAAAGGAATGACCTGAATTGATTGGTGAGAGGAAGCTTTGAGAGGACAACAGAGTCAGGGTCTAACGGAGGGTCATAAAAACCCTTCCTATCATCAGGAAGCTTAAGATGACGCTTCTTGTAAGCAGCAACAGCCACTTGAGCTAACCCAGTAAATATGCTTCCTTCGGGCTTTATAAACACATAAACACGAGTCCCCATGAAGAACAAAACAATTGAACAAAACATTAGCCCCGTCGGTATTCCATATCCCAAAACCCAACTAACTGAGTCTTGAATGTACACAACAATCGTCAAAGTAAACACCAAAACCACCATGAAAGTCGCGTAATACCAATTGTAAAAGCTCGCTATCCCTTTCCTCCCTTTCTCCGTCGTCGGGTCAAATTGGTCGACCCCGAAGGGAATACTACACGGCCTGATTCCGCCGCTTCCGATTGATACTAAACAAAGACTCATTATTAAGAATCCCAATTGAGATGCTGTCGGCCCTGAGCATTTCGTTGATCCAACGCACCCCTGCGGATGTAGCTGCGGTAACCATGCCGTTAGTGTCATGGAAGTCATCCCCTGTGTCATGGTTAATTAATTCAGTGAATTAAATAATAAAATTTAAGAAACTTTAAAAGAATTAAATTAGAGATTATTGATTTAAAAAAATCAATTTCAAGTCCCAAAATGATTTTTCTCACACTTTTTAAAACTTAAGAATTTTGACCTCTTGTTTACAAGCAATTTTACAAAATTACCCTCATTTATTTTTTTTCTTCTTCTTTCAATTTATTTATTTTTCTCTCTCTTTTTTTCCTTCTTCTTGTTCTCTTATTCTTTTGGGGGTGCTTCTCTTCTCCGGCATGACAACTTTGGCGAGACCACACCATTAGCTCCGACAAGTCCAGCTTTGGCTGACTTCTTCTTCTTCTCTCTTTTCAATTTGTGTTGCAGAGCTAGACCGAACACCGGAGAGCAAGACTAAGACAGTGAGCGAGACAGTAAGATAACCGAAGAAGAGAGCAATCCATGAGAAAAAAAAAGTGAATGAGAGAACGAGGGAGTGAGAGCAGGAGAACGAGAGAAAGAGAGACAGCCTAATCCACGTGTGCGAAGTTCCATTTTGATAATCTTACTCGAATTTGATATCAACGAACAGTTAAAAAAAAACCTCATTTTTAAAAAGTGAGAAATCTCTTTTTTTTTTTCCCTCAATTTGAGTCATCCGTTAAATTAGGGGTATGTAATTACGAGAAAGGAAAAAATGGAAGCAACAGCAATGGTCCAATAGCGGCCAATATAAGCGTCAGAGAGAAAGGCGCCGAGGAGGGGCAAGAAACTGGTGACGCCGGTCCATAAGCCCATTAAGCTGGTGGCGGAAACTTGATCCATATGATATACTTTTTTTAGGTACACCATGAAATTGGCTAGTAGTCCCATTGAAGCAAGTCTTTCAAAGGTTTCATTTCCTGCCAACAATATACCAAAATGTCAGAGAATTATTATATTATTACTAGCCCCTAAAACTAAAAACAAACACAAGAAGAAGAAGAAGAAGAAATAGAGAGACCAAGGATGTAAGGCATGCTCTTCCATCCTCCAGGCTCTCTTTTAGATTTGTTGTGTAGGGAAACATCTTTGGTGAAGCACTGTAAGTTGCTGGGAGAGCTTGAAGCTTTGCTTTCAGCCTCACTCTCCATTATCTCTCCTCTCTGTCTGGTTTTTGCCTCTTTTTTATTCATGGCTTTGTCTGTATTTATAGAAGAGCCATACTCCAAAATGCACTTCTTTTTGGACAAATAGGGTGTACCTAATTTCATGTCTCATTTTTCATACACAGTAGGAATAAAATAAAATAAAATAAAACAATCAATTTTTTAAATTGGCAAATTTTGATTGAGTGCCATCTAAGATGTAGAATAGATGAGTGCAACACGAATTGGATCCAAATATTTTTTTTCTTATTTTTCTGTATCTCATTATCATCATATAAATAAAAAATGAATTACTGCATTTAATCCAATCTTTTATTTCTTTTATTCTCAGACAACTTTTTATTAAACAACTATTTAAGTTGCATAGTGAAGTTTTCTATTTAAAATATTTTTTAAAAAAATAAAAAAAATATCGTATATCAAATTATAATCGAACAATTAGACAGGGTAATTAACAAATTTTTCTTTTTCTTCTCTCTAGAATATTTTGGGTGATTGAAAGGAATTTCACAAAGTTAATGCATAAGGTTAATTTAAAGGGATCCACGATGTGGTGTGTTTGTTTGAGCCAAGGAAATAATGAGGGCACTGACAGCCTGCAGGATAGTACATTTGTTATAAATTAGTAGAGAGGAGAGAGAATGGAAATGTGAAAAAGGTTCAAGTTGAATTAAGGGTCTGAAGGTAAAATACTAGTTTATTCTAGAAAGGAATGTGACGACAATTTTACACCGTCGGGATTAAAGACAAATAAATAAATTTGAAAAAGAAATATCTTTTTGTCCTTTGATTTTGGGGTTAGGTTTTATTTTACCCTTAAATTTAAAAAAGTTATACTTTTAATCTTCATAATTTGAGTTTAATTTCAATTTAGTTTTCAAGTTTAAACAATATTATAATTTTATTCTTGAAATTTGGCTTTTGCTTCAATTTGATCTCTATGTTTCAAGATTTTACATTTTAACTTCAATTTTTCATCTAATACTTACTTTCCGTCTTCAATATTAATATCTATATTAATTAATTTAAAAGAATTAAAAAAATTATAATTAATTAAGTTTCACTATTTTTTTTCATTATTGTTAAAATTAATTTTAAAATTAACACCAAACATTGGAAGTGAGTATTGAGTGAAAAATCGAAATTAAAAATGCAAAATCTTGAAATCTATGGACAAAGCTGGAAAAAAACTCAAATTTCAAAGGTAAAATGGTAATATTTTGAAACGTAGAGACGGAATTGAAATTGTTGGAGTTTATGTAGTTGACAACATTTGTTTAAGTGTATTAGATGTTATGATATTTGTCTCTACATTGCTGGCCATTTGGAGAAAGGATGTTCTACGGAAATGTTGATTCTGCAAAATATTTTCTTATTGGTTTGCTGTCTTATTCTATTTTATTTGCCGATTTCCTTCATTCTTCAGTGTGCGATTGTCTTGGAAAGTAGGGTTGCTTGTCCATCTATCTGTTATGCATATTTAAAGGTCTTTAGCCTTTTGGGGTTTGGTTGGTCATTCTGTTTAATCTGAAGCTTGTGATTAAAAATCAATTGTAGTGTGTATTCGGTTAACATTGCAAAGTATAGACAGAGTTGAGTTCTTAAAGACATACCTTGTGTTCCTCACATCAAGGGTAACAAGATCTATTTGAGAAGGGATTCTCGAGCTTAGGAGTAGCCTAAGCCATTCGAACAAAAGAGACTTAGTTCTTAGAAGGAAAGTTAGAATGCAAGTCTTACCACTTGAGGGGAACTCAAGTCATATATAGAAAGAGACACGATCTTAGCGGGAGCCTAAGATTTGCTTCATTGATAATATATCTTAGGGAGAGCCTAAGACACTATGAGAAGGAGTCAATTCTAGGGGGAGCCAGGTTATTGATTAAGTGATAAAGTTGTGCAAGAGTCACTGTAATTGTGCATCTGTTACAGATAAGTGCTAATTTGTAATTGTTTATCAATGATATTAGTGAAGTTATCTTTTTTGGGCACACTGCCCCCTAAAGGTAGGTGAATTACACCAAATTAGATTACTAATCTTTGGCATTATTTTACTTATTCTGCATATTTGATGATTGTCATGTAGAATGCTATAGCATTGTTCGTAACATCGATCACTTGTAGTAGATACCTCCTTACTTTTTTTTTTTTTTTTGAAATCAAACTCAAAACTTAAGATTAATATTGTATCATTTTGAAACCTAGAGACCAAATAGAAAATAGACTCATATTCAATAAATTAAAATATATATACTACAAGAAATCACACCTTTCTCGATGCCTAAAATCGCCGAAAAATGGTGGAAAATGCATCGAAAGATCCTCTCCGGACGAAGTACTTGTCGTTAGACGTTTGGTTGGGAGAAGTTCGTCAGGAGTGTAACTTCCCACGCCCAAAATCGACTATCAGGAGTAATGCACAAACTCCCGATGCGTCAAATATGACGTCGGGGGTTGAAAAAACTTCCGACGCCTAATATATGGGGTTGGGAGTGCTAATAACTCCCGACGTTCAATTTCGGTCGGCGAAAGTTCATATTACTTAGCCGTCGAGAGTTCAATTTCAGTATTTGAATTTGACTTTCATTGGGAGAGAGCCATTCTTTAAAAAAAAAAAAAAATAGTTTGTAATTTGTAATTTGTAATTTATTTTAATTTGATTTGAATAACCTATAAAACATCATTAACCAACTCAAACATATTCACGTAAGAAATAAAACAAACAAAGTTCATACTATTCTTTATCACCTAAAATAGAGAAAAGTTACAAGATAGTTTACAAAAGAAATATGTCTTCACAAATACATAAAAGAAACAACATGAAAAAACCGTCAAGAAATATGTCTTCACAAATACATAAAAGAAAGAACATGAAAACAACGTCTGGAACATAGCATCTCCAACAACATTCCAACCTCATCCTTGAATAGCATCCTACAACAAAACAAAAACATTCAAATGTCATAAACTTCCAGAAACAAACAAAAAACTCTAAGTTCAACTCCAAAATGAGTATAACTAAACTCAACCCACCCTCCACTGAAGGAACTTGTTTTACAGAGAACCTTTGAGCGGAAGCGGAGAAATCTCATTTCGATTGAACACATACATTTATAGAAAAACAGACAGATTATGCATAAAACTTAAATTATAACATGCTATATCATAATAAACAAAGGTTCAAGGGACTATACCTTAGAAGAACCCTTCTTCACATTAATCCCTCGATCTAACTCGTTCATGAACTCTCCTCGAACAAGCAGCAACCAAACTCGAACCAAAAGAGGACACTACCACTTGGTGACCTTAGTATTCTCGGTGTGAGAACCCAAGAGCGGTGGACTTTTGCTATTTTGATTAGAGGGTGTTTTGGAGTTGGAGGAGGAAGACGATGAAAGGAAGGAAAAGTTATCGCATAGCAAAAATTCAATCGTGTAGTAAACTAAGTCTATCGCATAGGCTCTAAAAAAAATCATGTAGAAGATCAATCGTCAATATTCTTCTCTTGGAATAATAAAAATCATATTTTCATCTATCCCATTTTTTCCATAAAACCAATTAACTTCCCACTAAGGAAGGGTTAAAGAGAAAAATGGAATTAATTATTAAATAATTAATAATATAAATAAATATGATTACCAACTTATCATATTATATTTATAACCTATAGTTTTAATATTGCATCATATACAATATATAAACTATAGTTCTTTTTCTCTATTTTATGGCATTTAATATAAATCATATTTATATCAAATTTAACAACTATGAACCTTATTCATAAAAAATATATTTGAATCATATTCAAATATTAGTTCCTCTAATTAAACAATAATGTATCAAATACATCATGTCAATTATATCATATATAATTTAATTAATTTAATTATATCATATATAATTAAATACCCTCTTATTAATTGAACATTTCAAATTAACCCAAAAATTGATTCTCAACTTACATCCTTTGAGCTACCAAGGGGACCTTATGGACCTGTAGCCTGAAACTCCAATGGTACATGAATAAATAATTAAACTCTTTAATCCCATTATCACCATCCGTTAACTGCCAAGCACTCCATTAAAGACTGACAGTTGCACTCTCCTGTGTCCATTGGATATAACCAATCAACAGTATGATGACTCTTCACAAATTGCTCGTAAGTATAGCTGGGCCAAATTACTATTTTGCCCATGTAGTTACATCTAACTCTTTAAGTACCACTGATCCCTCTAATGAACAATAGACCATAGTTCCACTATGACTAAACCCCTCTCGGGCCAGGAGAGGGTGTGACACCACATTGTTCAAGACCCGAAATTAGCCCTTAAAGGAGCAATTTATTTACTTACCTTTGCTTTAGGGAATGAGTGAATTCCATCTTGCGTAGCTAAGTTCCCAGCTCCTCAATCAGATGAATCCCCAAAATGGTAGGCTTGTTGAGTCGGCGATCTAGCCACTCTCACCCATATAAAAAAAGGACCACCCTCATAAGCAAGAGTTCACAACTCACTTAGGATTAATGTGATTAAGGTTATGTTACCTATGGCCATCCTAGTGAAATGAAAATCTCTATTATGAATAGAGTTATATAACGAGACTAAACATTTCGTGGTCCGGTCTTATACAAACTTCTTTATATAGAATATCCCTGCTCGTATGTATAATACATGAATGATCAGGATCAGATCATTTGTGGCACTTTATAACATTTGTAACACCTACAAAGCAGGCCATACTCGTAGTGTCACAAGGATAAATTATCCAGCCTTATCCATATACTATAAACTATTTAGGTTATCACTTAAACATGATCCACCTGTATGTCTCCACATACATGTTTAAGTTACAACAATAACCTTGAATATTAGTTTATTGGTTTGTGGTTAATGCAACTAAAATATCATATATTTCATAGACAAGGTGAATAAAACATCATATATTATTAATCACAGAAATATTTGTTCATAAAATGTTACAAACTATAGGACCCTACGAGATTTAGGGCATCAACTCTAACAATCTCCCACTTGTCTTGAAGCTAGTGGGGTGTACAAGATAATCAAATTACAAGTACACAAAACAATCTACTAGGGCATAAACAAGCCTAGTACAAGATCTCCCACTTGCCCTAGTCTAGCCATGGTCTGTCCCATAGACCATACTCTGCAGGTGACCTTCAAGCACCTGTAGCCGTAAAGGCCTTCGTAAACAGATCAACAACGTTGTACTCCGAAGCTATCTTCATGACAATCATGTCCACTCGATGCATAATCTCTCATATGAGATGGTATTTCCACTCAATGTGCTTGCCACCCTTATGAATCCTAGGCTTACGGGAATTAGCCACAACACCACTACTATCACAATAAACTATGATTGGCTTTGATATATCTGGAACAATTTCCAGATAAGTCAGGAATTTTCTCAGCCAAACGACCTCCTTAGTAGCTTCAAAAGCCATTACTTACTCAGCCTCCATGGTGGAGTCCGCGATGCACCTCTGCTTGGTGCTTCGACATACTACAACCCCTTTGTTAAGAGTGAACACTGATCTTGAAATGGATTTTCGAGAATCCCTATCAGTCTGAAAATAAAAGTCTGTGTATCTTATAAGGATCAAATCCTTAAAACCATATACAAGCATGTAGTCCTTCGTTCTCCGTAGATACTTGAGAATATTGTTAACGGTTGTCCAATGATCAGATCCTTGATTTGATTGATATTTATTGACTATCCCCACTGCATAGCAGATATCAGGTCTAGTACATAACATCGCATACATCAAACTGCCCACGTCAGATGCATAGGGGACCCGTCTCATTTCTTCAACTTCTTGAGGTTTCTTAGGACACTGTTCCTTAGACAAAATAACTCTGTGCTTGAAAGGCAATAAACCCTCTTGGAGTTCTGCATCGAATATTTGATCAACATCTTATCAATATACGATGTTTGAGACAGTGCTAACATTTTGTTCTTTCGATCTTGAAAGATTTGAATACCAAGAACAAACTAAGCCTCTCCCAAATCTTTCATTTGGAATTGTGTCGCTAGTCAGTTATTAACTGTAGTCAGTAAGCCCACATCATTCCCAACGAGTAGGATATCATCTACATATAACACTAGGAAAACTACGGAGCTGTTGATGATCTTTTTTTAGACACAAGCTCATTAACATTCTGATAAAAGCCATAAGATTTGATCGCAGTACCAAACCTTATATTCCAAGATCGAGATGCTTGTTTCAATCCATAAATGGGCTGACTCAGCTTGTAAACCTTTTGCTCTTGACCTTGAACTATGAATTCCTCGGGTTGTACCATACAAATGATCTCCTCAAGATTGCCATTTAGAAAGGCAGTCTTGACATCCATTTTCCATATCTCATAGTCATAATATAAGGCAATGGATGGAAGGATTCATATAGACTTCAGCAAGGCAACAGGCGAGAAAGTTTCTTCATAGTCGACTCTTTCTACCTAGATATAACTCTTTGCCACGAGTCTAGCCTTGAACATTTGCACCTTCCTATCAGTACCTCGTTTCCTTTTGTAGATCCATTTTCAACCTATAAGTTTAACCCCATCAGGTTAATCTACAAGATCCCAAACCGAATTGAAGTACATAGACTCCATTTCGAGATTCATGGCTTCGATCCATTCATCTCTGTCAACATCCTCCATTACCTTCTTGTAAGACCCATATAACTAATAGGTGGGTTCGCAACCCTCCCACAACGTCGAGGTTCCCTCAATACTTGAGGTGAATTTGACCTGCTAGATGAACCTATGTCAACAATTCTTGTTGAGGTAATAGGTTCTTTAAAAACTCTCGTTGGAGATTCAGTAGTTTCTTTGGAAAGCTCATTCAACACGATTTTGCTTATAGGTCTGTGCTCCCTTATATGATCCTCCTCAAGAAAAGTAGTATTTGTCAATACAAACACTTTGTTTTCTTTAGGATCATAAAAATAACCTCCTCTCGTTACCTTGGGGTAGCCTACAAATAGGTATAACCTTTTGAACGTGGTTCCAATTTCTTAGGATTAGCTTCAAGCACATGTGTTGGGCAATCCCAGATCCTGAAATGACATAAATTAGCTTTACAACCATTCTATAACTCCAAAGGTGTTATGGAAACACTCTTGGAGGAAACACAGTTTAGGATATAAGTTGTAGTTTCCACTGCAAAACCCCAAAACGAGTCAGATAAGGAAGCGTAACTCATTATAGACCAAACCAAGTCCAACAGGGTTCGATTTCTCCTCTCTTATACACTATTCTGCTGAGGTGTACTAGGTGCTAAGTGTTGGGAAAATATTCCATGTTCTATCATATAGTTCTGAAATCAGAATTCAAAACTCTCCACCTCGATCAGATCGAAGTGTTTTATACGTTCTGTTTAATGAATTTTCAACTTCAGCCTTGAACTCTTTGAACTTTTTAAAGGACTCAGACTTATGTTGCATTAAATAAACGTACCCATACCTTGAATAATCATTAATAAAAGTGATAAAAATATTCATAACCTCCCTTGGCTCGTAATTCATCGGACCACAAAGGTCTGAATGCACTAGCTCTAGAGGCTCTTTCGCCCTATAACATTTTCCAGTAAAAGGTGTTTTAGTCATTTTTCCTTCAAGGCATTGTTGAAGGCATTGTTGGGAATAGTGTCCTAAATCTCCTTGTAATCTCGTAGTTTGTAAATTCTATATAAACATATTGTTATTAATAAAATAAGTGTTATTTTATAAGCATATACTCAATCCAATAAATAAAATCCGAGGTTATTTTATGTAAATATGAACAAGTATGTAAAGACATACAAGTGGATTTGTTTAAATAATAACATAAATAATCTGTAGTAGATGGATAAGGTTGGGTACCTTATCTTGATGACACTATGGATACGATCTTCTTTGTAGGTGTTATAAATGTTGTAAAGCGCAACAAATGATATGATATTGATCATTCATGTGAAGACATGCGAGCGGGGGTATCTTATACAAAGAGTTTGTATACGACTGGACCACGAAATGATTAGTCTCTTTATATAATATCGATGATAATATAGACTTACATTTCACTCGGGCGACTATAGATGACATGACCTGAATCCTGAGTGAGTTGTGAACACCTGCTCATGAAGGCGGTCATTTGATTTGTATGGGTGAAAGTGACCAGATTGCCAATTCAACAAGCCTACCATTTTGGGGATTCGTCTGATTGGGGAGCTGGGAACTCAGCTTCATAAGACATAATTCACTCCTTCCCCGATGCAGGGGTAAATAGATAAATTGCTCCCTTAAGGACTGATTCCGGGTTTTGAACATAATAGCCACACCCTCTATTGGCCAGAGAGGACTCAGTCATAGTGGGACAATGACTTATTGTTCATTAGAGAAATCAGTGGTACTTAAGGAGTTAGATGTAACTATAGAGGAAAAACGGTAATTTGGCTTATCTATGCTTACGAGCAGTTTGTGAAGGGTCATCGTACTGTTGATTGGTTATATTTGTGAAGGGTCATCGTACTATTTTTTCCATAAAACCAATTAACTTCCCACTAAGGGCGGTTAGAAAGAAAAATGGAATTAATTATTAAATAATTAATAATATAAATAAATATGATAACCAACTTATCATATTATATTTATAGCCTACAATTTTAATATTGCATCATATACATTATATAAACCATAGTTCTTTTTCTCTATTTTATGGTATTTAATATAAATCATATTTATATCAAATTTAACAACTATGAACCTTATTCATAAAAAATATATTTGAATCATATTCAAATATTATTTACTCCAATTAAACAATAATGTATCAAATACATTATGTCAATTATATCATATATAATTGAACTAATTTAATTATATCATATATAATTGAATTCCCTCTTATTAATTTGAATATTTCAAATTAACCCAAAAACTGATTATCAACTTAAATCCTTTGAGCTACCAAGAGGACCTTATGAACTTGTAACTTGAAGCTCAAACGGTACGTGAATAAATAATTAAACTCTTTAATTACATTATCCACCATCCGTTAACTGCTAGGCACTCCACTAAAGACCAACAGTTGCACTCTCCGCATTACAAATATATTTTTGTGTCCATTGGATATAACCAATCAACAGTACGATGACCCTTCACAAATTGCTCGTAAGTATAGCTGGGCCAAATTACTGTTTTGCCCCTGTAGTTACATCTAACTCCTTAAGTACTACTGATCCCTCTAATGAATAATAGACCATAATCCCACTATGACTAAACTCCTCTTGGGCCAGAAGAGGGTGTGATGCCATATTGTTCAAGACCCGAAATCAGCCCTTAAAGGAGTAATTTATCTACTTACCCCTGATTCGGGGAAGGAGTGAATTCCATCTTGTGTAACTGAGTTCCCAGCTCCCCAATCAAACAAATCCCAAAAATGGTAGGCTTACTGAGTCGACAATCTGGCCATTCTCACTCATACAAATCAAAAGACCACCCTCATAAGTAGGAGTTCACAACTCACTAAGGATTAAGGTCATGTTACCTATGGTCATCCTAGTGAAATTAAAGTCTCTATTATGAACGGAGTTAGATAATGAGACTAAGCATTTTGTGGTCCAGTTTTATACAAACTTTTTTGTATAGAATATCCTTGCTCACATATCTAATACATGAATGATTAAGAACAAATCATTTGTAGCACTTTACAATATTTGTAACACCTACAAAACGGGCCATACTCGTAGTATCACCAGGATAAGGTATCTAACCTTATCCATATACTACATACCATTTAGGTTATCACTTAAACATGATCCACCTGTATGTCTTCACATACATGATTAAGTTACAACGGTAACCTTGGATGTTAGTTTATCGGTTTGTGGTTAATGCAACTAAAATATCATATATTTCATAGCCAAGGTGAATAAAATACCATATATTATTAATTACATATATGTCATACAATGTTACAAACTATAGGACCCTACGAGATTTAGGGTATCAACCTCAACAATCTCCCACTTGTCTTAAAGTTAATGGGGTGTACAAGATAATCAAATTACAAGTACACAAAAAAATCTACTGGGGCACAAACAAGCCTAGTACAAGATCTCTCACTTGCCCTAGTCTAGCCATGGTCTGTCCCATAGACCATACTCTGTAGGTGACCTTCAAGCACTGTAGCCGTAAAGGCCTTCGTAAACAAATCAACAACGTTGTGCTCTGAAGCTATCTTCGTGACAATCACATCCTTTCGATGCACAATCTCTCATATGAGATGATATTTCCGCTCAATGTGCTTGCCACGCTCATGACTCATACGCTCACGAGAATTAGCCACAACACCCTATTATCACAATAAACTGTGATGGGCTTTGACATGTTTGGAACAACTTTCAGATCAGTCAGAAATTTCCTAAGCCAAACAACCTCTTCAGTAGCTTCACAAGCCGCTACATACTCAGTCTCCATGGTGGAGTCGTCGATGCACCCCTACTTAGTGCTTTAACATACTACAACCCCTCCGTTAAGTGTGAACCCTGATCCCAAAATAGATTTTCGAGAATCCCTATCAGTCTGAAAATCACAGTCTATGTATCTTGTAAGGATCAAATCCTTAGAATCATACACAAGCATGTAGTCCCTCGTTCTCTGCAGATACTTGAGGGTGTTCTTGACGGTTGTCCAATAATCAGATCCTAGATTAGATTGATATCTACTGACTATCCTATTGCATAGCAAATGTCAGATCTAGTACATAACATCGTATACATTAAACTGTCTATGGTAGATGTATAGGGAACCCATCCATTGCCTTCTTGTAAGACCCATATAGCGAATAGGTGAGTTCACAACCCTCCTACTACGTCAAGGTTCCCTCAATACTTGAGATGGATTTGACCTACTAGATTATCCTACGTCAACAACTCTTGTTGAGGTAATACGTTCTTCAACAACTCTTGTTGAAGATTCAGTAGTTTCTTTGGAAAACTCATTCAACACGATTTTGCTTCTAGGTCTGTGCTTCTTTATATGCTCCTTCTCAAGAAAAGTAGCATTTGTCGATACAAACATTTCGTTTTCTTTAGGATCATAAAAATAACCTCCTCTCGTTCCCTTCGGGTAGCCTACAAATAGGCATAACCTTGAACGTGGTTCTAATTTCTTAGGATTAGCTTCAAGCATATGTGCTGGGCAATCCACGATCCTAGAATGACGTAAACTAGCTTAACGACCATTCCATAACTCCAAAGGTGTTATGGCAACACTCTTGGAGGAAACACGGTTGAGGATATAAGCTGCAGTCTCCACTGCAAAACCCCAAAACGAGTTAGGTAAAGAAACGTAACTCATCATAGACCGAACTATGTCTAACAAGGTTTGATTTCTCCTCTCTGATACACCATTTTGCTGAGATGTACCAGGTGCTGAGAGTTGGGAAACTATTCCATGTTCTATCATATAGTTATGGAAATCAGAATCCAAAAACTCTCTACCTCGATCAGATCGAATTGTTTTAATCGTTCTGTTTAATGCATTTTCAACTTCAGCTTTGAACTCTTTAAACTTTTCAAAGGACTCAGACTTATATTGCATTAAAGAAACATACCCATACTTGAATAATCATCAATAAAAGTGATGAAATATTCATAACCTCCCCTGACTCGTACATTTATCGGACCACAAAGGTTTGAATGCACTAGCTCTAGAGGCTCTTTAGCCCTATAACCCTTTACAGTAAAAGGTCCTTTAGTCATTTTTCCTTCAAGGCATTGTTGGGAATAGTGTCCTAAATCTCTTTGTAATCTTGTAGTTTGTAAACTCTGTATAAACATATTGTTATTAATAAAACAAGTGTTATTTTATAAGCATATACTCATCCAATAAACTATGACCCAAGGTTATTTTATGTAAATTTAAATAAGTATGTAGAGACATACATGTGGATCTTGTTTAAATAATAATCTAAATGGTCTGTAGTAGATGGATAAGGTTGAGTACCTTATCCTGGTGACACTACAGATACAACCCGTTTTGTAGGTGTTACAAATATTATAAAGTGCTACAAATGATCTGATCCTGATCATTATGTAGAGACATGCGGGCAAGGGTATCCTATACAGAGAGTTTGTATAAGACCGGACCATGAAATGATTATCTTTATATAACACCGTTGATAATAGAATCATACATTTCACTAGGATGACCATAGGTGATATTACCTGAATCCTGAGTGAGTTGTTAACACCTACTCATGAAGGCGGTCATTTGATTTGTATGGGTAAAAGTGGCCAGATTGCCAATTCAACAAGTCTACCATTTTGGGGATTCATCTGATTGGGGAGTTGGGAACTCAGCTTCACAAGACATAATTCACTCCTTCCCCGATGCAGGGGTAAGTAGATAGATTGCTCCCTGAAGGGCTGATTCCGGGTCTTGAACATAATGGCCACACCTTTTCTTGGCCAGAGAGGACTCAGTCATAGTGGGTATGACTTATTGTTCATTAGAAGAATCAGTGGTACTTAAGGAGTTAGATGTAACTACAGAGGCAAAACGGTAATTTGGCTCAGCTGTGCTTACGAGCAATTTGTGAAAGGTCATTGCACTGTTGATTGGTTATATCTAATGGATACAGAAATATATCTGTAATGCAAAGAGTGCAACTGTTAGTCTTTAGTGGAGTGCCCGGTAGTTAACGAATGGTGGATAATGTAATTAAAGAGTTTAATTAGTTATTGACGTACCGTTGGAGCTTCAAGCTACAGACCCATAAGGTCCCCTTGGTAGCTCAAAAGGATTACGTTGAGAACCAATTTTTGGGTTAATTTGAATTGTTCAAATTATAAGAGGAAATTAAATTATATATGATATAATTAAATGAATTAAATTATATATGGCATAATTGATATAATGTATTTGATACATTTGTTGGAGGAATAAATATTTTAATGAGATTATATGTGCATTTTCAGCTGCTGATTCACAAACTTACCAATTCACCCACTTACCCTGTACCACTTTAGGGATTTGTCTGATTGGGGAGCTGAAAACTCAGCTACACAAGACAGAATTCACTCCTTCCCCGAAGCAGGGGTAAGTAGATAAATTGCTCCCTTAAAGGCTTGAACAATGTGTTGCCACATCTTCTCATGGCCAGAGAAGTGTTCACTCATAGTAGAACTATGATGTATTGTTCATTAGAGAAATCAGTGGTACTTAAGGAGTTAGATGTAACTATAGGGGCAAAATGGTAAATTGGCCTAGCTGTACTTACGAGCGATTTGTGGAGGGTCATCGTACTATTGATTGGTTATATCCAATGCACACAGAAATATATCTGTAGTGCGAAGAGTGCAACTATCGGTCTTTAGTAGAATGTCTAGTAGTTAACAGATGGTGGATATCGCGATTAAAGAGTTTAGTCAGTTATTCACGTACTGTTGGAGCTTCAATTTACAGGTCCATAAGATTCCCTTGGTAGCTCAATGAATTCAAGTTGAGAATCCGTTTTTGGGTTAGTTTGACAAATTAATAAGAGGGAATTTGATTATATATGATATAATTAAATTAATTAAATTATATATAATATAATTGATTTGATGTATTAGATACATTGATTGGAGAAATTAGTATAAATATGATTTATATTAAATGTCATAAAGGAGAAAAAGAACTAATGATTTAAATATTACATATGATGTGATATTAAAACTATAAGTTATAAATATAATATGATAAATTAGTTATTATATTTATTTATAATAAAAACAATTATGAGATAATTGTTAGTTAGTTATTATTTCTCCTTTAACCTTGTTTGAGTGGGAAGTTACTATCAGTTTTAATAACTGAAGAATAAAAGTGAAAATAGTTTTCATTTTTCAGTATCGCAACACATTCGATTGAGTGAAAGAAAAATTTATACGATAGCCTTTTGAGAGAGTGAACGATGAGGCATCGAGTTTACTAGACGACAACTTCTCGTTTACTAGACGATCGGGTACCCAGTCTATACGATAGACTTATACATTCTCCCACTTACTTGATCGTTGAGTTCCTCCTTCCCTCTACCAAATCTATACTGAGCCCACACCTACTGGATTCACACCAAGAATACCAAGGCAATCGAGTGGTAGTGTCGAGTGTTTCTGATCGAGAATCTAACAGTTCGTGAGTTACACTGGTTGTTCGTTGCGTTCGTGCTTGTGATCGAGTTTTCTTGGACGCTAGACTGGTGTTGATTGAGGGAATACACAAAGAAGAGTTTTTCAAAAGTATGTCACTCGATTCTAGTTGGTTTTAAGAAAAAAGTATGTTGTAATTTACTCGATGATGCATAACTGTTCTTGTATGTTTGTAAATGCTTTATTCTTTCACAATGGCTTTGGAACGATCTTGCTTCTGCTCATTGGTTCTATTATTTAAGAGTTACTTCAGTTTTCAATATGTATTACATCCAATTTATGTCGTAACAATAGTCTAGTCCAATATGAAAGTTGGAAAAAACTTATTCCAATTTAGAATTTTTTTTTTATCTTGCTTCGATGGATGTTTGCCAAGCACAGGAAAGTTTAACATATTTATTTGTTGTAAGATCTCTTCTCCATTCATTACGACTGGAGGAGGTCTAGGTTCAACTTTTCCATCGTGTTGCCTACTCCGGCGCCAACTATGATTCTCTGGAAGATAACGTCGATGTTCGATAAATAGTATTTTCCTTCTTATCTCGAAGGATGAATTTTCTTTACATATGAGACATGTTCGATAAAATTTTGTCCTCCACCCAGATAAGTCACCGTACGCAGGAAAGTCATTAATAATCCACAATAAGGTCGCATATAGTTGAAAAAACTCAGCAGTAACAAAATCATAAGTTCACACACCAATAGTCAATAATTCTTTCAAATTTTCAATCAATGGCTATAAGTAAACATCAATATTCTTTCCAGGATGTTTTGGACCGGGGGAAAATATAAGGGATTATCACCACATGCCACAAACTATAAAAAGTACTCATATTTCCAAACAAATTGAACTCATATGAAGCTAATCCTAAATGAACATTTTAGGGATCTAAAGTGAAATGAGGAAATTCACGATCAAAATGTTTCCACTCCTCTGCATCAGCTGGATGTTGTTACACATCCTCGGTTTCAACTCGTTATCTTTATGACATCTCATGTCGGAAGCGCCTTCTTTTGATGCAAACAATCGCTTTAATCTCGGTATCAATGGAAAATGACGCAATACCTTATGTGATATTTTTTTACCATTGTCATCATTAACTTTATATCGAGACTCACCAAAAATAGAGCATTGTGTCAAATCTGCAAATTCTTTCTGATACAATACACAATCATATTTGCACACATGAATAGACTCATAACCTAGGCCTAAATCACGCAATTTTCGTTTAGCTTCATAAAAGGAAGTAGGTATAGTGGTGCCAGCTGGAAACGCCGCTTTTAACAATTCTAGCAACATGTCAAATGTTTTGTTACTCTAGTCGTTGAGAACTTTGATATGCATCAACTTCACTAAAAAGTTCAAGGACGAAAATTGCAAACAACCAGGGTATAGTTTATTACATGCTTCGGTCACTAAATACTCAAATAAGTTAGTGGTATCTCTTTATTGACCATTAGAGGACATTTCATGCTCAATCCCTTCTTCATTTGTATCTTTGTTTTTTATTGAAACTTGTAGATCATTTATAAGGTTCAACATCTCATTTTATTCAACAACATTACTTTCTATACTATTTACTTCAACGACGTGTATTGAGTGAGTTGCATGACTTTCAAAACCTCTAGATAAGTTAACTGGCTCTCCATGATATACTCATTCATAGTATGAGGGAGATATTCATATGCTAATACATGTTGCTCCACAACATCTAATTTTTCCCACATTAAATGCATACAATTCTTGCATGGACATCTTATTCGTCCAGAATCATTAACATGAAACTTCACCACATCTAAAAACTAGGACACTCCTCTATACTCCATTGATAACTTATTCTCTAGTTTGATCCATTCTTTATTCACCCTTAAAAATAAACCTTTTCTGACCAACTTGTAATCCAAAACAATAACTTGTATTAACTAAAATGTCAAAAATTCATATCATCACATCTGCCATGCATTAAAAATAATTGAAATTGGTGGAGGGATACAATTAGCACAAAGGATTTTGTTTTAAAAAACGTATCTTAATAGTTATTTGATTTTGAAATTTAAGCTCATGAATGTTACTTCCATCTATGAAAAATTAGGAATTCTCCACATTAATGTTAGTGAACTTTGACAAGCAAGGTGCTTTCCATACAAGTGTTTAACAATTCAAATCGGACAAGCAAAGTTGAAAGAAATAAAAAGATTCCAATATATTTATTACTTTTGGCTCTATGTATTGTTATGGAGAATTAAATGTTGAAAAGAAATACTTACTTTTAACTTAATTATTTATTTATTTATTTTTCAAAGTAATACCTTAAATTAGATATAAAGTTTTTTTTTTTAAAAAAAAAAAACTATAGTTGATCTTTCGCTTTTGTTAAATAATGATAGTAAAAGTTAAAGCAAATATAGTTCAATTGGCTATAGTGTATATTATTATTAAAAAAAAAATTATAAGTAGAGATTAAAAAAAGTGTACACTGTATTTATATTTAAAAATATAATGAAAATCTATAGTTCAATTGGCTAAAAATTAGAATATTTACATGTCTAATGTGTAGTTGAGAAATAAGTTGAGATTAATAAACCCATCTTTTAAGAACCACTTTATTGCTATTTATTTATTTATGAGAATATATATGTATTTAATTTGATACTTTTAGAGATTTGTATCATATAATCGGAAAAAAATGAATATGTGTTAGTGATTAGAGGTCTATGGCTCTCAACCCTTTTTTATACTCAAGAAAAAAAAAAGGAACAAGCATAATTACGAAGATGAGTATGCTCAAACATACTATCAAGGACATTAATGAAAAAGCCAATACAAGTGAGTCATTGAGTATAATTTTGCTTAGCACTCTTTTCTATTCTATTATTCCAAACAAGCATTAAATTTTAATGTTGCCATTTAGAGATTGGAAATTCAAAAGGATTTGACACTGTCATTTGAAAAGAATTTCATTTCCATTTCATTAATTATTTTACAATTTTATACTCTCATATGTTGATGGACAAGTAAGTCAGAGAAGTTTTCGTATTGTCTAATATTGTAAGAGCTTAAAGACTTGACATCCAAATAGTACCGATTTATAATCGCCCAAAATGTAAGTTTTTCTACGAGAATAAAATGTGTGATGATAAACACAAAACATTATTTTTTCTAGAGGGCTCATATGAGGTGGTCTATGACTCAACATAAAATCTTTAAAGAAGAGGGAAAGATATTTTAGAGATAATTATTTTGATTAATATTGTGGTTTTGCTATATAATATGCATAAGTATGGTTTGATTTCAATTGATACTATTATTAAAACACTATTTTAATTAAGATATTAATTTCTAAAAAAAAATAAAATAAAAAGAAGACTTTACCAGCCGATGACGATGAATGGACGAGGGAACAAACTGGTCAAACGGACGAAGAATGAACGAAGACCGGTGGTAGAATACGACGAACGGACAAAAAACAGTGGCGACAGGACTGGTTGAACGGACTAAGACGACGAACGGGGACATGCTCTCTCTCTCTCGTCTGGTCAATCTAGGTTTTAAAGAAGAAGGTAGATCTGATCTACCTTCTTCGATTTAGGGATTTTATATCCCATCTCAGCCATCAGGAGTTCCTAACAAACTCCCGATGAATTAAATAATTCGTCGAGAGTTTAGATAACTCTCGACACATACGATCTAGGCGTCGGGAGTTATTGCTAACTCTCGATGCCTATTGTCTACCCATTAGGAGATCGGACACATCTCTCGTCAACTTATATATGGCGTCAGGAGTTATTGCTAACTCCTAATGCTACTCTTACGTAATCTAGCGAGACCCTCTCTCCGACGATTGGATCTTCTGACGGTGGTTTTGGGCGTTAAAAGAGCCTCTTTTTCTTGTAGTGATATATATATATATATATATATATATGTTAAGAAATTATAAAAATATCTCTAAATTTATGTCTCGTGTCTTTCTTACTAGCCATGTATATTTTGGAATCGACTTTTAATAATAATCTCACTTGTAAACTATGAAACCACAAACATCCTTCTTTTTTAAGTAATCCGTGGAGTGGAGAAATTTGAAACTTTAATGGTCCGATCAAAAAAAAAAAAGAAAAAGGAAAAGAAAAAGAATTGATAATAAAAACAAAGAGAGATTGTGACATACGTTTGAGAGAGGAGAAGCCAATTTTTTCTTCCTCATCTTATCACATGCACAATCTATCAAATCCCGGATTATTTTCTTTCAAAAGAACCAAAAAATCAAAATTAAATGCTTTATTATACAAAAATATGATATCTTTTTTTGGATTTCTTGCTCATCAAAATTGACCAACGGAGTTGTGTCTAATGTATATTTAGAATTGCTAATTTAAGGCCCAAAATCGAAAGAACAGAGAGGAGAGCACGTTCCAAAAGAAAAAAAATATTATTATGAAGCAAACAAGATTCGAGCGCCAATAATCTCTATAATTTTAAAAGTAAGAATTTCATTTTGAATGTCGTTAGATAAATCTTCATAATTAATCTCTATGATTAATAAAATATTGAACTTTAGGCCATGTTAAATTAAATCCTATCTTTTCCCCAACTACATAAGGATCAATTTTATAATTTTACATTTGAATATAACATTACAATTACAATTATAGGATGAAGATAAAAATTTTTGTTAATAATAAGAGATCTAAAATTTTAGTTTACAAAAATGTAATTTTACACTTTTGGACTCACTTTTTCTTATTCACTTCCTCATTTAACTTGTTATTGTTTTTTCTTTTTTAATAAATATAAATAGTCCAATTCTAATTTTTTTAATACAACAAATAATAAATATATATCTTTAAACTTCCAACTCCGTGATTAGATATACATATCACTTATCATTAATCTATGCTCTCTTTAAAAAAAAAAATCTCAATTTTAATTGGTTGTCAAATGATTAACGTTTAGTTTATGCACGTATTTACTATTTTTTGGATAAATGATTATAATCACTACTCTATATTCATTTATTGTCATTTTTTTCTTTTTTAATACCAAAAAAAAATTCTTAAACAAACGATTTAGACCAGATAGACAGATTTAAATAAATTTCTAACATATATTTCCAAAACTATAATATTAAAGGGATAAACGTACCCATAAATGTTTTTTCCAAACATCACAAATGGATAAATTAGAATAGCAGTAGTACTCAATTTTATTGATTAATTTATTTTGTATTTATTTAATAAGGGAATCATAATTATATTTCCGTTTGAATTTTTAAAATACCAAAAACATCATACATGATTGAAGTGTCCCATGATCATGATTAAGATTGGGATTCAGAACTTAAATTCAATGCCTATTGGTCTCTGATATTTAACTTGATTGTGCTATCTACTTGCCTTGAATAACTTATGTGAATAATATTTCTATGAATCAATACAAATCTTTCCAACAATTTTACGTCGATTTGGGATCGATTGTTATAGCTTTTAAAATAATTGTTGGCAATCGTATTTCTAGAAAAAATGAATTGTGAACCGAAATAAAATAGTATTAGATAAATTTTAATTTTAAATTAGAAATAATTAGTTATGGTGTTTAGTAACTAATACCAAATGAATGTAATTTAGTTATATGAGCCAAAATAGCTTATTATTTCAATTATTATATTATATTGATATAATTTATAATTTAGTATAATATTTTTATTTAAAATTTTCTATGATTTGAATTTCAATTAATTTTGTTATAAAAATTGAATCAATTAAATTTTAAAAATAGATTTGACAAAATATATTAAGAAAATTGTTCATGGATAGAAAAAATGTCAAATTACTAGAAAAAAAAAACACTGATAGATTTTTACTAACATCTATTCCCCGAATACCTAAAATAGAGATGATCATAGAAAATGTGAAATATTTGATAGGATCCGTTTCAGGAGTGTACTCGTTTTAGGAGTGTACTAGCACACATTCAAATGAGATTCTTCCTAAACGAAAGTATTACAATCTCTGAAATGAGGTGTTTGTGAAGACCGGCCAAACAAAGGCGAGGGTTACAGATCTCTTATACTACCATCGATCAACAAAGCGAAACAACCAGAAAAAGAAGTGAAGTTAGAAAGCCGTATATTTCGGGTAGGCCAATTCCGAAAGGAGAAGGAAGGCTGGAATGCCAACAGGCGCCTATTATTGAATTCACCCGACCCTATGTACCGTACCATTTTTTGAACGTCCAGTATTTCTATCTGTTTCTATCACTAATAGACATGGATAGATTTCTATCAGCCTCAATAAAAAAAAAAAATTAAAATTTTGCTATTTTGTATAAATAGTTTCCTTATTTTTCTATTTTCGAAAATCCTTCATATATTAATATAGATGATATTATTATAATATATTAAAATTTAAATATTTAAGAAGGTACATATTTTTAGGAAGGCTAAATCTAAAAATTGATATTTGTAAGCTTTTATTAGTTAAAATTTAAAAGTGATTATGGTAAATTAATAAATAAGTTTTTTTTTAACCAAACATTATAGGTGGTTAAGATTTAGACCCTTAAACACTTTTTACGATTGCAAACACAAATTTCAAACAAAGCCTTTATTCTCACTCACATGCTTTCTGAACTTCTTTTTTAATAAGGGTTAATGATATGAACTAGATGTCATCATATTACCTCGAGGAGGAATCACACGTTCAAGGGCCAATAAATTACCGTGTTAGTTTCAAATTCTCACATACAAATAAAGATTAATTGGTTAAGGTGATTCAAGAAACACAACTTATCAGAAGCTTTATATTGGTTTCATATGATGCTACGGGATGAAATTGGTTGATTTTTATTAAAGTTCATTGTTGTAATTTTATTTGCGATCATACTTTATTTTGGTATTTTCGTTTTGTACTCATATACGACTTATTTGAGTTTTTTAGTTTTATTATGTTTTTAACTTTTTGAGTTAGGGGTAAAATGAACTTTTAGTTTCTTTAAGCAGGATAATCCTTAAAACACTGTGTGATCTCTTTTTGAGTTTTTGGTTTTTTTGAAAGAAATTATCTAGTAGATGGCAAAAGCTTCTTCACCATGCATTTTGTAATTCTTGAGCCAGATTTTCAAGTTTTAAGATCGTTAAAGTTTCATATCAATTCACCTCGTAGATATTGGTAGTTACGATAAACTCTTTTAAATTTTTTATTACTAAACTTTCTTTTTTTAGTAAAATTTGAAATTGAGAGATTCAAATCACAAAACTCGTGATTACTAACAGACTCATATATGTCATTGAGTTATGTCTGTTTTAACATTAAAACTATGTTTTCATAGTTTCAAGATTCCCTCTCGTTCAAATACAGTGTCCTTTATATACCCATCCTAAATTATAGTATAACTGTTGACTAATATTTATTACAAAGAAGCAAAAATCATCCTAAATTCTACCATAACTATTGACTAATATTTATTACAAAGATCCAAAAATAATATATTTAGAAATATTTTTCTAAAACACTATTATATATATATATATATATTAGTGGCTACTGTATGTCTTTGTCTTTTTAATCATTAATGTATATGAATAATCATCAAATAATGAAAATGAAATAACATATTTATTATTATTTGTATTTGTATTTGTATTTGTGTTTGTTTGCTTCCGTTTTACGCGGTAACCGACCGACCTTGAGCGGTCGAGGTATGGTTGAAGTTGATATTTCATTATTATTTATTTATAATATCATTTCCAGTGTTTTCCGGATCCAATAAAAATCCTGCCTTCGTTTTACTCAACCTCCCACGAGTTGGGTTTTTTTTTTTTCTTTCTTTCTTTTTCTTTTTTCCCTACTTTCTAATTCGAAAAGAAAAATATTATTCTCTAAAAGAAAATATAAAAAACCATTATGATATAATTTTATAAGAGACCAACCCAAGCCTAAAAATAGGGTTTGCCATACTTTTTAAAATCTTTGAGGGGTTTTCAGATAAAAGGAATGGATTATTATAGTTGGATTATAATATTTTGTGTAGGTATAGATTATTTTAATTTAGATTATAATAATATGTGTTTGAAGTATAAACTATTTTAGTTTGAGAAGAAAATAATAAATATATAGTAAAGAATAAAACAATGATGAATATAAAATAGTAAAAAATTGTAGTAAATAGTAAATATGTTAACGAATAAAGGTTTTGAAATAATGTTGATTGTAACCAATTGAGATTGAAAGATAATGTTAACTATAGCAAGAGGTGATTATTATAATTTTATGATAGTTGTTCCTCCAAACACCCTTAAGAATTTTGTTATCGGCTAACATTATCCGATTCTGCCAAATTTAGTAAATTAACCTTATTTTTTTTTCTCTTCCTTCATCTACTGTTTTTTTCCTTCTTATTCCTTCCTCTTTCTTGTCGGTCTTCTCTCCCTTGTCTCCTCCACGAGTTTTTTCTTCGTGATTTTTTACCTTCTTTCTTGTGGTGATCTCGACGGTATTTATTATAGAACAAGATCAACAAAAGAGACCGATTTGCATGAAAGAAGAAAGAGAGAATGAGAGGTCCAATCTACATGTCAAAATTTTTATTTTGATAATTTCATTCGAATAGAATGTTAGTAAGTGAAAAAAATCTCAATTTCAAGAATAAAGTAAATTTCATTTTTATTTCTCAACTTTTGGTCATCCATCGGATCCCTTCTTATCTCCATATATATCAATTGAATTATCATTTTAATCAGATATTTTGTGGCTCATCTCTCCTCATAATTCAATTGTTATATTTCCACTTCCATCCCTTCAATGACTTTCCATAAATGGAAAAAATATTGGCTTTTCATTGAGGGGATTTTCTAAAATAGAAAAATAAGATAAATTATTTACACAAAATAGAAAATTTTAATTTTCTTTTATAGAGGTTGATAGAAGTTTATCAGTATCTATCAATGATAAAAACTGAAAGAAATCTATCATTGATACTATTAGTGATAGAAACTGATACAAGTCTATCACTAATAGACGTTGATAGAAATCTATCAGTGGTAGAAACTGAAGTCTATCATTATAGAGGCTAATAAAGGTCTATTACTGTGTATCAGTGATAGAAATTGATAGAATTCTATAATTGATACAATAGTGATAAAAATTGATACAAATCTATCATAGATAGATATAGATAGAAGTCTATTAGTGTTTCTTTTTTAATTTCTGTAAATAATTTGATATTTTTTTTATTTTTGAAAATTTCTCTTTCATGAATGCGATTCTTCTTTTTTCGAGTCATTACTTTTTCAGTCTCAAAATTTTGATATAATTCTTCAAATTATATTTGAAGTAAAAATTGTAGATTTTATATCATCCACTAAAATTCCTTTTCATTTAACTAGTTTGTTTCACACGTTTTCTCGTAAGATTTCAGATAAATATTAATGTCCATGTTATTATCCATAACTTTAAAACTCGATATGAATTTTTTTAATATCATACGTAATTGTAGACTTTTTATATCTTGGTGATGAATGTAAAAATATAGCCTAATCAATCAATAAATTTATATAAGTTATTCATTACTATTAATTTTAATTAATTATTAAATATAAATATATTATTTAGACTTAATAAATTTCAATCTCTTCACAATTTTGTTCTCTTTAACTATTTAATATATATTACTATTATGAATTATCAATTATTTAATTACATTTAATAATTGATTTAAATAATTTAATTATGTTTAATATAAAAATTCACTTGCATTTATTTCAATTGATTAAATAATTAATATATATAAATTAATTAAATAATATTAAGTTTAAGTAATGACTAGTCTCTTGCATTTAATTAAGTGATGTACAAAATTAGTAAATTGAACTCAAATATTTGATTTTTAGATGTTAATTATCTTGCATATCCAAACACATGCATCAATTATCCTAAATATTTAAATTCCAAATATTCAATATTTTACACCATAAAATAATATTTGCGATTCAAATGGACTCTTAGAAGTAATTTTAGGAGTTCATGAGTAGTGTGTTAGGAAAATTTTCCATTATCATTGTAAGAATAGATATAAAAAACAATTTAAGAAACTTGAACATACAAAAATTTACCAAAATAATAATAATAAAGAAACAGAGAAAAACTACAACTCACACCATAAAGAAATTAAAATCAACTATTTGAAAAATTACCTACAATTACAAATAATTCTCTCTGCCCCAATCAAGCATACTCTTTCAAAACTTTTAAACCACTCACATTATTTTCTCCATTCTAAAAAAAAGAACATACCCAAAGCTAAAAGTGTTAAATATGATTATTTGAAAGGAGAGTCTTCCGGTATTTTTATTATGTTTGTAGTCCATCACTTTCTTGAACATTTTCGATGAGTGACAACTACGATTTTTCTAATATAAAAAACCTATATAATGTATTTAGTTATTCTTTTATTCATATAATAATTTAGGAACTTATTAAACCTCGTGAATACGATGTTGAAAACTCAAAAACTTATTTACTTGATAATGGTATGAGTGTTTTTTCCTTTAAGTTCAACAAAAATAGATGCGGTTTATTTATTTATTTATCTTGAGTTCAACAATGTTTGAGGTGAGAGATTCGAATATCTAATATTTTATTTAATGATATATGTTTCAGTCAATTAAATTACCAAAAGTATGTAAGTAGGTGTGGGCTGTTGGGGCTAGATTTATAAATCTAATTTTTGTGAAGACCAGCGCATTAATTGGTGAATTGCCCCTTTAGAGGTACCAAATAAAAAGTTAGAAGATTGACAATGAGGTGCGAAGGAAAATTAATGGGCCAAATTGCTCATTTAGAGAAACAAATAATAAACAAATCAGCTGATATTTTTTAAAATAAAAAAAATTATTAACAAGACATCTCCATTAATGTTTTTCTTATTCAGCCAATGTCACTCCAAAGATTAGTTGGGCTTTGTGTACCTAATTCAGTAAATTTCTGCACCATGGGCAAGAATCACTAGCTAGAAGATTATCTGTCATCTATTTTCTAATTTTATCACTTTTTTTTCACAAATTTTTAATTAATTTAATACCACATATACCTAATATGGTCAAATGATGGTATCTCTTCCACATTTCCATTAAGAACAATGATCCCACCAGAAGATTACTTATGGATTATATATTATGTATAAAATCCATCGTGAGAGAATCCAAAATTCTTTAAAGTTATTGTGAATTATATATATTAAAAAATGTGCTAGAATATTTTTCAAAGAAGGATATAGTTCATGAATTATTAGGAAAAAAAAAGTGTGCTATTTGTACAGGTGCTTACTTTTTGTCTTTTAAAAATAAGGAGATTTTATCTAAATTTGGGATTGATTTTGATTTTGAAATAGTTAAATCATCTTTGTCGTATTCAAACTATTGTGCAAACATGTATAATCAATTTCAATGTTATTTTGAGTGGAGGTCGCCTTAAATTGTGATATACAGTTAGTATTCTAATGCAATAAGTAACCATTTAAAAGGATAGTTTTGATTTATTTAAGATTATTGTTCTTTTAGATGGAATTATTATAAATGAGGAAGCAAAAATTTTATCTTTCATGGATTGAAATAAATTTGATGATTCTCCGAAACTTATTTAAGGTTAATAATATTTCAACAATGAAGTCTAAACTTTTATTGATGACATTTGAACTTTTTCATCGATGACACATTGTTTTAGACTTCTTTTTTTCTCCATAAAACTGTATTTTGCTCATATTTCATCATGTAATACACGATAAATAAAGATTTGATAGAGTATCTAATTTGAAGACCATCCTCCATAAATCAATGATGGTACGAGGGGTGACATACATGACTTTAAATTAAGTATATGCACCACTTAACTTTAGCTTAAAGACAACCATGCTTTAGCCCTCCCTCACATCCCATTTCCAATTATTTAACATATGTAAACAACAAAACTAGAAAAATGTAACACAAACAAAAGTATTTATTAATTTATAATGATGTAATCATGATTTAATTGCTTACCAAATTTTATGTGTAAGATTTCCAAATTAAAAAAAAAAAAAAATGAATGGTTAAATTTACAATTTCAATTTCTAAAATATGAGTTTTGTCAACTTAATTCATAAATTTTCAAAATAAAAACTTTAGCCACCGTTTAGTAATTATTTCGTTTCCACTTTTTGGTTTTTGATTTTTGAAGATTAAGTCTATTTCCTTCCCCTTTCTTATAATAATTTATATCTTTCTTAAGTATTTGAATTCTTAACTAAATTCCAAAAACAAAAATAAGATTTTAAAAGTTACTTTTTTTAGTTTTCAAATTTCGGCTTGATTTTTTAAAGTATTTGTGAAAAGAAGATAATAAAGAAAAAAATTTGAAGTTGGAAGTAGTGTCAGACTTAATTTTTAAAAACAAAAAATAAAAAACCAAATGATTATTAAACATGGATTTAGTTATTGAGGTTTGTTTTTTGTTTTTAAAAAATTATGAATTTACTAGACATTGAAAATTTAGGTTTTGTTGGTCATAAAATTTAAGTTAATATCTAATAAATCAATTACCTTTATAATAATTTTAAATTTGTCAAGTATTATTAGATACAAAATTGAAAGGTAAGAGATTTGCTAGACAATTTTAATAGCTTAAGGAAAAAATAGATATAAATTTCAAATAAAAGATAGTAAACTTATATGATTTAAAAAAAAAATACTTCCAATTTTGTGTGGCTAAAAGACATCTAGCTGCCAAATAATTATAAATAATATAGTTATAACATGCCCACGTAAGTATTAAGCGGATAAATTTAACAATGAAGACACGATAGGCACGGTCAAGAGCTTGATGACTTATTAATAACTTTTTTAAGTATATTGACTAGCTAAATATCATCTAGAAAGTATAAGTGTTGTCACTTGTAATTTTATTAAATAATAATTATTTTTTATAATATAATATTAGAATGAGATGTTTTTAAATATAGGAAAATGAATCAAAATATTTATCAATATAACAAAATTTCAATGTCTATCTACGATAAACTGCAATAGACTATCTGTATTTATCTGTATCATGATGATATAGATAATAGTCTATCATAGTCTACTGCAAATAGATTGTAATATTTTACTATTATTTGTAAATATTTTTAATAATATCTTGTGAGGTAAAGATTTAAACTTATTTTTTTTTATATAATAAAAGAAGATTTGAACCCTCAAAATCAGGTGAAAAAATATATGCTAATTACTGTTCAACATAGTTGACCACCTAATTTTTTTTGTTTACCTTAATTATTTTACTCATGTTAGCAACCATTTAATAATTTCTTTTTAGAAGAAGAAAAAAACTTCATTTAGCCTCTTGGGCATAGGAATAGACAATGTCTTTATTTACAAGGGACATTACCCAATCGGAAAAAATATTATACCAAATACCAGAAATTCTATAGCATCTAACTCTCCTAATAGCTTCATGAGCAACTAAATTCAAGTTTTTGCTTACTTGTAGAAGAGAAATTGAATTAAAATTCTTAGCCAAAAATAAAATTTCTTCAATCAAATATTGAACTTAATTTAGGGATTTTGATCTACCAATAATCAAATTAATAACCTCAAGGCAATTTGATTCCAGAATTAATTTTGAAAACCTTAAACTGTCTTACAATTTTTAAGCCTTCAATAATAGCCATTAATTCTATCATTGGAGGATCTAAACAAAAATTCAAACAATTAAGAGCTAAAGCTCTTAAGCTACCATTTGAATCTCCGAAGATCATACTTAGACCTAAAATAGAAATTTTCTCCTTAGAGAATGGTAGGAGGTGTGGGTTCTGTCTTAGGATTTTGGAAGAGGGAAGGAGAAGAGATGGAGAAGAAGAGATGGAGAGGAAGAGATGGAAGAAAAGAACTTTTCTTCTCATTTTGTTTCTCTCATTACGTATTTGGTTGAGAGAAATTAGGAGAGGGAATTGTAACTACCTCCCTTTAATTAATTAATATTAATTTAATAATAATTATACATATAATAACATCCTTATGATATATATATATATATATATATAAATATAAACTATATGTTATTAGTTACATATTGTATCAAATACAATATAACCTATAGATGAATTTTCTCTTAACCATACATGACATTTAATATAAACCACATTTATAGTAAACTCACTTATATGAATCTCATTCATATAATTGATATTTGGATCATAATCCAAATATTTGATTCATCTCATATTACCTTATATTATAATATATCAAATACATTATATTAATTATAACACATATATAATTAATTTAATTAATTATATTATAATTAATTTCCTCAATTAATTTGAACACTTCAAATTAATCCAAAAATAATTCTCAATTNATTAATTTAATTAATTATATCATATATAATTAATTCTCTCCATTAATTTGAACATATTAAATTAATCCAAAAATAATTCTCAATTAAATTTTTGTTGAGCTATAGAGAGGACCGTATGACCTGCAGATTGAAACTCCAATGGTACTTGGATAATAAATTAAACTCTTTAATTAAATTACCCAACATTCATTAACTGTCGGTCATTCCACTAAAGACGAACGACTATACTCTTTGCACTACAGATAAATTTTTGTGTTCATTGGATATAACCAATCAACAGTGCGATGACACTTCACAAATTATTTGTAAATACAATTAGACCAAAATTACCGTTTTGCCATGTAGTTACATTTAACTCTTTAAATACCACTGATCCCTCTAATGAACAATAAGTCATAGTTCAACTATGACCAAGTCCTTCTCAGGCCAGGAAAGGGTGTAGTCACTATGTTCAAGCCCCGGAATCTGCCCTTAAGAGAGAAATTTATCTACTTGCCCCTGCATTGGGGAAGTAGTGAATTCCGTCTCGTGTAGCTGTGTTCCCAACTCCCCAGTCAGACGAATTCCAAAATGGTAGGCTTATTGAATTGACAATCTGGCCACTCTCATCCATACAAATCAAAGAACTGCCTTCATGAGTAGGATTTCACAACTCACTCAGGATTTAGATCATGTCACCTATGGTCATCCTAGTGAAATGTAAGTCTCTATTATTAATAGTGTTATATAAAGAGACTAATAATTTTGTGGTCCAGTCTTATACAAACTCTTTGTATAGGATACTCGCTCACATGTCTCTACCTGAATGATTAGAATCAGATCATTTGTAGCACTTTACAACACTTGTAACACCTACAAAGCGGGTCATATCCGTAGTGTCACCAAGATAAGGTACCCAACCTTATCCATCTATTACAGACTATTTAGGTTATTATTTAAACAAAATCCACTTGTATGTCTCTACATACTTATTTAGATTACATAAAATAACCTAGGATCTTAGTTCATTGAATTGAGTATATGCTTATAAAATAACACTTATTTTATTAACAACAATATATTTATACAAAATTTACAAACTACGAGATTACAAGGAGATTTTGGCCACCAATCCCAATACGAGTAACCTTGACGGAACCCTCTAGAAGGTATAATTTGACCCCTTGCTTCTCCATTGATTACCACAAAAAAAATTAGTATAGAAACACAATCAATAATTAAGGAACGCCATCTAGAATCAAATCATAATTTAATCATGTGAAGCTTAATGACTATCAAACCATTCTTACCATTTTTACATATTTTAAGAAAATGAAGGTACTCATGACCAATGATAAAATTGTCAAAGATAGCTCGACCAGGAATAAAAGCTACCTGAGATGAAGAAATTAATTGATCCAAAAGTACTCTAAGCCTATTGGTAATTGATTTAGTAATTATTTTGTAAGTTACATTACATAAAGGGGGTTTTCAAAAATAGAAAAATAAAAGAACTATTTACGTAAGATAGAAAAAATTAATCTTCTTTGATAGAGGCTGATAAAGACTGATAGAAGTCTATCAATATCTATCAGTGTCTATCAGTATTTATTTTTACTATTTCTGTAAGTACTTTAACATTTTTCTATCTGTATAAACTAATGAGTTTGTAATCACCAACAAAGAGAGGATTAGAAATCTTAGGGATAAGAATAATATGAGTAGAATTAATGGATTTAATTCCTTTTCTATCATTCAAAACATCAAGACATTTTTTAATAATACATTTACCAATAATACTCTAATATTTTTTTTAAAAAAATATAACTGAAAATCCATCCAGACTAGGCGCTTTAGTGGGGAACATCTGTTGTGTTGTGGAGTATGCATTAGTTTATTGTATTGTATTTGATACTGTACATCTCATTTTTGGTATTTGATACTTTATACTCCACTTATTCATTGTATTGTATTTGATACGGTACATCTGACTCGTTTTAGGACAAGTGGGAGAACGTTGGAGTTAATGTCCTAAATCAAGTGTACTTGTAGTTTCTAAAGACAAATTATATATCTAATAAAATAAGTAGTATTTTATTAATGTTTAGACAACATTAATTCAATCCAATAAACTAAGATCAAATGTTATTTTATGAAACATAAACATGTATGTAGAGACATACAGGTGGATTATATTTAAATAATAACCTAAATGGTCTGTAGTAGATGGATAAGGTTGGGTACCTTATCCTGGTGATACTACGAATACGACCTATTTTGTAAATGTTATAATTGTTGTAAATTGCTGCAAATGATCTGTTTCTGATCACTCATGTGAAGACATGCGAGCGGGGGTATTCTATATAAAAAATTTATATAAGATTGGACCGCAAAATGAATAGTCTCACTATATAACACCATTACTAGTTGAGACTTATATTTCACTAGGATGACCATAGGCGACTTGGCCTTAATCCTGAGTAAGTTGTGAACTCCTGTCTATGAGGAAAGTTCTTTGATTTGTATGGGTAAGAGTGACCTTGTTAACTGACTTAACAAACTTACAATTTTGGAGACTTTTCCAAGTAGGGAGCTAGGAACATAATTACACAAGATGGAATTCACTCACTTCCCAACCTTAGGGAAAGTAGATAAATTGCTCCCTTAATAGCTGATTCTGAATCTTGAACATTGAGGCCTCAACCTCTCACTGGCCCGAGAGGTGTTAGTTTATAGTTGGACTATAAACTATTTGTTCATCAGAGGGATCCGCGGTATTTAAGGAGTTAGATGTAACTATAGGGGGTAAAACGGTATTTTGACCCAATTATAGTTATGGTTAATCTGTGAAGGGTCAACTCACTGTTCATTGGTTGTATCCATGAACACAGAAATAAATCTACAGTGCAAAGAGTGCAGCTATCGGTCTTGAATGGAGTGACCGGCGTAGTTAATGAAAATTGACTAATTTAATATAATATGGTTAAAAATAGATGTGATCTTCATTAAGAGAGAAAAAATATTTGAATAAGATTCAAATATTAAAAAGATGTATACATGTAAATACGTGATAATTATGTTGATTAATTCTATATTAAATATGATTTAATATGGTCGTTAATTGATTAATTAATAGTTAATTAATTATTTTTTGAGAAGTAGAGATAAATAAACATGTGATGTTTATTTATTAATTATATATATATATATATATATATTAAATTGATTTAATATATATCATTATTTAATTATTAATTATTAAATAAAGGTTATCTAGTTAAATTAAAAAGTAGGAATAGAAAAGACTAGGAGAAGGGGGTCACCCCTCCTCCCTATAAATAGGTCTTCATGGCTCATGTTTGTGATACAGTTGAATTGGAAATTCTAATTCCTAATCTCCTACTACTTTTCTCAAAATCTTTTTTCTTTTTTCTACTACTTCTTCTTCCTCTTCCAAGTCTTAGGGACCACACGTCCAATTCTTGGGATCCTAGAGAATAACAAGGTTTCACTTACGGTGGTATCCCTTGATCATTGAAGAGACGTTCCAGAGAAGAAGCAGAGGGAATTGTGAAGAATTTAGGAGTCTACAAAGGTAAGTTTTAGCTTTTCCCTCTTTTCTTCTCTTAATGCATGCTAATCTTGATTGTTTATCCATTACGTTATTATTTTTATACCGTATTTTGTTTATGTAAAATCGAAAACAAAATTACAAGGTGATCACATGCTTCTGCTTGGGATTCGATCCCTTCATGTTGAACAACATCTTCAGTTTCTTTTGAAGTAAAAGGAGTTAAAAGAGCATCATTCATCTCTTAGGTTACTCTAGAATAAGGACAACATCAATATTTGCTTGGGAAGGCCTTGTTGATGTAAAATTATCTTCAAAATAAGAAAAAAATAGGTCTTTTCAATAACATTTGGATTTTCATTCTAATTGTCATCACTGTCTTTAATGCTAGAAATTTCATTTTTCTTCTTTCTCATCGAAGCTTTCCTATGGAACCACTTTAAATTCTGGTCTCCCTACAAAATCCATTCTTCCCTAGACCTTTACTTCCAATATATATTGTCTTTTTCAAGTAAGTGGTCAACCAAATAGTGAATCTTATCAAAATCTATGTCAGGGCATTTATCATATTCATCTTTCAACTCTTCTTTGCACTTTGTGATTCTGCTTCTTCTAAGATGTAATAAATTCCTACCCTATATGGATAAGGTCTTGAGCATTTTTGCAGATAAAGTTCTAAAGAGTCATTGAGAGGCTTTTTGTCATTCCAGTTACAAAGATGATCTCCTTGCGTTCGTCATGTGAAGTTCAATTTTCACTAACGCCTAAAACCACCATTGGGAGACCGATCGTCGGGAAATAGCGTCTCTCCTGACAATGTAAGAGAAGTGTCGAGAGTTTGAACTAACTCTCGATGCCATATATTAGTCGTCGGTAGATTAGGACAATCTCCCGATGGTAGGCCATAAAACTCCCGACAGGCTATTTACTCAGATCTCCTTCTTCTTCTTCAAACCCTAATAGCCCACTGATAACAGATCCCTTCTTCTTTGGTCATCCATTCACCGATCTTTTTCCCTGTGCTCGCCTCACACCTCATGCCTGTGCGTGTGCCTCACGCCTTACGCCTCATGCCAATCATTGGCCACAATAGATCTGCCCACTCGTCGCTGCTATTGAGCTCGTCGTCGACCAGCTCCGTTGCCCGTTCGACCTGCTCTATAGTCGCCGGTAAATACTTAATTCGCCGTTTTGTTTATTAAATATACGTATTGTGATTGAAAGTTTGCTTTAATTGTTTTTGTGGCATAATCAAAATCAAAATCCAATATTTGTTTTGTTATTATCTTGAATATACATATTAATTTTGTTATTGTTATTATTATTGAAGATACATATTAATTTTGTTATTGTTATTGTTATTGAATGTACATATTATGATTGAAAGTTTTCTTTGATTGTTTTGGGAGTTTGAATATGGTGGGAGGTTGTTGGTAGAGGCAGTGCCAGTGGTTGGAGGGAAAATTATGGTGCATTGTTGAACTTTAAAATTGATATGAAAATGTTATGATGCGTTTTGATCACAATAAGTTTAACTTAGAGTATAGGGTCGTAGGGAATGTGGGCGTATATATCTTTCATGAGAAAGAGGACATGGGTGGAGTGTTTGGAGATTTGAAAAGTCTAAAGAGTAGGAATAATTAATGAATTTAGGGCATATGAAGTGTTTTATTAGACATCACAATGTCATTATTTTGTTGGAAACTTGTGTTGAGATGGTTGAATTGATGCTTAGTTAATTTTGCCTAGAGTATGAGATTTATTATTTGATCCGAATGTTGTGAGGTAGTTGACAAGTAGTATACCTATGAGAAAATGGGTTGCGTTTGATATAAATTATATTCCACGGATGTTATATATACACAAGTCAAATAACCGATTAGAGATTATTTAAAATTTTAAATTCTTCAAAAAAACTTGGAATCGTTTATTAAATTGATCAAAATTCATGCTTAATAAAAGCTTTGTATTTTGTTCTATAATACAGGTTATAGTTTTGGATTAAAGTTGGTCAGAAAAGATTTATTTTTAAGGATGAATAAAGAATGAATGAAAATAAGGAATAAGTTATTAGTGGAGTATAGAGAAAGAGTATCCCAGTTTTTAGATGTGGCGAAGTTTCATGTTAATGATTCCGGACGAAGAAGATGTCCATGCAAGAATTGTATGAATTTAATTTGGGAAAATTAGATATCGTGGAGCGACATCTATCAACATATGGAATATCTCCCTCATACTGTGAATGGGTATATCATGGAGAGCCAGTAAATTTATCTAGAAATTTTGAAAGTCGTACAACATATTCAATACACAATAATGTTGAAGTAAATAGTATAGAGGGTAACGTTGTCGAAGAAAATGAGATATTGAATCTTATAAACAATTTTTAATTTCCAATTGAAAACGAAGATGCAAATGAAGATGGGATTGAGAATGAAATGTTTTCTAATGGTCAAGAAAGAGATACCACGAACTTATTCGAGGATTTAATGACCGAAGCACGTAATGAACTATACCCTGGTTGTTCACAATTTTCATCCTTGAACTTTTTAGTGAAGTGGATGCATATCAAAGTTCTCAATGGCTGAAGTAACAAATCATTTGAGATGTTGTTGGAATTGTTAAAAGCAGCGTTTCCAACTGACACCGCTATACCTACTTCCTTTTATGAAGCTAAGCGAAAATTGCATAATTTAGGCCTAGGTTATGAGTCTATTCATGCATGCAAATATGATTGTATATTGTATCGAAAAGAATTTGCAGATTTGCAACAATGCCCCATTTGTGGTGAGTCTCGGTACAAAGTTAATGATGGTAAGGGTAAAAAAATTACTACATACGGTATTGCGTCATTTTCCATTGATATCGAGATTAAAATGATTGTTTGCAATCAAAAGAATGTGCTTCTGACATGAGATGACATAAAGATAAGCGAGTTGAAATGGAGGATGTATTGTGACATCCAACTGATACAGAGGGGTGGAAACATTTTGATCATGAATTTCTTCATTCGCTTCAGATCCCTAAAATGTTCGTTTGGGATTAGCTTCAAATGGGTTCAATCCATTGAAAATATGAGTACTTTTTATAGTATGTGGCCTGTGGTGATAATCCCTTATAATTTTCCCCCTTGGAAATGCATGAAAGAAACAAATTTCTTCATGTCTTTGCTCATACTTAGTCTAAAATCTCTTGGAAAGAAAATTGATGTTTACTTACAATCATTGATATAAGAGTTGAAAGAGTTGTGGACAATTGGTGTGCGAACTTATGATTCTGTTACTGGTGAGTTTTTTCAACTATATGCCACTTTATTATGGACTATTAATGACTTCCTTGTGTACGGTGACCTATCTGGGTGGAGTACAAAAGGTTATCATGCATGTCCCATATGCAAAGAAGATAATTCATCCTTCGGAATAAGAGGAAAAATATCATTTATGGGACATCAATGTTATCTTCCAGAGAATCATAGTTGGCGCCGAAGTAGGCAACATGATGGAAAAGTTGAACGTAGACCTCCTCTAGTCGTAATAAGTGGAGAACAAATCTTACAACAAATAAATATGTGGAACTTTTCTGTTCTTAACAAACATTCATCGAAGTAAGATTTAGAAAAAAAAAATGTATTCTAAACTGGACTAAGAAACATTTTTTTTTCAATTTCCATATTGGTCCAGACTATTGTTATGACATAAATTGGATGCAATGCATATTGAAAAAAACCTATGTGACAATTTGGTAGGCACATTGTTAAATATTGAAGGAAAGACAAAGGATACAATGAACGCTCGATTAGACTTACAAGATTTGAAGATAAGAAATGACCTATACTTGATACAGGTTGATAACAGATTTGTAAAACCATATGCAGTGTACACATTACCTAATAGTGAACGAATTTTCTTTTGTAAGTATTTGAAATTAGGAAATTTCCTGATGGATTCGTGTCTAACATATCGTGATGTGTGAATGACAAAAATGAAAAAATATCGAGGCTGAAAACACACGATTGTCATGTGGTGCTTCATAGACTACTCACCATTAGTATTTGAGCATACCTACCGAAGAACATATACACTGCTATTGTTGAATTGTATACATTCTTTCACAACTTATGTGCAAAAATAATATGTATAAGTGATTTGAACAGACTACAAGCAGACATCATAATCATACTTTGTAAGTTGGAGAAAATATTCCCGCCTGCCTTCTTCGTTGTAATGGTACACCTTGCTATTGATCTACCATATGAAGCCAAAGTGGTGGATCCGTTTAGTTACAGTTGGATGTATCCTATTGAAAGAATTTTACGAACATTGAAACAATTTGTATGGAATAAAGCACGTCCTGAGGGTTCTATAGTCGAAGCACATGTAATGAACGAATCATGAAACTTTTGCTCGCGATATCTAAGTAGGATTGAAACGAGATTCAATAGAGATGAACGGAATGATGATAACATTCCTAATCATGAGATATTTGGTGAATTTGAATTATTTAGCAGAGGGTACGATCATTAGAGGCGTCAACTTTATAAACACTATTAGCGGAGGAAAAGCGTATCGCACATTGATACATTCTCAACAATTGTAAAGAAATAATAGATTATTGCAAGTACGTTTCAAACTTTATAAATTTCTAAGTTCTAGGATAAATTCTTTGATATAACTTTCAAATGATTAAATTTCTAGGCAACACTCGAGGTTAATTCGTCGTGAAGCTCAAAGTGTCTCTGACTTATATATAAGACATCAACATAAATTTCTCGACTTGTTCAAATCTCAGGTATACATAGTATTGGAAGTTGAGAGATGATTAATTGTTTTGTAGTCATTTTTAATGTAATTAATTATCATGTTCTACAACGACACGAGAGAGAAGATATCTCCGATGATTTCTTTTCACGGGCAATTGGACCTTCGAAGGTGCGTTCTTACAATGGATATATTGTTAATAGGATATGATTTCACATTGTAGAGCATGACAATCGTCGAGCTACACAAAATAATGGAGTCCTAGTGGCAGGAGAGATCAGTGGGAACGAAAGTGTGGATAACAATTTCTATGATGTTGTAGAAAAAGTATTATATTTTCAATATGCGAACAGAAGACGTGCTTTTTTTGTTGTAGACAAAGTATTATATTTTCAATATGCGAACAGAAGACATGCTTTTTTTGTTCAAGTGTAGATAGTTTGACACGGATAACAACAAAAGTAATAGAACACATGTGGACTTAGGGTACAAATCGATCAATACATCGCGCTTTTGGTATGTCGATGAGCCTTTCATCTTTGCTATCCAAGCACACCAAGTCTCTTACATTGATGACATAAAATATGGTAGCAATTGGAAAGTTGTTCAAGTAGTCCAAAATAATCGAACATGGGATGTACCTGAAGTGGATGATGTTTAAAATGAACAACTAGATTTATTAGAAATTGTTAGTGGAGTCTGAGTGGACGAAACCATTGAGAATGTTACTTTATGTAGAGTTGATCCTATAGTTGTGGAAAGACTAATTATTCGACATGGTGATGATGATTTCATAAACGATGATGAAGAACAATTATCTCCCAATAACGGTTCAAGTGTTGATGAATAATTTTATATAGATGACGATGATGGGTAATCATATATCTACTCAATTCTTTTTATCTGTTTACACGTATTTCATATTAATTTTATATTGTTTCTGTCTTTTTTGTGTTTGTATAGATACGATGTCAATCCCTAATAGGCAACAGGAGGCTGATGAAAAATTCCATGAGCAAGAGATATATCTAAGCAACACGGGATCTTCTGTGGGTGACACTTCAGTTAGTATATTTTGAAATATATTCAGTTAACTGAAATACATCCTAAACTATTTTAAATTTTTTATTCCTCAGATACTAGCTCAACATCCACTCGAAGGAAACGCGAGCATTCGCGAAACATTGAGTTGGAAAAATACGTCCAAAAACATGGGAGAATTCCAATCGTGATAAATGAGGGGGAGACGAAGCTGATTTCTCAACATTCGATATGATTTAGTAATCCGATTTTTAGTACGATGTCGTACTTTCACCAAGGTTCCAAACGAGTTTATAGAATTAGCTAAGAGTCAGTTGTTGGTAAGTTATAAGTTTATTCTTTTAGAGTCAATTGTAGACTAATAGTCATGAACATCATATCTACTAATTCTTCATTTATTCTTTTGTAGCCTCATTTTGTGCTTGATTTATCGAGTTAACCACTTAATCATTTTATAGAACATCAAATGCAATCATTCAAAGAATTCATACCAAATTTTCATAGACATTATAAGAAATGTGGCAATCCTAAGCAAGCACGTGCCAACTTGCATAGCTGGCTTAAGAATAGATCAGAAGATTGGTATTTTTTGTGTGACCACTTCGAGAGTGAAGCGTTTTAGTTAGAATAATTTAGGGTGTGTATCATTTACTTCATTTACTATTATAGAATATTGTTTTATTTTTTTTATTTTTGTTCGTATGTAGGAAACGTCGAAGACGAACAGAGAGAATAGAGAGAAATTACCGTTTGACCACGTAGGCAGATCGAAGTCGTTCCTGCAAATTCAATCAGAGCTATAAGCAAAGGAAGGTCGAGAAATAGGACGTGTTGACCTATTTAGGAAAACACACTCTAAAGGTGGCAAGTTCGTGAATCAGGCAGCTGAAAATGCACATGTAACTAATTTTGTTTTACTTTCGTCTTGTTTTTCATTTCTAACTTCAGCCGCTCGTACTTACACATTTAATTAATTTTTCCAGAATCAAATGTTAGAATTACAATCCAATCTCACTCTAGAAGGTTCCTAGCCACTAACAAGGGATGAAATTTGTGAGGTCGTTTTTGGTAGACGACCCGGATATTCAAAAGTCCTAGGTTGGGGCCCTAAACCTAAGTCAAGAAGGAGTAGCAACTCATCGAGTTTGTAATCTACTCAAGGAACGAATAGGGAGGTGAGGGAATTAAAAGCCAATTTCGAATAGTCTCAGTCGAGGATTAAAGAACTTGAAGACATTAAAAAACAAATGAGAGAGGATCATGCAAAACAAATGGAAGAAATGAAAAAAATGATTGAAGACATGATTCGATCACAGAGGGGAGGGCCATCGAATTAGGTATGATTACTTCATTATTTAGTTGTCTAATATGTTGTTTACAGTTATGGTAGCGAAGACATTTAAAAACAAATGAGAGAGGATCATGCAAGACAAATGGAAGAAATGAAAAAAATGATTGAAGACATGATTCGATCACAGAGGAGAGGGCCATCGAATTAGGTATGATTACTTCATTATTTAGTTGTCTAATATGTTGTTTACAGTTATGGTAACGAAGTAGTTATGTCTTACTAGTAACTTTATGATAAAGAATTGTTGGCTATCATACAGTTATGGTAGCCAAACAATTGGATTTTGATGTATTTTTTGTCGTTATTGTGTGTTTGTCTATTAGTGTTGGAAATGTCGTGAGGGGTGGGTAAAGTTAGGTTATACTCGTTTTGTCATTGAACTTGGATTTTTTTGTGTGTTTATAGATGTTTATGGATGTTTATGAATGTTTGAATAGGTTGTGGAGGGTGGGTCGAGTTTGGTTTTGATTGTTTGGAGGGAAAGTATGAGTTTGAGTTCTTTGTGTGTTCGTTCTTGTTTATGAAGTTTGAATGATGTGGGGGTGGGTAGGGAGTTAAACTTGTAGGGTTTCATGTGTTTTTTTTATGTTTATGAGCATCAAGAATATCGTGGAGGTGGGTAGGGTTAGGTTATACTTGTTTTGTCATTGAACTTGAAGCTTTTATGTGTTTATGGATGTTTATGAATGTTTAGACATGGTGTGGGGTGGGTCAAGTTTGGTTTAGATTGTTTTGAGGGGAAAGTTTGTGTTTTTTGTGTGTTTGTTGGTGTTTATTAGTTTGAATATTGTTAGGGTGGGGAGAGTTCGGTTATAATCGTTTTGGAGTTGAACTTGTAGGAATTTGTATGTTTTTTTCTTAATTTTTGTGAGCATTGGGAATATCGTGGGGGTGGGTAGAGTTAGGTTATACTTATTTTGTCAATGAACATGGAGCTTTTGTGTGTTTATAGATGTTTATAAATGTTTGAACATGTTGTGAGGGGTGGGTCGAGTTTGGTTTAGATTGTTTTGGGGGGAAAGTTTGAGTTCTTTGTGTGTTCGTTATTGTTTATAAAGTTTGAATGTTGTGGGGATGGGTAGAGAGTTGAACTTGTAGGTTTTTATGTGTTTTTATTTTATGTTTATGAGTGTCTAGAGTGTCATGGGGGTGGGTAGGGTTAGTTTTGTCATTGAAGTTGGAGTTTTTGTGTGTTTATGGATGTTTATGAATGTTTGAACATGTTGTGGGGGGTGGGTCAAGTTTGGTTTAGATTGTTTTGAGGGAAAAGTTTGAGTTTTTTGTGTGTTCGTTGGTGTTTATGAAGTTTGAATGTTGTGGGGGTGGGTAGAGTTCAGTTATAATCGTTCTGTAGTTGAACTTGTAGGTATTTGTGTGTTTTTTTTTTATGTTTATGAGCGTCGGGAATATCATTGGAGGGTGGGTAGAGTTTGGTTATACTCGTTTTGTCATTGAACTTGGAGTTTTGTGTATTTATAGATGTTTATGGATGTTTATGAATATTTGAACATGTTGTGGGGGGTGGGTTGAGTTTCGTGATATTCGTTTTGAAGTTGAACTTAGAGTTTTTTGTTTCTTTCTAGAAGTTTATGACATTTGAATATTTTTGTTTTGTTGTAGGATACTGTTCAGAGATGAGGTTAGACGATTGTTGAAGATGTTGTGTTCCAGACGTTGTTTTCTTTTCTGTATGTCTGAAGACATATTTCTTGACGTTGTTTTCATATTATTTCTTTCATGTATTTCTGAAGACAAATTTCTTTTATAAACTATCTTGTAACTTTTCTTTTATTTATTATAGTATGGACTTCCTTTTGTTTTATTTATTTATTATGTGAATCTGTTTGAGTTTGTTAACGATGCTTTTGTAGGTTATTCAGATCAAATTTTTTTAAAAAAATCATAAATTACAAATTAAAAAATTTTAAAAGACAATATTCAGCCAGTGAAGGAACTCCCCACGCATAATTGGGTCGTCGGGAGTTCCCCTAACTCTCGACAAATGGTACAGCCTATCAAGTGTTCTGGAATTCCTGACGCACTAGTGGTCCGTCGGGAGTTCCTAGAACTCCCGATGCATAGAAGAGCCCGTCGGGAGTTCCAGACGTATCCTAATCGTCGGGGGTTCGTGTAACTCCCAACGACCACATTATGCATCGAGAGTTCGTGAACAACTCCCAATGGTCCATTTCTTATGTCAAGAGTTCCACTCCCGATGGATTTTTCCCAACCAAACTCTCGATGATCTCTCCCGACGCATTTTCTACCATTTCTTGACTATTTTGAGCGTCGAGAGAAGTGCAATTTCTTGTAGTGTTTCTTCAAATCTAAAAAATCTTTTTGATTCTTTTGCATCTATTATTTTGAGATATGTTCATATTGCAAATGATTGGTTTATGATTTGATCCATCCCAATCAAGATAAGAAACTTTCAAATTAGGAAACAATCATTGAAAGCATCATTGCACAAAAATCTATCAAGTCTTTCCCAAACTCTAATACCATGTCTTGTACCTGATCACTTAAACTCCCCTAAAAAAAACCCAAGTCTTTAAGAAAAACAATCATCAACATTATTCCTAAAACACTCAAGATAAGTGTGTGCTCTTAATGGACCACCTAACTTCTCATGATCCCAAAGAAATTTGTAGGTCACCAAATAATCCATGGTGAATCATCATTATTGTGCAATCTCCTAATACAGTCCCAGGTAAGATATTTCTTATTTGTTTTTGAGAAACCATATCAACTTGAAAATGTCCAAAGGTTACCATTGCAACTAATTCCAAGCATTAATGTGATTAGAAGAGTAAGAACGAATGTTGACATTAACTTCCCTTTTTCACATGAGAAATAGTCCACCTTTTAGCGCCTTTACTACTAATAGTTAGATAGTAATCAAATTCATTACTAAATTTAATGTGATTTGATATTCTGATTCCATATGTCATTTCAAATAAAAAAGTAGCTGAAGATTATTTGAGCGAATGAGCTCTCGCAATCTCTGAAAGGCTCTAAAATTATCCAAATCCTTAGCATTCCAACATAAGATATTCAAGGGGCATTTGGCTTACCAACATGAGTTGAGTTGAGTTGGTATAATATATCAACTCATTGTTTGGGCTACCAATTTTAAATGTTGGTGGAGTTAAGTTGATATATTTTACCAACTCATCCTAACTCACCCCAACTCTCATTTCTTCCCATGTTTTCAATGGCTCTACCCATCGGCCACTGTCACACTCTGAGAATTAACTCTAGAGTTCCGACAACCATCTTCGATGACAACTTTAGCGACCAACTCCAGGCTTCAACAACTACTTCTGACGACAATTCAGGCGACGAAATCCGGGCTCTGACAACCACCTCCTATGACAGCTCCGACGACTAACTCCGAACCCTGACAGCCTTCGTTCAACCAACTCTGAAAACCAATTCTAGCCTCACAACAACCACCTCCGGTGATCCAACTCCGACGACCACCTTCGTGCTACCAACTCCGACGACCAATTTGCTTCGACAACAAACTTCGATGACCAATTCCGACTACAAACTCTGATGAAAATCACCTTCGATGATCACCTTTGAGCGAGCAACTCTGACGGCCAACTTGGGGTTTTGACAACCACCTTTGACGACAAACTCCAACAATCAACTCTAATACCACCTTCATGCGATTAACTTTGGGCTCCGACAGTCACCTCCAACTATAATCTCTAGCGAAAATCATCTTCGATGATCAACTTTGACGACCACTTTCGCCTGACCAACTTCGGGATTCGAAAACCACCTTCAGGCTCCGACAACCACCTTCGACTACAAAATTCAGCAAAAATCATATTTGATAATCAACTTCGACAACCACTTTCGACTACTATAAAATTGATGAAAATATGTTGTAGGGTTGTTGATTATATAAAAAATATTGTTTTGTCTACATTAAGTGCAATATTTATATGTAAAAATTTGTAAAAAAATATTTTTATTTAATTGAATTCAAATATCAATTGAGTGTTAAGAATAGTTAGAAGAAAAGTATGTATGTAGTTGAAAAGTATGTAACATATAACAAAAAAAAAAACCATAAAATGAAAAAAAATTCCTAGAACATTTTCCAGTAAAAATTAGTGAAAGATAGAGATTTATTTTTTGATGATCCTCCAAATTTAGAGAAAATGAAAGTGATATTGTTGAAAAAATATGGTGACATTCCATTGGCCGTTACGATGATGGAGGATATTTAATTAAAAAAATTCATGACATAGTAAAAATATAGAGCAACAATAGGAAGAAGTAGAAAAATAAGAAGATTTAATGAAATTCATAGAGAAAAATGAGCTAGAATCAAAGTTTTGATTTGGTTTCTCATTTTATATAAACATATTTCTACAAGAAATGTAATTGGTTAATTGCCCAAGAAAGAAAGAAAAGAAAAATTTTAAAAACTAAAAGAAAAAGTTGAAATCCATATTTTATTCAAACAAAGATGAATAGAATTATTGAATAAAAAAATTTTAAAACAAAAATAGTAATCATAAATGCATATTATTGAATAATTTTTTTTAAAAAAAAGTATATAAAATACCCAGATATATGAATTCTATACTCCAATCAGAGACATATAAACTCAGACCAAATAACTCTACATCTTAAATATAAACATAAACTTGACTGATATATGAATTCTACAGATATATGAACTCAATGCATTTTACCTCGACTCTGCGCTCCAAATAGCTCTAATAGTTTTAGGCAAGACAGCCTCTACCCAAGTAAAATTGAGATCTTGGAAATCTGAAAGGCTGCTCTCCCCTAACCTTGAGCAACCATTAAATTATTAATAACGGGTTTTATTTTATTATTTTTCAAAAGAGAGAGATATGAAAAGGAAAAAGTTTTCTATAAAGAGGATGTGACTGTATTACATTGAGTCCACGTGTTCGGATGGTTCCAATAATGATCCTTAAAAGCCATAAAGGTTGCAAATCCTATTTTAGTGAATTTACTTTTCTGACCATTTTGCTTTTTATAATTTTTAAATACCTATTTCAGCTTTTATATATTTTTATTTTTCACCTAATCTCTATATTTTAAAATAGATGGTTCTCAAATATAAAAAAAAATAAGCCAATTTACTTATCTAGATAGACATAGTTACCGTCTAAAATAAATCAACTCATTTACATCGATAGACAATTATTAGTCTCTATCGCTGTCAATGACTAATAAACAACGACATTTTGTTATATTTGAAAATGTTTCAAATAATTTTATCATTTACAATAATTACCTTTTTAAAACGGTATATTTTAATATCTATATATATTTAAAAAATATATTTTATTTGTCTTTAGATTTTGAGTATACTTTCTAATTAGTTCTTAGAATTCAAAATGTTACACTTCTAAGTCTTGAGTTTTGAATTTGGTTTCAATATAGTTTATAAATTTCAACGTGTTGTAATTTTACACTTGAGATTTGAGTTATATTTCAATTAAGTCTCTAGGTTTCAAGATTTACACTTGTGACCTTGATTTTTCATTAAATGCTACTTTTCGTCTTTAATGGTAATGTATACTAATTAATTTAAAATAATTAAAATTAATTGACTCTTAATACTTTTCGTCATTATCAAAACTAAAGGCAAATGATAAAAGACCATTCTAAAATATGATGTGGTAATTACAACTATACTCTCAAACTTTCAGTGGTAGAAATTATAGCAATTGTAAAAGTTTGAGAGTTCAATTTTATCATTCGGAGGTTCAATTTCAACAACTATTATAAGTTCGAGGTTCTAGTTTTAACAATTGTATAAGCTTGACTGTATTTGTAAGTTGTAACTATCACCATACTTTGGGGGTGGTTATTGCACTTTGCTCTAAAATTAAATTTAAAATTTTACTTCATAATTATTTTAAAATACTTAATAGATATTTATGCCAAAGACTGAAAGTTATTATTTATTGAAAAATTAAGATTAAAAGTGTAAATTTTGAAATATAAGAACCAAATTGAAATAAAACTCAAATATCAAGGGTACAAATGCAATATTTTGAAACTTATGGACTAAATCGAAATCAAATTCACCACTTAAGACTAAAATATAACATTTTGAAATTTAGGAACAAATGGAAAGTAGACCAAAACTAATGGACCAAAAGTATATATATATATATATATATATATTTGGTTAATTATGTTGCTATTTGCAAAGTCTTAGTGGGTATGAGATTAGAAGTATAGTTTCAAATTTGAAGAGTTGTATAGTCATGATACTTTAATATAAAAAATTAATAAGACATGAAGTTGGTATGTTTTTAGTCGTAACACCCATGAATTTTTTGGGAAAAAAGAAGTGAAATTACACCATCAACTTCAATTTCTTGGATCAAAAGAATTTCGATCTCAGGAAAACCTAGTTTATGTTAAAATTCCAAACAATTAGATGAGTGTAATATTATGATTGAAAAAGAAACAAAAATAAATTGAAAAAATGTTTTTTAAATATTGACTTGGAATTATAATGGTTAAAATGAATATTTTGAAAAATCTAAGATTTTTTTAGAATGAAAATTTTAAGATTAAGATGGAGAAACGATCAAATTACATACACTAAAATAATATATATTTTGCTAAAAGCGATAATTTTCTTTTGTTTGAAAGCTCATAGAGTAATAATTTGGTGCAGTTTAATCATTAAACTACATCTATTTGACTTATTTTTATGCATTATTTTCAATCATAAAGAAAAAAAAAATATAAAAATGTTTTTTTTAAAAAAAAATTGTCATGTAATAATTACAATTTTAAAGCTTATATGTCACTATCTGGAAGAAAGTAATTGAAGTGAGTGGGAGTTGAGAAATTGAAATGTTAAAAGAGTTTTTCAATGAAAGAATATCTACCTACGCCCAATAACGCCATAAACAGTGCCATATGGGTGTTGACTGTCACCAAGAAAAATTATAGTATCTGATAATTTTTCATACTACTTAAATTTAGTATTTTTATAATAGTAACATGTGAGAATAACATATTATCTACCACATTAATTATCATTTCATATAAAAAAATATTGTTTATATATTTTGTCGAGAAATTTTCCAAACTTCTTTGGTTAATACTATAAATTTTGTCTTTATAAATAGTAGTGAACTTCACATTTATATTAGTGGTACTATTGTAAATTTCAGATAGCACACAAAAAATGATGTATTAATTTTTTTTTCATATTTTAAACGTCTTAATATGAGAAAATTTGTGGTGCTACAATGGTGAAAAATTCATTACTTCCTATAAAAGTATATGTTAAAAAATTATATGAGGTCCACAAAATAAAATAATAATAAATTATAAGTATGTGTTAAATAATGAATTAGATTAGTGGATAGTAAAGTACTTCCATAATTATCAATAAGAGTGTAGCTCAAATGGTATAATATTTACATTATCAAACTCGTGATTTGAGGTTCAATTCTTCAACCTCATACTTTAGTTACAATACCTCTTAAAAAAAATATTACCATAATTTTTTCTCTTGTCACTCTTAAAGCATTCCACGTGTCTTTCATACATTTGATTTTCACACCACCGCCCCATTATTGTTCCCAAAAGATTCCGAATCCTACGTGTCAGAGATTTCCATACATTTCAATCATAATTATCACTTCCTCCCTTTATTACTTTTATAAAAATAAAGGCGATGTATACTACTCCATACTCAAATTATTACAATTATAATAGATTATTAATTAGTCATTTGAGAAGGTATTTGAATGGACTCATTTTTCATATTCATTGCAATTATAATAGATTATTAACTAGTCATTTGGAATCATTTTTCATATTACGATTGATTGATTATGTTTGCTGAAAAGTAAACATGGCCAAATATCAATTAATCGACCTCACAAGTTATCAAATACAAACGTAATTTGTCTTCACTTTTTCCATTACCAACCGTGTTTTTTTTTTTCTTTTTCCTTTTATAGTTAAATGTTGAAGGACGAGAGTAGGTGAAAGAAGAGAAAAGAAAGAATGGCAGCCGATGATGGCGGCATGGCGACTATGAGAGAGAGAAGGCATCGGATGAGAGAGAGAGAAAGAAGGAGTTGGAAGCGTGCGATGGACACTCACAAATAAATAATCAACAAACGATTATTTGAGAGGAAACAAAAATACTTTTAATTGAAAGACTTTCTAAACTTGGTTCACACTTTTGATTGAACTCTCTTTGTGTGTTCTTCTCTACACTTGGATACATCAACAATGTCAATGTCAATCATATTTATAAGATTATCATGGGTAAATTTAAATACATAACTCACACCTTAATTAAATATACATGGAACAATTAAAATCCTACACTTAATTTATGTGAAACTCTACTAAATTAACTCTTACGTTACTTAATTAACTCCCATCTTTTAATTTTTCCAACTCTCATAAATTAATTCATTTATAACCTCTCCTAAATTAATATGCTTAATTAACCCACATCCTTAAATTCATCTGTAACTTATCTAGTTAAATAAAACATGTTTAACTTTCAACATCCTCCTTAAACATGTTTTCTAAAAGCTCCAAGCAAAGTTATTAACTTGTTAAACACATCAACTTTGAGTCGCTTCGTGAAAATATCTGCAATTTGATCTTCAGTCTTTACATATTCAACTTTACAAAAATTATAACATTTATAAGATTAACTAAAGTAATGTCATGCATCATGCAATTCTCATTTCATTACTAACATATACATAACACTTATATATAAAAGTAATGAAATAAATAACATATAACATGTGCATACATTCAAACTATATATTATAACTTTTATAATATAAATGATGCATGGCTATGTTATTTATGTATGCATATATATAGTATAACACTTATATTATATGATGTATGAGCATGCTATAAAATTAAAACATGCAACTATATATTATAACTTTTATAATATATATGATGCATGAATAATGCATAACCTATAGTGAGATTTTACTATATGACATATTGTATGACTTATATTAAAATAAATAAACCATACATTATATGCATAATTTAAATAAAGCAAATATGGATCGGGATTAGACTCCAAAAAAAATTAATTAAATAAATATAACGTTTATATTAATTTAATTAATCCAAAAAACGACCTATTACATTAATAAATAGTACAACCGATTCAAAACAAATGAATCAAGTCCTGAAACAACTCGAACCGGACTATCCAGCAATCAAACCACCCACGAACCGCTCGAACCAAGCGAACCGTGCCCAAACCAGCTCCAAACCGAACTGAGGCACGTGCGAACCGGAGATTTTTCTCTGCGTTGGAGCATTAGCATCGCGACATTACTGAGAAAAATTTTCGTTTGTTGCTCATAGCGTCACGACACTACTATATAGTTGCCTACTGTACAGCTTAAGTTTTCTTCGAATCGATGTCCAATTTGAGCCCCGTTTCGCCAGAAAAACATTGGGAACAACATAAACAACTGAAGATTTAAGAATTACAGACTCTATAACAATTTATCCCAAAAAACAACGGGCCTTTACACAACGAATTGTAAAAAAAAGCTGTAAATCTAAACGATCTAATCCCGAAAACATCCATATTGCAAACCATTCATTCAATCACATTCATCAATATGAAAATAGAATGATATCCACCAAATTCTATAATTAAAATTCTAGAAATTAACAAAATTTGGGATTGAAAACCGACCTCTCTGATACCAATTGAAGGAAAAATCATCGAAGGTTTTCGTAGCAGAAAATAGGGATTGATCCCAATTTTGTATTTCACAGAATTTACAAAGTTACAGAATTAAGAAGAAGAAATTATGCATTAAAATTAAATTTACAACAAGCTATACAAAAGGAAAAAAGGGAGAAGAAAGACTTACCCTTTGAAGAACAAATTCTTCACAAACTCCTTCGAACGGATCACGATTTCTTCTTCCAAAAGGGATATCACCAAAAGAGGAGCCTCTATTCTCCTAGGGTTTGAGAATAAGCAGGAGGTGTGGATTCTGCCTAAGAGTTTTGAAAGAGGAAGGAGATGAAGAGGGGGAGAGGGAATTTTTCAGAGAATTTTTTTCTCTATGTAATCCCCTTCAGAGAGAACTTTTCTCCAGGGTTTCAAGGAGGAAGATGAATGAGCATCAGACATCTCACATCCTCTTACCGCATCACGTACTTAGTTGAGATAAATTAACTCCCTCCCTTTTAATTAATTAATATTAATTTAATGTAATAATTATAAATATAATAACAACCTTATTATAGGTATATAAACAATATATTATGTCATATATAACACATAATCTATAGTTACATATTGTATCAGATAGAATATAACCTATAGATTTATTTTCTCTCAACCATACATGACGTTTAATATAAATCACATTTAAATTAAATTCACTTATATGAATCTCATCCAAATAATTTGAATCATATTCAAATTCCTCTCACATTACCTTATGTCATAATGTATCAAATAAATTCTATTAATTATATCACATATATAATTAATTTAATTAATTATATCATATATAATTAATTTCTTCAATTAATTTAAACACTTCAAATTAATCCAAAATTAATTCTCTATTAAGTTCCTATTAAGCTACAGAAGGGATCTTATGTACCTATAGATTGAAGCTCCAATGGTACCTGGATAATTAATTAAACTCTTTAATTAAATTATCCAACTTCTATTAACTGTCGGTCATTCCACTAAAAATCGAGAGCTGCACTTTTCGCACTACAAATATATTTCTGTGTCTATTAGATATAACCAATCAACAGTGCGATAACTCTTCACAAATTACTCATAAGCACAGCTGGGCCAAAATTACCATTTTATAGTTATATCTAACTCTTTAAGTACCACTGATTCCTCTAATGAACAATAAGTCATAGTCAAACTATGACCAAGTCCCTCTCGGGCTAGGAGAGGGTGTGGCCACTATGATCAAGCTCCAGAATCAGCCCTTAAGAAAGTAATTATCTACTTAACCCGACATCGGGGAAGGAGTGAACTCCGTTTTCTGTGGCTGTATTCCCAGCTCCTTAGTTAGACGAATCCCCAAAATGGTAGGCTTATTGAGTTGACAATTTGGCCTCTCTCAACCATACAAGTCAAAGGACCGCCTTCATGAGCAGGAATTCACAATTCACTCAGGATTCAGGTCATGTCACCTATGGTCATCCTAGTGAAATGTAAGTCTCTATTATTAACGACGTTATATAATGAGACTAATAATTTCATGGTCCGATCTTATACAAACTCTTTGTATAGGATACATCCGCTCACAAGTCTCCACATGAATGATCAGGATCAGATCATTTGTAGTACTTTACAATACTTGTAACATCTACAAAGCGGGCTGTATCCGTAGTGTCATCAGAATAAGGTACTCAGCCTTATCTATTTACTACAAACGGTTTAAGATATTATTTAAACAAGATCCATCTGTATGTCTCTACATACTTGTTTAAATTACATAAAATATCCTAGGATCTTTAGTTTATTGTTTTAAGTGTATGCTTATAAAATAACAATTATTTTTTTAATAACTTGTTTATATAATGTTTATAAACTACGAGAATACAAGAGATTTAGGACACCAATTCCAATAGTTACCACGTCCTCAACCTCGATTGCCTTTTTCTTGGCCATCTTCTTTATCTCTCAACTGCAACTTTGACTGAAAAAGTTACTCAGTTGTTTGTTTGTTCTTCTTGGGAAGCTTCTCTTTATGGGCTTGTAAGGAATTCATAAGTTGATCAATGGACATTGTACTTAAATCCTTTAATTCTTCAATAGCTACAATGATGAAATTGAATTTTTGATCCAATGAGCGAAATATCTTTTCTACCACTTGCTCATCCTCTATTGTCTCACTATATCTTTTCATTTCATTTACTAGCTAGCAATCTTGAAGTATAATATGAAATCGATTCAGATTCCTTCATATGTAGTGATTCATAATCACCTCTTAATTTTTGGAGGCAAACCTTCTTGATTCGATCTACTCCTTTGTATGTATTCTCCAAAATTTTCCATGTCTGATGTACAGTAGTTGCTCTAGAAATCTTCTCAAAATTTGGATCATCGATGACTTGATGAATGATGGTGAGAGCCTTTTGGTCTTTCTTTCTTGTATTTTGCAAAGTTTCTCGTTGAGCTTAATTTTAAGTTGCATCACTTTCTGGTTCTTCATAACCATTATTGACAATGTCCTATACATCTTGTGAACAAAGTAGAGCTTTCATACGAATACACCAACTGCTATAATTTTCTTTTATAAGTTGATGCACTTGGAAGGAAACCAAATTATTATTTGTCATTTGCAAAACAATTATTGTTTTTCAAACTTAAGCTCTGATACCACTTTGTTAGAAGCGTGTGATGGACACTCACAAATAAAAAACCAACAAACGATTATTTGAGAGGAAACAAAAACACTTTTAATTGAAAGACTCTCCAAACTTGGTTCACACTTTTGATTGAACTCTCTTTGTGTGTTCTTCTCTACACACTTGGATACATCAACAATGTCAATGTCAATCCTATTTATAGGATTATCATGGGTAAATTTAAATACCTAACTCACACCCTAATTAAATATACATGGAACAATTAAAATCCTACACTTAATTTATGTGAAACTCTACTAAATTAACTCTTACGTTAACATACTTAATTAACTCTAATCTTTTATTTTTTTTCAATTCTCATACATTAATTCATCTATAACCTCTCATAAGTTAATATGCTTAATTAATCCACATCCTTAAATTCATCTGTAACTTATCTAGTTAAATAAAATATGTTTAACTTTCAACTGAAGAAATACAACCTGAAGCAAACCTAATTAAATATTTTTTCTCACTCTTCTTCCTTTGTCGCCCATTACTCACCATTTTTCTTTGTTTCTTTATCAATTTCTATTAGTGATGGTAGAAAGTATACCTACTATTTGTTCATTCATTCCCATTTTACTTATTTATTTTATATACCTTATATGAATACACTTTTGTATTTTTTGGCGATTAGAATAGAAAAAGAGAAATTGTATCCAAAAAGTATTTAGTGTTTAAAGGATTATTTTCACAGATAGAAAAAATATTAAACTATTTACAGAATTAACAAAAAATATTGATAGGCATTAATAGACTTCTATCAGCATCTATCAATGATAGACTTCAGTCAGTTTCTATCACTGACAGACATTGATAGACTTCTATCAGCCTCTATTAGCCTCTACCAAAAAGATTAAAATTTTACTATTTTGTATAAATAGTGTTGGATATATATAGTGAAAAAAAGTGAAAGTTTAAAGAAGATTTGAAATATAAAATGAATTTAATTGTATAGATTAAATTCATTGTTTAGAAACTTTCAAATTGAATTGAAACTTCAAATTAAAATGATGTTTCATATACAAATTTAATATTTATGAAAGTTAAATTTATAGTTTATTCAATTTGAATGAGTTATGTTCTATTTTTCTCAAGTAATAACTCAATTGAATTAAATTTGACAAATGTTTCAATTTTTGTATTTATAAATTTTATTTTGTAATTTAGAGAGTTACCTAGTTGCTAGCTTAAAAATATCAACTTGGTTCTTCATTTGTAGCATCCAATTCCAAATTGAAGAGTTTTCTCATTTCCTTTTTTATTTTTTTTGTTCATGAGATGAGTTGAGAGCAAGTATCCAAGAGTTTTGCTAGATCCAAATAGTTCGAGGCTGCAGTTCGACCAGAGTTAATCATTGCATCCTGCTGAAACGATCGTTGTAATATGCTTACAGTCTGTGTAGATTGAAAAATTTTCTTCAGGATAACGCTTACCAGAAGCATGCCTCGACTATGTTTTGAGTCTCCAAAGTTTGCTAGTGTATTCAGTTCTATATATTCCATTCCCCCCCAACAATTTGAAAATAATTAGTATATTTGAACTGATGGCTGCAAACTCCACCAATGTCGCTAATTCTACAATCATTCGATCGCCCATTGTCAAGCATCATGCTGAAAAACTAGAGAAATTCAAGGGAGATAATTTCAAGAGATTGCAACAGAAAATGATCTTCTATCTCACCATACTGAGTCTTGCTCATATTTTGAAGAAAGATTGTTAATTATCCCATCAGAAGCTATAACTCCTTAAATAGAAGCTGCAAAGCAAGCATAGATGCATTCGAACTTCTTGTGTCGTAATTATATACTTAGTAGTCTTGAGGACACTTTGTATACTGTCTATTGCAATGCCTACAATATATCAAAACTATTGTGTGAGGCATAAGACAAGAAGTACAAGCTAGAAGATGCTGGTATTAAGAAATTCTTTGTGGGAAAATTCATAGATTATAAGATGATCGATACCAAATTGGTAGTCAATTAGATGGAAGAATGAAAAATTATTATAACTGATTTGCAAAGTGAATGATTGAACATCAGTGAGCCATTCCAAGTTGTTGATGTGATTGAGAAGTTGCCTCTTTCCTAGAAGGACTTCAAATGCTATCTCGAACACAAGTGAAAGGAGTTATCCATGGAAAACCTCGCGGTAAAACTCCGTATAGAAGAGGATAACAAAAAAAGAGATAAAACTCCACTAGAAGTTGAAGTTAAGGTTCACATTGCTGAAGCTTCAAAACATAAACCCAAGAAGCAGAATTTCAAGAAGAAAAATGTGAATCACGAGTCAAGGAATGATGCTAGCAAGCGCATTCAAGGCAATTGCTGGATTTATGGTAAGAATGACCATACTGCTACAATGTGCAAGTACAAGAAGGGACAAAGTTCCAACAATCAAACCATTGTCGTGGAAAATGATGATTTAGTTGCCGTCATTTTTTTTTATGTAAATATGGCTTCAGACACCAAAGATTGGTGGATTGATACTGGCGCTACTAGACATATTTATAAGAACAAGTCATTGTTCATTACATATGAGAAGCTAGATGGCAGCGATAAGTTGTACATGGGAAATGCTTCGAAAGGCAAGGCAAAGGTCCTACTAAAATGGACTTCTGGATAGATACTTACCTTTAATGGCGTATGACATGTGCCAGAGATTCAAAAGAATCTAGTATTCGGAACCCTACTTAAAAAAAAAGGGTTGAAGCTTGTATCTGAGTCAGATAAATTTATTATGACAAAAGAGGTTTGAATGTGGGAAAAACCTATCTAAGTGATGACATGTTCAAACTGAATGTACTGGCACAAATGCCAAAGAATAATAATAATATCAACTCTTCTGCTTATTGCTGAGTTGTGTGACTTTGACACTCTAGATTAGAGCATGTCAATTATCGTTCTTTAAATAGAATGGTAAACTTAGGACTATTGTCGAATTTTAACATTGATAATAGACACAAATGTGAAGTTTGTGTTGAATCAAAGTTTACTAGAAACTCATTTTCATCTGTGGAAAGAAGTAATGAGTTACTTGATTTAATCCACAGTGATGTATATGACATGAAAAGTACTCCCACACGAGGTGGTAAGAGATACTTTGTCACATTCATTGATGATTATAGTTAATATTGCTATGTGTATTTATTACATAGTAAAGATGAAACCTTTAATATTTTTAAAACATATAAAACAGAAGTTGAAAATCAACTTGAGAAGAAAGTAAAGGTGCTCAGATCACTATTACAAAATCTACATTATTCGACACTTGTAATTTTTAATTACTTAACGTTTCTTTGTAAAAAAGTTAAGTAATGACTTTTTAGAAAAGAAAATGTCAAGTAAAAGGGTTAAAAAAGCGAACTATTACTTGACATGTTTTTCATGTCAAGTAATATAAGGTCTTACTTGACACGTTTTTCATATCAAGTAAAATATAACAAATAATTGACTTGTTATTTTAAAGAAGTAAAATGTTAAATGTCCTAGATTTAGTCGATCGACCTTCAACCTCTTGCACGCAACCATGGCGTCCGTTCGACCTTCAATCATTTTCTATCTGTTCGACCTTCAAGTAGTATTCCATCAGCCACCTCTTGCCGGCATGGAATTCCCGTCTTTAGCCAGCCCTCTGGTCCCTCCTTGCCCTTTCCGCCGTTGTTTGTGTACCTTTCTACAAACACTGGTCCTCCGAGTTTCGTTTCACTATTCCATTTCTCTCCTCCATGCTCTTTGTGCTCGCGGCTCTGCTCTTCGAAGCCCTCTCCATTCGATTCGTCACTGCCGTCCTCGGTCTGGACTGACACAGGTAAAGTTAGGATTTGGATTTGTCTCTTTTGTGATTCCTGTGTTGGTTGCTTAAAAATTGAAGTGGATTGCTTGAATATTTAGTTTGATTTGGACTTGGAGAGAGAGGATTGGTTTCTGATTTTTAAGTTGATTTCTAATTATTTTAGATGGTTAAGTTTAGGTACGATTCTGTGAATCTGCTTTAATTAACTCACCGGTTTTGAAAATTCTTTCATTTTCTTTTTGTGTGAATCGGGAGATTAATGATGGATCTGATATTTTTGGCATGTGGTTAAGCTTGAGTTTTCATATTTGAACTTCACGAAGGCCTTGACTGAAAAAATTATTTGTTTTAGAAGTTTAAAGAACGAAAAGGCATTTATATCCATCATCATTGTTTGTCTCATTATGAGACATTAATGTTATACTCGTTCTTTGTAAATGATTTATCAGTTTAGATCCGTTATACTCGTTCGACATTCTATTTGTTCGTCATCCATTTTGTCGTTCGTTCGTTCGACATTAGTCTCTATCACTATTTTATACGGTTATATTTATATCATAGGAGAAGAAAGTTGTTAGTGCATCAACCACAGATGGGGAAGAGAAGAAGGTGAAATATAACTTGGTTGTTCAATATTATTTATATGAAGCATAACTTGGTTGTTCAATATTGTTTATATGAAGTATAACTTGGTTGTTTTAGTAGAGAGTTTCAATGAAGATGGTAAAGGAGAAGGAAGCTATTAGTGCACAACCACTATCGCATAAGGCAAATAAGAATTGCACTATTCCCATTGTTTTGCATCTTATTCGTGAGTTAACCTTACTATTAATTACTTATAAAATTATAACTTGGTGGTTTTAGGGGAAACTTTCAGAGAATGCCGGAAAGGAGAAGGAAGTGATCGCTATTAGTGTACCACCGATCTTAGAATGAAATGATTGTTATGTGCTGTGAGAAGTTGTGATCGAATTTTGTAGCACGCAAAAAGTGAAGACTTCATCAATGGTGGCTTTGTATAAGTAAATGTTATTTATTTATGATATATTATAAGTTTATTTCATTTTGGCCGAAAGAGTTAAGTTTGCAGGAAGATATCAAATACATAACAAATATGTGGATATTATGTCATGAGATATATGCAAGAAATCTTGACTAAAGAGAAAATATTATCACAGATGCAGTATATCTTTAAACTACTTATATATATTGTAACATTATAAATAGTGTAAATAGTGTAAATAATGTATATTTGACTTTTTATATTTTATAGATTGATACGAGGAGCTTGTACTCGCAACTTGAATTGGATGAAGTATGCATGGAATGGGTTGAATATTTAGGTCGCTATATCTGATGGGCTTCCTATAAATTTTGTGTATATGGCTATATTGTTACAGAAAGACTCGAAATCAAGAAAGAACAATGCAGCTGGCAGTTGAACAGTTGTCGACTTCTTTCTATTAAATGTTATAACCATCGGAACTCATTATTGTTGAACGAATCGCTACACATATATAAATGAAATCAATCGAAAGTTAAGGTAAGAGTGAATTATAATCAAGAGAGCAAGGCATTTTCGTTATGTAATAATTTGAAGAATAATAAAAAAGAACGTTCCATTTTGCACAGTGGACGTAGGCCTTTGGCCGAACCACTTAAACTCCTGTGTCTTTTCTTCTTCCTCTACGATCGTTTGGATTTTGCTAAATTATCGTTTACACGATCGTGTAGTTCTTATCGCATCGTGTACATGATCGTTTAACTCAGCGCTCAATCGTTTATACGATTATTTAGCTCCTCGGCTGTCGTCTATACAATCGTCTAACTTCGGTCAACTGTCATCTACACGATCGTTTAACGCTTCCTCCTATTGTTTAGTTAATTGGTCTATCGTTTAGTTATTGGTGCATCATCTACACGATTATGCAGACTTTTGGTAAACAACAGAAGGTTTTTCGAGCATCTATATTCTATCTTTCCTGACTTTTGAATTGTTATCAACCATTATAACTGTGTGTATTGTGATTATTAACGTGAAGATCTAGTCATCTAGGACAATAAGTGGTATCAGAGCTCAGTGAACAGTTCAAGAAAGCTCCAAGATTTGAATTTTTTATTCAGAGTAATCATTATTGAAGACCAAGAATGGCAACTACCAGATATGAGATTGAGAAATTCGACGGCAAGATAGATTTGAATTGTGAGAAGCAAAGATTAAAGGAGTCTTGGGGTAGCAGAAGACATTTTTGGCCATTATGGACCTGCGAAGTACCTTGAAACATTTTCTGAGGCAAACAAAGAGACTATTGAATCAAATGCATATGGAACCATCGTTCTCAATGTCACAGACAGTGTTTTGAGACAAATTATGGATCAGCTGCCTATGCCCTTTGGAATAAGTTGAATGAGATTTATCTCAACAAAGATCTACCCAACAAAGCTTTCTTGAGGGAAAGATTCTTCATGTATAAGATGGATCCAGCAAAGTCCCTCACAGACAATCTTAATGAGTTCAAGAGGCTGTCTTTTGAGTTCAGATTGATTGGAGATAATATTGGAGAAGAGAATGAAGCATTCATATTATTGAATTCTATACTAGAAACTTTCAAAGATGTGAAGACTGCATTGAAGTATGGTAGAGAAAGAATCACCACAGATGCTATTATATCAGCTGTTAGAGTCAGAGAGCTTGAATTGCAAATGACCAAGAAGGATCAACCAGGAGGTGAAGGCTTGTTCTCTAAAGAAAAGAATAAGAACAATTGGAAGGGAAAATAGAACAATGGAGATAAGTAAAAAATAAAGTGTCATTTTGTCACAAGATGAGGCACATGAAAAAGAACTATTATGCCTTGAAGAGAAAATTGAATCAGTAGAACAAGGGGGGTAAACAGACCGAGACTGCTGTAGGTGAAAATTCCCTAGTCTATTCAGATGTTTTAGCTACTACTAAAAAAGATGGAGACCGGAATACTATGGAGACTCAAGATTGGGTGTTAGATTCTAGTTACTCAGTCCACATGACACCATCCAAGGGATGGTTTTGTGCTTATAAGAAACGGGATGGTGGGTTGATCTATATGGGAAACAATAATACATGCAGAGCTGTGGGAATGGGGTCAAGATGCATGATGGTTCAGTCAAATTGATAAGGAACGTGAGGCATGTTTCAAATTTAAAGAGGAATCTCCTTTCATTGGGGATGTTTGATGCCATAGGATGCAAATATAGAGGTATGGGAGGCACATTTGAAATTATTAAGTATTCCAAAGTGGTCTTGGTGGTAGCCAAGGTAAATGGTCTATATGTCATCAAGGATGTACAAATGGCACACTCGACTTTGTTAGCAACGGATAAGAAACCTACCGAAGATGAGTTGTGGCACAAAAGGCTCTTTCATATCAGTGTGAGGGTCTGCAAATTCTATCTAACCAGGGTATACTACCAAGGGGTGTTGGAGATAATCTTAAATTTTGTGAACATTGTATATTGGGCAAGGCAACTAGACAGCAATTCCCCAAAGGGCAACACACTTCAACGGAAATCCTTGAAAATGTGCACTACGGCTTGTGGGGGCCAGCTTACTCTCCATCTCTTAGTGGAGCAAGGTACTTTCTTTCATTTGTAGATGACTATTCAAAAAAGAGATTGGTTTAATTATTAAAATCCAAAGATGAATTATGGAAGACCTTGATTGAAAAGCATACCTCTAAACAAATTAAACATTTGAGAACTAATAATAGTTTAGAGTTTTATGGAGAGGAGTTTAATTTGTATTGTAGGGAGCAAGGCATCGTAGGCATAGAACTGTAAGGTACACACCTCAACAAAATGGAGTGGCTGAAAGATTAAACAGAACAGTACTGGAAAGAGTAAGATGTCAGCTGTCCAATGCCTTGTTACTTGGAAAATATTGGGCTGAAGTTGTCTTCTACACTATATACACACTTAATAGATGCCCTCATCTATCTATAGAGCTGAAGAGTCATGAAGAGAGGTGGACAGGGCAACCACATAAGCTAGAACACCTAAAAGTATTTGGTTGTGTTGGCTGTGCACCAAAGCCAAGGGAAATTGAAACCAAGGGCTGTAAAGTGCATGAAACCAAGGGCTGTAAAGTGCATGTTCTTAAGCTTTACACTGGGAGTAAAAGGCTTGAGACTATGGCATCTAGTTGAAAAGAGGTATGTGAATAGCGGAGATGTGATATTTAGAGAAAATGAAATGTTCATGATGTCAGAACAACCATCTTCAACAGAAACCAAGACTAGTAGCACTAGATTTGAGGTGGAGCATCAAAATGATAATGGAGTTTCTACTTCCTCTCAAAATCAAGAGTTAGAAGGTGATGAGGCAGCTGAATCCAGTGATCATGTGTCAAGTGATCAAGTTGAGACACATAAGGACTTGCACAATTACTCATTGGTAAGAGACAGACCGAGAAGAACTATAGTACCACTAACAAAGTACCAAGAGTCTGACTTTGCAAGTGTAGCATTGAGTGCTGCCATTTCTTTGAGTAATAATGAACCTTCCAGCTTTGAAGAAGCAACAAATAGTCGGATGCTAGGCAATGGATTGAGGCTATGAATGATGAGATGAAGCCCCTCAATCAAAATGACACTTGGAGATTAGTACCTTTAAGGTTACAAACCTATCTCATGCAAATGGATCTACAAATTTAAAGAAGAGATTCTAGGTGTGCAAAAGTCTAGGTTCAAGGCTAGGCTTGTTGCTAAGGGCTTCACTCAAAAGAAAGGCATTGACTATAATGAGGTGTCCTCTCTAGTTGTGAAGCATACTTCCATCCGGCTACTTCTTTCCCTTGTTGTACAGAAAGATTTGAAATTAGACCAGCTAGATGTAAAAATAGCCTTCTTACAAGAGAAGTTGAATGAGACAATATTCATGAGACAACCTCAAGGTTATGTTAAAAGTGGAGAAGAAGGACCTTGTGTGTTTGTTGAACAAGTCCATCTATGGCCTAAAACAGTTACTGAGATACTGGTATGAAAGGTTTGATGAACTAAAAAGAGCTCATTTGATTGGTGTGTATACAAAAATACTAGTTGTTTCGAGGAATCGATCTGTTTTACTTCTCTATGTAGATGACATACTGCTGGCCGAGAGATCCAAAGATGAACTGAAGCAAGTAAAAATGCTTCTTAAGAGAGAATTTATCATGAAAGACCTAGGGGAGTCAAGGAGGATCCTATGCATTGAAATAGAAAGAGACAGAAAACAGGGTAGATTTCTTGTTAGCCAATCTGAATATTGTTAAAAGATTTTATAGAGGTTCAAGATAGAGAAAGCTAAGCCAATAGGTACTCCTCTTGCCCCCCACTTCAAGCTTTCAGTTGCTAATAGTCCAAGAGCACTGATGAAGAACATTTGAACCATATGAAAGTTGTCCTTTAATCGTAAGCAATGGGATCTCTTATGTATCTTATGACTTCTACACGACCAAACCTGTCCTATGCAACGAGTATGGTCAGTAGGTATAGGGTAAATTCTGGTAGAAGACATTGGGAGGCAGTCAAGTGGATACTAAGGTATTTATGCTCATCTAAGGAGGCAAAAGTCTTACAGAATGAGCCATCCAATGATGAGGTTTATGGCTATGCAGATGCAAACTATGCAGAAGACTTGGACAAAAGACGTTCTTTATCAGGTTATGTTTTCCAATGGGGGAATAATTTGATCAGTTGGAAAGCTACATTGCAGCTTGTTGTGGCCCTTTCCACAATAGAGGCTGAGTTCATTGCTTTGTCTGAAGTTGTGAAGGAAGGTTTGTGGCTGAAAGGTATACTAAACGATTTCGACATAACACAATCTAAAGTCAGAATTTATTGTGATAACCAGAGCACAATATACCTATTTAAGAATCAACAGTTTCACAGCAGAACTAAGCATATTTATATCAAATATCATTTCATCAGACAAGAAATTGAGAAAGCGGAAGTCGAAGTAGTGAAGAATCATGCCTCGGATAATGCAGCTGATATGCTAACCAAAACTGTTCCACTGAATAAGCTTGGCAGATGCTTGGACCTTCTGGGGTTCGAGTTACCTAAAAAAGGTTGGCTCAAGTCAGCTCAGTGAAGCAAAGAGGGAAGGAAATCTAGATGCTTACAAAGGTGGAAATTGTTACAGAAAGACTTGAAATCAAGAAAGAACAATGCAGCTAGCAGTTGAATGGTTGTCGACTTCTTTCTGTTAAATGTTGTAACCACCAGAGCTCCTCATCATTGACCGAATTACATGCACATATATAAACGAAATCAATCGAGAGATTAAGGTAAGAGTGAGTATTAATCGAGAGAGCTAGACATTTTCGTTCTGTAACACTTTGAAGAGTAATAAAAGAGAACCTCCCAATTTTCACAGTGGATGTAGGCCTTTGGCCGAACCACTTAAACTCCTGTGTCTTTTTTTCTTCCTTTACGATTATTTAGATTTTGCTAAAGTATCGTTTACATGATCGTGTAGTTCCTATCACATCGTGTACACAATCGTTTAGCTCCACGCTCAATCGTCTATACGATCGCTTAGCTCTTCAGCTGTTGTCTATATGATTATCTAGCTTCAGTCAATTGTTGTCTATACGATTGTTTAACGCTTCATCCTATCATTTACTTAATTGGCCTATCGTTTAGTTATTGGTGCATCGTCTACGCGATCATGCAAACTTTTGGTAAACGACAGAAGGTTTTTCGAGCATCTACATTCTATCTCCATCGACTCTTGAATTGTTATCAACCGTTATAACTGAGTGTATTGTGATTATTAACGTCAAGATCTAGTCATCTGGGACAACATACATGGGAATGCCCAAAACCTTTTTCGTGTAAATGTTTTGTTCATAGCCATTATAGATTATATACTTCAAAGAAATGTGTGGTGGGGGATATAATTTTAGTCTTATGATTTCTAGAATATATAGCACATATGAATTGATCTTGTAATTTTGGAATTATCACATATTAAGGTGGGTTGATAGAGTATATACTAATGTGGATTGATCTTGTAAATTTCAGAATTGTTCATGTACATGAAAGGTAGTAGAAGAATGAAATTGTTAAGTTACGTTGGATATATTGGGCTGATATGTAACTTGAAATATGTGTAGTTGTTTTTTTTAGTTGATGAAATTCTCTTATTGGAACACATGTAATGCATGAAATGAGAAATGAAAATTAAATTCGAATGTTTAATTTGAAAAAAAAAACATAGATTACATTGGAAATGTGAGAAGAATTAGATTACTTATCCATTATTTTGTATCAAGATAAAGATTTATACTTGACATGTCATCACACTACAAGAATTTTGGGCGTTAATGTCAGTTGAAAAAAGTGAAACCGAATGTATAATGTCGGTTTTGTTTTTCTTTTCTTTTCTTTTTTTTTTTTTGCGAATCTTTAATGTCTGTTTAAAATCGACATTGTAGGTATACCTTTAATGTCGGTTTAAAACGAAACATTAAAGATTCGCTTTTTTTTTTTTTTTTAAAAAAAAACCCATTCACCCCCCAAATTTTCTTTTTCCTTTCATTCCCATACTTTCACTCACCCACAACCCACGCGAAACCCTTCCAAAACGTGACTTCTTACTTCCTTCCACGCGAAACCCACAACCCGGCCAAGCATTCGGCCAACAACCTGGTAGATCTGGCCTCTGTTCGTCAATCTGCCTCTATTTGTCGTGCAGATCCGCCTCTGTTCATCAAGATCTACCTCTATTTTTCTCCCCCTCTTTCTTTTCTTCTTGTGATTTTATTTCCACGTTTTCCATGATTTGTTCCAAATGAGTCGTTTAGGGTTCAAATCAGCGGTGTTTCACGGCGACGTCTGTTTTGGGGAGATGTCCTCCTCTTTCAAGTTCTTCAGAAAATTTCTTCATTTTCTCTTAGGTGTAAGCTACAATCTTCCTTTCTGTTGAACAATCGCACTTGATCCAGCTTCACTACTCCTGTTTCCACGAATTGAAGGTTTATTCATTTTCTTTATTCTTTTTGCTTCCTCTGAAACTTTTTTATTTTGTTTTCTGAGAGGAAATGTATGTGTGTTTGTGCATGTTTGGTATGGATACTGATGGATACTGATGGATACTGATTTTCAGCTCTGTTAATTCTTTTAATCATGAAAAAATTTACTGTCAATTTGGAGTGGAGTAGACATATGAAAGCGAGACGTATTAAACGAAGTTAGATTGTAATTTCGATTCTGATGTTCTTTTCGGAACTTATAGACCGCAATTGTGTTTTTTGGGGATGAAGAAATTCACCTGTTTTCCATGTCGAGCAAGTAGAAGAACTTTCCATGCTTTTGGTGTTTTGCAGTGCCGTGTAGCTTATATCTGTCATCTCTTAGTTATTCAGACAATTTCTTCATTTTCTCTTAGGTGTAAGATACAATCTTCCTTGCTTGTTTAACAGTCGCACTTGATCTAGCTTCACTATTTTTGTTTCCACGAATGGTAGGTTTTACTCATTTTCTGGTTTCTTTTTTTTTCTTCTGAAATGTTTTTGTTTTGTTTTTTAAAAGGAAATGTATGTGTGTTTGTGCATGTTTGGTATGGATACTAACTTTTAGCTCTGTTAATTCTTTTAATGATGAAATATTCACTGTGAATTTGGAGTGGAGTCGACTTATAAAAGTGAATAAACTCAAACTTAAGTAACTCACTAGCTAATAATTTGGACTATGGAGTTTGGGCAATTTCAATCTCAAACTTGGTATATACGTTGGGGATTCATAAGATTTCTATGCCTAATATATATATGCGTGGATGTGTGTATATATCTATGAGTGTGCTTTAATTTTTCGAGTTTCAAATTAATATTGTTTTGTTACTATGTATTAAAAAAGTTGAGCAGTGATTATTAACGTTTATTATTCTCTCTTTAGAGACAAATCTTTAGCTTGTTAGAGGACATTGATTGTTGAGTTTGAATAGTAATATACATATGCATAAAGTTTTGACTGAACACTTTATATTGGCAGCTTTATTGTGTCATTTTCGAATAATTTCTTTTTGCTTTATGTTGGAGAATCAAACATTTTGATGTGATGCAATTTTTAGGCTAATTAAAGGAGAGAGAACTTGTTTCTAGCACATTTCCTAATTCGACTTAAACATTAATTTGATGGGTTGTAAAGAAGTTTTTAGATGAATAAATATATAAGAACTCCTTTTTTTTTTTTTTTTTTATGATAGTGTGACAAAATATAGTAGAGCTCCTAAAAAGCAATTGTTTTACATATATGAGAAGTTGCATTTTAATGGTGTATCTAATAGGCCTATAAATTTTTCTACTATATACTTTTAATGGTATTTTTTGTGTGTTTTTTAGGTATTTGGAAGCGGTGGGGAGGAGATGGATTTCTTGCAACAACAAGAGATTCATGTAAAAATTATTCTGGGTAAGTGCATTTTTGAATGCTTGTAGTCTTAAGCACAGTTTCCAAGTATTTTCAAGTTACTCTAATGATATGGAAATTCCTGTTTGAGAAGTTATATTGTGCTTATTTCTCTTTGGACCATATTGGATTAGAATGTAGCACCTATTTATGACTTATGGGTACTATTTATTTGTAGTTTAGATTTGATTCAAGGTGCTTGAGTTTGTGGGTTGCACTATGATAGTTTGTGGGTTATTCATGCACTATGGTAGTTTTTGTGACAACTTTTAACATTTGAAGTACATTGTGAGCTAAATGTTCTTATTGATATATGTATTTTTAAATATTCATTTTTTGGGAATTCTGATAGTTCTCTTGAGAACACGTGGTTGTGAAATATTTTTGGGAGTGTGTTTCTTTGAGCAGGTTGAAGATAAATTTTTGGTTTGTTTTGGTAGCATCGTTATGCTGCCAAAAATTTTTCATCGTCTTCATATCTCATATATAGGTAACTAAGCTTCTCTTCTTCAAGATCTTGAAAAAGAAGATTCTCTCATCTATTGATATCAACTCTTGAGATATATCCGTTTTTCTTAGAAGAATATGTTTAAATTGGCTATTTCCTATTTTTTTTCTTCTTGTGTATGAACTGAGAAAGAAAGATTACTAAAATAATGCCATCTTTTGTTGTTTCTTCTTCAATATTTAAGACACCTTTGGAAGAGACATAGAAGGCATTGTCGTTGTTCGTGTGTCTCCACCGCACATGCCGCCAGGTTCGTTCTACCCTATACTTTTACTGATGTTGTTTGCGTGTTTTTTAGGTGTTTAGAAGGGGTGGGGAGGAGATAGATTTCTTGCAACAACAAGGGATTCACGTAAAAATTGTTCCTGGTAAGTGCATTTTTGAATGCTTGCAGTTTGAAGTACAATTTCAAGTGTTTTCAAATGACTCGAATGATATGAAATTTTCTGTTTGAGAAGTTATAGTGTGCTTATTTCTCTTTGGCCCATATTGGATTAGAATGTAACATCCGTTTATGACTCATGGGTACTATTTATTTGTTGTTTAGATTTGATTCAATGTGCTTGAGTTTGTGGGTTGCACTATGGTAATTTGTAGGTTATTCATGTACTATGGTAGTTTTTGTGACAACTTTTGAGATTTGAAGTACATTCTGAGCTAAATTTGCTTATTTATGTATGTGTTCGTGAATATTTATTTTTTGAGAATTCTGATAGTTCTGTTGAGAACACGTGGTTGTGAAATATTTTTGGGAGTGTGTTTCTTTGAACAGGTTCATGGTAAATTTTTTGTTTTGTTGTGGTAGCATTGTTATGCTGTCGAAAATTTTTCATCGTCTTTGTATCTCATATCTAGGTAACCAAGCTTCTCTTCTTTAAGATCTTGGAAAAGAAGATTTTCTCATTTATTCAACATTGAATTTTCTTGTTTTGCAGGTGCAACAAAGGAGTAAATATTTGGTATCGCAACTTCTTTATGCTTTTTCTTAGGGAACTCTAGATCCAACACATTCACTACAAGAATTTTGCCTTGAATGTACTATTTATGCACATTCCCAATAAACACGGTTAGTTGAATATGAATTCTGATCACATTTTCATTTTCAATCCTTTGTCTTAAATCTTTATTGTTTGTGATCCCAAGAAGAATTATGAAGGCCTGAATTATTTGTATTTTTTGTATTACTTGTAAAATCATAATGTTTGTATTACTTGTAATTCATGTTTTCAAGGCCTAAATTATTGTACGGCTTTTTAAATTATAATTCTATAGTAGAATTTGCAGATTAAATGTAATAGATTTATAATCCATACATGAATAATGTCATAGCCACAACGTTCAATGATGATGCGTCATGTTATATTTTTCTATCAAAAAAATGGATTTGGAAACGGAATTTAAAAAAAGGGACAATAATTGATAAAACGGATAGATTTTGGGCTTCAATGTCGGTTTAAAGGACTTCATTTGATTCTTGGGCTTCAGTTGAAACCGACATTAAAGGGCTTTAATGTCGGTTGCAAATTTCATTAAAGGGCTTTAATATCGATTGCAAATTTCATTAAAAGGCTTTAATGTCGGTTGCAACCGACATTAAAGACAGTGTTATTAAAGCCCTTTAATGTCGGTTTAAAACCGACATTAAATACAACCGAGGCTTTAATAACACTATCGTTAATGTCGGTTGTCAACCGACATTGAAGCCCTTTAATGTCGGTTTAAAACCGACATTAAATCTCGAAATTCTTCTAGTGTCAGTGTCAAGTGTATTATCTTTCTTGACATGAAAATTATATGAAGAAATATTTGCCTTAACGTTTTTTTCAGAATCAACTTATCACATTATATATGACAGTCGAATACTCAATGCTTTTATAAGCGTAAAGTATACCCTTTACTTGACATTGGAAAAACATTAAGTAATCTAATTTTTGTAGTAGCGGATCAGATAGAGGTGGTAAATGTGAATCATCATCACTTTATGTATTATGTGATGTTAATAGTATAGTCCATCAAACTACAACATCTTATACACCACAACAAATTGGTGTAGTTAAAAGAAAGAACCAAACTTTAAAGGACATGGTTAATTGCATGTTAAATAGTTCAGGCTTACCTCACAATTTGTGGAGGGAAGTTTTGCTAATAGCAAAATTTATACTAAATAGAATTCCACATAAGAAGACTAATAAGTCGCCTTAGGAAGTGTGAAATGGAAAGTTACCCTCATATAAAATGCTAAAAGTGTGGGGGTGTTTGGCAAAGGTACAAGTTCCTTTACCAAAAAAGATCAAACTTGGGTTTAAGGCAAATGATTGTGTCTTTATAGGCTATGCAATGCATAGTGTTGCTTATAGATTTCTGGTGAATAAATCAGAAATATCTGATATCATTAATAATACCATAATGGAATCTATGAAAGCTAAATTCTTTGAGGATATTTTTCTTTAGGGAAGGACATAAAATTATTCGTACCAAAAGAATTAATGAGGCTAGCACTTTGAAGGTCAAGATTATTATAATACTGAGTCTGAACCTAGAAGAGGTAAAAGAGCTAAGAAAGCTACTTCTTTTGGACCCGACTTCATAATTTATATGATAGAAAGTGAGCCTCAGACTTTTCAAGAAGTTGAATCATCTCGTGATGCACCTTATTGGAAGGAAACTATCAATAGTGAGCTAGAATCCATTTTACAGAACAATACATTGATATTCGTTGATTTACCTCTTGGAAGTAAACTAATTGGGGGTAGATAGATTTTTAAGAGAAAGCTAAAGGCTGACGACACTATTGATAAGTACAAAGCCCGATTGGTAGCTAAAGGCGAAAAAGAAAGGCTATATTTCTTCGATACCCATTTTCTAGTGACGAGGATGACATCTATAAGGATGTCCTCAAGGATGTTAATTACAATAGTAGCTTGACAAAATTTGGAAATACACCAAATGGATGCAAAAACTGCATTTTTAAATGGAGATTTAGACGAAGAAATTTATATGGAACAACTTGAAGGATTTTTGTTAAAGGACTTGAAGACAAAGTTTGTAAACTTGTTAAGTCTCTTTATGGATTGAAATAAATACCTAAATAATGGCATGAAAAGTTTGATCACACTATATTTTCAAATGGATTTAAGATAAATGAGTGTGATAAATGTGTCTATATTAAAATCATAGATCAAGAGTATGTCATCATTTGCTTGTATGTGGATGATATGTTAATAATGGGCATAAAAATAGGAACGTTATTGATTCCACTAAAAGAATATTGAAAATAACTTTGATATGAAAGACCTTGGTCTTGCTAATGTTATCCTTGGAATTCAAATAACAAGAAATCCAAGTTGATACATACTTTCTCAATCTCATTATATAGAAAAGATGAGAAAATTTGATCATTTTGAGAGTACGCCGACTATTACTCTATTTGATCCAAATTGTAATTTGAAGAAAAATAATGATGAAGGTGAGTCTTCTCTATAATATTCTAGAGTTATTGGTAGCTTAATGCACATAATGAATTGCACAAGACCTGATATTGCCTATTCAGTAAGAAGGTTAACAAGATACTCCAACAACCCTAGGCATGATCATTGGAATGCGTTAGTCAGAGTTTTAAAGTACTTGAAGTATACTCTAGACTATGGATTGCATTATCTAGTATCCATATGTACTGAAAGGATTTAGTGATGTTAATTGTATTTCTAATAGCATGCCGATTAAATCAACTAATGAGTATATTTTTACCTTATGTGAAGCAGCTGTATCATGGAAATCTTCAACACAGACATGTATAAAACGTTATACTATGAAATCAAAGTTCATAGATCTTGATAAAACAGGAGAAGAAGTTGAATGACTCCGAAACTTTCTTGAAGATATTCCATTGTGACCAAAACTTGTAATTGCAATATGTATTTATTGTGACAATTTAGCGGCTTCTATGAGAGCCAAGAATTAATGTCTATAATGGCAAGTCACGTCATATTAGATGCAGATATAATTCGAGAAAACAATTGCTCTCTAATGGAATAATTTCTATTGATTATGTGAAGTCGAAAGAGAACATTACAGATCATTTGACGAAAGGATTGTCATGAAGGCAAGTCGTATATGCATTGAGGAAAATGAGGCTAAAGCCTATGAAATGAGTAATCTGGTGGTAACCTAACCTAGTTAACTAGAGATCCCAAGTTCTAGATGTTGGGAATGTCCTAGAACTCGCAGTTCGTATTAAGTATTATATTTATCAATAATAATGACTTGTTGATTTTGCATCTTATTATGAAAATTCAATAAACACATCCTTGGCTATAGTCTGAATGCTGTAACTTCATGTAGTGACATAAACATGATCAAATATGACAGTATATAGCCTAAATGGTCTAATAAGTATATGGATGAAATTGGGTATCTCATCCTGGTAACATTATTGGATGCAACCCACTCTGTAAAGTGCTACAAACGATGTGATTCACAAATCGTTCATATTGAGACATGTGAGTGAAGGCATCCTATGCAATGAGTTTGCATATAGACTGGACTACGAAAGTAGTCACTTTTCTTTATAACGACTGTTTACTGTTAAAACTAACTATTTCATTTATTATATAACCTAGGTGAACTCGATCTTAATCTTAAGCTAGCTATGAACTCCTGTTTTTTCAGGATTATCCTTTGATCTGCAAACGGTGAGAGTAATCCAACAGCAATCCTCAATAAACTTACCATTTTGGGGATAAGATCGGATGAATAGTTGAGGACATAGCCTTGCAAGATGGAATTCACCTTAACCTATTAGGGTTAGCAGATAGGTTGTTCTCTTAAGTACTGATTCCAGGTCTTGGACAATCGGGGCCCCGCCTTCTCATGATTGAGAAATGATTTGGTTCATAGAGATTATGAATCAAAATTGTTCATTAGAAGATCAATAGGAACTTAAGAACAAGATGTATTCACAGGGGTAAAACGGTATTTTTGACCTAGCTGTGATTACAAACAATCTGTGAAGGATCGACTTACTTCTTTTGGTTATTAAGTGGACATAATATATCTATAGTGAGGGGAGTTTAACTATGGGCTATATTGAAGTGTCCTATTAGTTAATGACTGGGGGTCAGATTGGATTAATTAGTTTAGTCGATTAATCTCGAATCGTTGGAGCCAATGATCTGTAGGTCCGCGAGGCCCCCCTACTAGCTTGTAAATGGATAAGCTTTAGAGTAGCTTGAGAAATTAATTTTAAACGGAATAGGAGAATATATATTTAAATATGATTTAAATATATGAAGATGATTATTGTGCAAAAATTAATTTAATATTTGATATTAAATTAATATTTTAAATTAATTTATGAAATTAATTTAAGAAAATCATTTTTCTGTTTTAGTAATCAAAATGGTTTTGGAATCAAAATTTTATTTTAAAAGGAAATTGAAAATTGGTTTTGCATGGTACAAAATGGAAAATATTGTTTTTCCATTATCATCTTCATCATACTCACACAAAGCCCATCTCCTTCTCTTCATTAATACTCCAAGCATGAGCTACAAGCCATACAATTCACTTCTTTGCATGTTCATCTACAATAAATAAAGAAGTTGGAGTGATCCGGGGAGAGCTAATACAGAAATTTTGAGAGAAAACCTCTGTGAGAAGAAAGAGTTCTTCCAATTGGGCTACTGTGAGTTCTTCACTGTTCTTCATCGATTCAAGTTGTTCTTAAGTCCCACAACTCTGTCTAAAGCTCCAAGAGGATAGTGGGGAAGACCTTGAGGTGGTTCACAGTGATGCTGTACAATCAAGTTCTTGGAGAGTTCTTCAAAGGTATGATCTTAAAACCCTATTTTTAGAAAAGCATGCTTTAGTTTCTGCCAAATTAGTGAATTTGAATACTTATGGATCCTTGATACTTCCGCTGCATGTTATTTAACTCTTTCACTAGGTTCAATAGGCAAACTAGTTGGATAATTCATAGTTGACATGCATACTAAGAAACTTATAGTTTCTTCTTGTTTCTATGATGTTCTAGAATGCGTGATTTGTTGATGTTAAGATTATATTGTTCTCTTATTTTATAAGAGGAGTAGTGATAGGATGCTCTTAATCAATATTACCTATATGAGAGTAGAAGTAGTGTTGCTTCTATGAGAACTTTTTAAATGGCTTATGTTCTCTAAAGCTCTCATAAATTCAAGATTTTTTTCCAGGACCAAAGTGGACACAAACGTATAGAACTCAAAAATACAAGATGAGTTGTGTATGATATCTATTGTCTCAATTCACCAATGAGAAGGATAGTTCCAGAGTTTAATCTCATCATTTCTTCAGTAAATTCGATGAATATTCATTAAAGAAGGTTCAAGTTCAAAAGACACCTCTCCTGATGTATAACTTATCAGTTTGCTCTCAATCGGTTTGTTTGATTTTTCTTACTTTCTTTCATGTGGGGGATTGTTGGATATATATAGTGAAAGAAAGTGAAAGTTTGGTGAATATTTGAAACCTAAAATGAATTTAATTGTGTAGACTAAATTCATTGTTTAGAAACTTCAAATTGAATTGAAACTTCAAATTAAAATGATGTTTCATGTATAAATTTAATATGTATGCACTGAAATTTGTAGTTTTTTCAATTTGAATGAGCTACGTTTGATTTTTGTCATGTAACAACTCAATTGAGTTAAATTTGACAAATGTTCAATTTTTGTATTTATTTGATTTTATTTTGTAATTTGGAGAGTTACAAAGTTGTTAGCCTATAAGAAACTTGATTATTCATTGGTAGCATCCCATTCTAAATTAAAGAGTTCTCCCATTTCTTTCTTTCTTTCTTTTGTTCTTGAGTTGGGTTGAGAGCAAGTATCCAAGAGTTCTACTAAATTCGAGTAGTTCGAGGTGGTAATTCTACTGGAGTTTATCGTTGTATCCTGCTGAGACGATCGCTGTAGTTTGCTTGCTTCCCGTGTAAAGCGAATAATTGTCTTCAAGACAGCAATTACCAAAAGCATGCCTCGACTACGTTTTGAATCTTCAAAGTTTGTTAGTATATTCAGTTTTATATGTACCATTTCCTCCAACAAATAGTTCCTTTATTTTTCTATTTTTGAAATTCTTCCTAGTCTAAAACTCATTGGAATTTCTATTTTTATTGGTTGAAAAAAATGATTTTGACATTAATTATAGGAAAGAAAAAAGAAATAACTAAAGTAGAGGAAATCAATTAGCCTCGTTCGATAACTATTTGTTCTTTTTAGTTTTTAGTTTTTGAAAATTAGGCATGTCTAATAGTGATTCTAGAATGGTTAAAATAACCTTTACCATTGTTAAAATTATTTTGAAATATATTTTTATGATTCAAAACCAATTTTGATTAATTGAAAATTGCACTCAGAAGTAAAAACTAAACATTAAATAGATTTTGTATGACTATAAGTGAGTTTCAAAACAATTTAGAACATCGTAAAAATGATTTTAACCATTTCAAGATCACTCCCAAACATACATTTAAGTTTTCTTCTCCATTTCTTACAATGGTTTGATCTTTCTTATGTAAAAATTGTTGAATTCTTAGACAAATTTCGAAAAACAAAAATAAGTTTTTAAGAATTACTTTGTTTAGTTTTCAATTTTTGGGTTAATTTTTAAAACATTGGTAGAAAGATAACAGCGCAAGATTTTAGAAGTGGAAGAGGTGTTTATATGCTTATTTTTAAAAAACTAAAAACAAAAAACCAAATTGTTATCAAATGGAAACTTAGGCCTCATTTTGTAATCATTTTGTTTTTAGTTTTAGTTTTTGAAAATTAAGTCTATGGACACTACTTCCACCTCCAAATTTCTTCCTTTGTTATCTACTTATCACCAATGATTTAAAAATTAAGCCAGCCAAATTTTGAGAACTAAAAAACTAGCTTTCAAAAAACTGTTTTTGTTTTTAGAATTGGGCTAAAAATTCAATCATTATACTTAAGAAATATGTAAATTATCGTAAGAAATGTGGATGAAATAAACTTAACTTTCGAAAACAAAAACTAAAAATAAAATGATAACCAAACGAGACCTTGGTTGTTCATTAATTTTTCATTTATTCAACGATTAGAAAATTACACGATTAATTATATTAACTAGAGAAAAAATGTTTTTCAAAACAATTATTTTTATTTAGTTAAAAATTATATAAACTAAATTTCGAAAATATATCAAAAATTATTTTGAATTCTTATCAAACATTTCAATTTATTTCAAAATGACTTATTTTCAAAATTAAACTAAATACACTCTAAATAAATTTTGCTGTTACAAATATGACAGTTTGCTGTTTACGTATGTTAAATTATTGCTAATGGGATGTGGAGGCTAAAGTATTGTTGTCTCGAAGCCAATGTCATGTGGGGTTTGACACGTTTAGACATTAGAGTCGTGTACGTTACTTATTTGGTTTTGGGAAAATTATTTTGAGATTTCCTTGATTACATCCATGGTCTTAATTTGTCTTTTTGTTTTTGTTTTGTTTTTTGTTTTTTTTTTTTTTGGAAAATAAACCCAATTCATCTGTTATTTGTGTTCATACACAGCTATAAAGAGAACTGTCATATGTGATCTAATAAAGAAGAAGAAAAGGAAGAGAAAAAAATACAAAAAATTTACATGAGAAACCTCTAAATAAATTAGGTTTACAGGTAAAGATGAAAACCTTCACTATATAAAATAGAAGTTACAAACTTGCTTTCTTATAGAAAAATAGTAAGTCTCTTTAATAAAAAGAAGCTCTCTATTTTTTCCTCACATTTTGCTCATATGTTGAAGATTTTTGGATGGTTTGACAACCACGGATCTTCATCTATTTATAGCTCCAAAAAAAACTAATCATCAAACAGGCTCTAAATTCACCTTGATCATTGGGAAGATTTAAGAATCACAAATTGGCTTTGGACAATGTGGAAGATCTAATGACGATAAATTGATTTTGGACAAAGTGTAAGAACCAATGATCCAAAATTGTTTTTCAAGAAACTTCTTGAATAATAAGAAATCCTCTTAAAGAATCTTGAAGATTATTTAACACATATTGGATTTTATTGAACTTTAGTTCGTGGATTGAACTTAATTAAGTTTATGTTGATTTCTATATATTTGGTACGATCTCTAATACTAGATGTTTGGATTTTCTTTATTAGAAGTGGACTTCACTAAAATATAGCACGTATGTGTTCTTAAAGTTGAAATTGTAGAAAATATATATTTTTTAAAAAATCTTTAAAAGACTATGGTTATCAATTTATGTTACCCGCTAAATGAATGAAAGCTAGTTCATATATTTTATAGAGCCCTCGTGGATAGTGGCCTTAGACTTAGTTGACTTTAGGTCTCATTTATTGAATTGAGTTTTATTGATCTTGGTCGAAACCCCTTTGAGCTTAGGCTTCAAGTCAATTTGTCACTATATGAGTTCTTTTGACTTATTTAAATTAGGGCTAGAATATACCATATGACCCAATTTGGCAAAATCCAATTAACATGACCACATTGAAGATGTTAAAGTAGAAGACAATATTAACTATTCTAGAAGGTTCTTGAAGTATCTACCATATGACATAAATATGTAAATTAGATTTCTCTAGAATTACATTGAAGTATGTAAATAAATATCTCAAAGAAAAGTATAAATATCCTAGGCTTTCTTTAGGTTAAAGAATTTTAGAGAATTCTTCTAGATAAGAATAAACCAAGAAATATCTAGATATTTAGAATCAAAAAATAATCTAGAGAGATCCTTTTATTTGACCTCCAAGGATCTCATGTCTATAAATAATAGTTGTGCTCTCATTTGTAAAGCAAGTAAGCAAAAGGGGAAGAAAGAAAAGCAAGAGAGTTAGAGAGAATCCTATATTGAAAAGTGAGTAAGTGTGTCTTGAGAGAGTGAAAAAGTATTCTCTCAAAAGTGTCCAACCTTGTACATTCATAATAAAGGTTTCTTTCTTCCAAGATTGTATCTCTTCTTTTTGTACCAATTTCTTCAACAAATGGTATTAGAGCCAAGCTAGCATAGCCTGCTGTGGTGGAGCTTTTGAAGATCGAGTACAGTCTGGGATTGTGAAGCTTATTGTCTGGGACACAACTACTCGTGGAGCGCATTCATCACTATAAGATGATGGGAGACCTTCAAGTTGTTGGAGGAATCAAGAAGCTCAACACTCAAAACTACAAAACATGATCCACATGCATGAAGTCGTATCTCCAAGGCCAAGACTTATAGGATGTTGTGGGAGACACTGAAGTCAGTTCATTTGAGAATGTTACTGCTTTGAAGAAATGGAATATCAAGGTAGGTAACGCCATGTTTGCAATTAAAACTATATTTGATGAAGAAATGTTAGGACACATCAATACAATGGAGACACCAAAGGTAGCATGAGACGTTTGCCTCAATTTTCTCAAAGAAAAATGATGCGAGATTGCAACTTCTAGAGAACGAGCTCTTGTCAGGTTCTCAAAGGGAGATGACTATCAAACAATACTCCACCAAGATAAAAATTCTATGTCGTAAAATATCTGAATTATATCCACTATTTCAAAATCAAGGATGAGAAGAATTATTATTATGGACTTAAACCTGAATATAGAAGCTTTATTGTTGCTATTCAAGGTTGGTGTAGTCCAACATTCTCTAGTGGACCTAGAAAATATGCTTGCTAGTCAAGAATCATTCGCTAAGAAAATATTGAAGGTCACGATAAAGAGCAACAACAAAAAAGCGCTCTTTGGTGGCCAAAGAAAAAGGTCAATTAAAATATCAAAAGAAAGTAAGATCAAAAGAAGATGAAGAAACTGCAAAACACTGTCAAGTAGGGGGAGCTAGTAATACTAATTAAAATAATGAGCATAAACAAAAGGGTGAATGTTATAACTGTGGAAAGATAGGCCACTATGACAAAGATTGTCGTCGAAAGAAAAAGGCAACAGAAAACAATACAGTCACTTCCCACGCTGAGAGCATTAGTGAAGAAGAATAGGATGCAGAGGTATGCTTTGAAACAATAGATCCCAACCACCAGTCCACATCCAATGTGGTGGAGAAGCAATTGTTGGCTCTCAACGTAGAAGAGGTAAATTATGAAAATGTTTGGATTGTCAATCCAAGTTGCTTTAACCACACGACAGGAGATAAGAGGAAGCTACAAAACACATATGAGTACAAAGGAAGCTGAGTTATTGTAACTGCAAACAACTCAAAGTTTCCAACAACCCATGTTGGCAAAACTCTGATAATACCTTGTTCTAATTCCATTCAAGTGGACTTAGAGAACGTGTTTTATGTGCCTGAAATGAAGAAGAATTTGGTGTCAGTATCTCAATTGACATCAGTAGGCAACTTTGTCATATTTGGGCCTGATAATGTTAAGGTGTACCATAATCTCAAAGTCAATGATACGCCATTGATGGAAGGATGAAGAATGGACTCAGTCTACATCATGTCAACAGAGATCACCTACGTGAATAAAACACGAAAGAATGAAACAACAGATTTTTGGCATGCAAGACTTGGTCATATTAGCAACAGCAAATTGAAGGCAATGATAAACAAGTCTATGCTTAAGAGGCTTCCTCGACTTGATATAAAAAAGAGACATGGTTTGAGTTGGTTGTCAATCAACTGCCATTCAAGAAGTCCAAATTCAGAGTAAAGCAACCATTGGAGTTGATGCAGCCAGACGTATTTGGTCCTGTCAAGCAATCTTTAATCAGTGATATGTGCTACATAGTGACTTTTTTTTATGACTTCTCCAGGTATGTTTGGGTTTTCTTTATGAAGGATAAGTTTGAAACAATTATAAAGTTTAAAGAATTCAAAGAACAAGTTGAAGGTGAATTAGGAAAGAGAATTCAATGCCCACAAACAGATAATGATGGAGAATATACATCTAATAAATTCTCTCAATTCTTGCAAAAGTATAAGATACATCATCAGTTGACGTGTCCAAACACTTCAAAACAAAATATAGTGGTAGAAAAAAAAATAGACATCTTGTAGAAGTCTTTTGCAGCATGTTACATGCAAATAATAGGCCAGAAAGTTTTTGGGCTGAATGCATGAGAACAGCAGCCCATGAGGTTAACAGACTTCCCCAACAAAGGCTTGGGTTCAAGTTACCTTATGAAAGGTTGTTGAATATCAAGCCAACAGTTGGTCACTTTCGAGTCTTTAGTTGTGTGTGTTATGTGTTTGTACCAAATCATTTGAGAAAGAAGTTTTATAAGAAAGCATAAGAAGCATTTTTGTTGGATATGACAACAAAAAAAAAATGGTGGAGATGCGTTGATCCTAGCAGTGGATGATGCTATACATCAAGGAATGTGATATTTAGTGAAGCATCATCATGGTGGGAGCTCGAATAAGAAAAGACACCTAAAGATGAGAAATATTTCAAAGAAAAATCAATAGAAGAGATAAGTGAAGTGCAATAGGCTCCAATAAGAGGAGAAGAAGAAAATGACGAAGACGAAGAAGAGCAATTAAGGACACAAAATTCTTGGCAAAATAGTGTATATAATCAAGAGCCACAATTACCTAGATCAACAAGACTAAAAAAATCGAATTCTAAGTACGTGAATGCGGTGTTAGCAATATTTCAGGAACCAATAACATATGAAGATGCGTCACAGAATATCCAATGGAGAAAGGCCATAGAAGAAGAAGTGGACACATTTAGCAGACATCAACATTGGGACATAGTGTCAGAAGGCTAAGAGCATCTAAGCATGCAAAATTCCAACAATAATTCGAGATGTTGGAAAGAGCTAGAATGGTTAGCGTTGAAGGGAGTGTTGAAGTAGAAGATAGCACTACTATTCTAGAAGATTCTTGAAGTATCTACCATATGACATAAATATGGAAATTAGATTTCTCTAGAATTATGTAGAAGTATGTAAATAAATATCTCAAAGAAAAGTCTACAAATATACTAGGCTTTCTTTAGGTTAAAGAATTATGGAGCTCCTCTAGATAAGAATAAATAAAAAAAAATCTAGATATTTAGAATCCAAGAATAATCTAGAGAGATCATTTTTCTTGGGCTCCAAGGATCTCTGCCTATAAGAGTGAAAAGTGAGTAAGTGTGTCTTGAGAGAGTGAAAAAGTATTCTCTCAAAAGTGTCTACGTTCATAATAAAAGTTTCTTTCTTCCAAGGTTGTCTCTCTTCGAAAAATTGTCCGAAATAATATTCTTGAGTTTTCACCTTATAAAACTAGCTCTCTTTTTGAAAACTCGTTCAAATAACTTTTCTTGATCCTTAGATCGACCACCGAAATTTAGTTTAAAAAATTAGTTTTTTCTAACCTATCGATTGTTTTGGCCCTTTTAGGCCTTTCTTGGTACATCTCAGATTACATCGAGATTCTAGTAATTTTTCCAAAATATGATTGATCTTCCTAAATCTTATACCAAATCTTATATAATTTCAATTTTTCTCCAAATTCGATTATATTTACCAAATATTATATCAAAATCTTACGTAATTTTTAAATATATAGCCAAATTTCTAATTTCCATATCAATTTACCAGTTATCCAAATGAATTTTTTTAGATGGGTCTATTTTGATTTTTAAATTTTTGGAAAAAATAAATTTTCAAAAAAAGGTAAAATATGGAAAATATATAAAATATCGATATGAATCTCAAAAAAATTAACACCGAGATTTTATATATTTTCCATATCTTACCTTTTTTTCCACAAAATGTAATTTATCCCAAAATTTAAAAATCAAAATGCAATCATAAAATCTAATGGGTAAATTCATTTGAAAATTTAGAAATTCATATAATCATGTAAACAGAAATTGACCTAAAATTACATAAGAATTGAATATAATATTCGGTAAAGATAACCGAATTTGAAAAATTTGAGAATATATAAGATTTGGTATAGGATTTGGATAGATTATCTAATATTTGGAAAAATTACCAAAACACCAAATATTCGAGATGTAGATAAGTTAGAAAAAGTAAATTTTTATAACTGAATCTGGTGGTCAATCTCGTTCGAGATCCCTGAGAAAAATTAATTTACCGACTTTTCAAGAAATGTGCTAGTTTTGAAAGATGAAAAGTTGAGGGTACTATTTTTGACAAAAGACACGTGATATTCCTCTCCCTTCCTTTTGTGCCAACTTCTTCGGCAAAAGACACGTAATATTATTTGAGATTGACCATATTTTCAACTTTAATTTTAATTTCAGATATTTATAATTACGTCATAAATTTTAAAAACAACTTGATATTAGCCAGAAGTTTATGGATGTCAAGCATTTGGATGAAAGGTTATCCAATTTCATGGCAGTTGAGGAAAATTGCTTGAGGATGAAAACAAGAAAAAAGTAGAGCAAATATTTTATATTATCCTTTTTAAAAGGAAAATCATGAATGAAATTCTTGTTTACTTTTGTAATATAGATTTGTGTATATTTCATTTTCCTGCTTTTTTTCCCCTTAGAATAAAGTTATTTACATATGAATACAAATTAATTTCGCGGAAAATTTCCATTAAAGATGTACATGAATTAGATTGAGGATATTTTTTTGGATCAACCTGAAAATTCAGGTTGATTGGGATGATAATCCAAAGAATCCTAATAAAGTTTTCAATCCAACCAAACCCAATAATTCGGGATTGAGTTGTCGGGTTATAACTTTTTTTTAATTAAAAATATGTAAATTTATATACAACGCAAGACGAATAATTAAAATCTTATAAAATTCAAATGTTAAATACCAAGTATCTATAATATTTATTACAAACTCTAAACAAAGATAAATAACATAACAATTTTAAAAAACTATATTTAAAATTCACAAATTAATCAATACAAAGTAATCAAACTTTAAACAAAGAAATATATATATATTTACATATATTTCATTAACATACATAAAATTTGGGTTGGGTTGGGTCAACCCAAATTTTTTTAACCAATCTACCACCCAACCCATCAACAATAGAAAAAATTTAACCCAATCTAACCCAAGAACAAAACTACCTCAATCCAATTTTTACATTTTGGGTTGGATAGTTCAAGTTATTCGGATTATTTGAATACTCTAACTCCCATCTGTATGATGTTTAGAATTTTATCTTGATGTATATGGTTGACAAAAGCAAACAAAAGAAAAGGAATACATATATAAGGTGTAAGACATGTATAAGTTAGATTTCATACAGGTAGAAAGAAAAGTCCTGGAATAAATTGGAGTTTATGGCCAAAAAGTGATTATATTTACATTTTTTTAACGAAAAAAAAATCATATTTAAATACTAGTTTTAGTTGGTGAACTTTGCATAAGGCTATTTCATCAATATTTGACATCAATTTTATATGAATGCATGTGATAGATGTTAGTAGAAGTCAAATAATAATATTGTTTGGTTTAAAAAAATGTTACGTAAAAAATCTTGAAAAGTACATTTAATTTGATTCGTTTATTAGTTTTGCAATTGAGATTCAAATACATATTTATTTAACGACCACTATGCCTAAAAAAACACTCATCATATGTTCTTAAATATTCAATTCTACATATAATGTGTCATTGTCTTTGTTGGATCAACCTTTTTTTGGTTTGAATGTCTGTTTTGTCTTTATCGTTTCTGATACAAAATTAGATTAATATCAAATTTTATCTCAAAACTAATAAACAACTAGAGAAATAACTCATGTGTTTTATGAAGATTGTAATATCTCTCCATCTTTTCGATTATCAACAAAAATATATTATTAGGAAAGAAGTGGAGATTCAATTTATCCTTTTTTCTAGAAAAATGGTGAGAGGGTAGGGGCATAGATGCCAAACAAACCTGACCCCTATCTAATGGAAGATGATTGAATAAAATCTGGAAAGAAAAAGACCCCAAAAAATGGGTGTGTAAAATGCAAGTCGGCTAATTTTGAATTTGTGTGTAGTAGAGGAGCCAGAAATCTTATATAGAGGTACTATATGAAGAAAGAAAGAAATCTATAAATGAATGTAAAAAAGAAATTACAATTACCCTCTACGAGTTATCAGATTTTGAAATCAATCAATGATAACTTCAGTATCTAACTTATCAAATAAATCATTTTCAATATAAGCTATAAGACAATCATTCATCTATCAATCTCCCAATCGCTTCGCAATCGAGTCTTTACAATATGCATAGCAGAAAATGTTCTCTCTACAATAGATGTTGTAACGACTTGACTCCCTAGGACTTATACTAGACCTTTACCATAGACATGCATGCATACAATTCAAATTAAAATCTTTTTATGACTTAGTAAAATCAGATAAATAGCATAAAATAATTAACTTTAAATCTAAATAACGGAAATTCATTTACCAGGGTACACGTAAAACCATAAAAGAAAACTAGAAAGATATTTTAAAAGGTCTAAAAGCACAAATACCAGAGTGGAAACATATGATTGGTTCCAGTGGCTCGATCACGAATTCCACTTGTCATTCGTTGGCATATTCTTGCCCTTACCTGAAAAATAAACATGAGAAAGAATGAATATAAAATACTCCGTAAGTAACCTCACTATTGGAGTCAGGCTAAGCATCTATGTTCTCTAGATACCACCCTCTAATGGGACATAAAGGAACTCTAAATACAGAGGACCTTTGAGCAAAAGCAGATCGTCCAAACTCCATTGTTAAAGAACTCATACATTTACAGTCAAACAGAACAGATTATGCGCATAACTTAAATTACAACATGCTTCTTGAAATAAAAACAAAAGATCAAGAAACTATACCTTTGAAGAACCTTTCTTCAAGTATATCTTTCGATTAAACACGAACGCAACGAGCAGTAACTCGATCCTCGAACAAATCTGGACACTACCATTAGATTACCTTGGTATTCTCGATGTGAGAATTTAGAAGTGGTGGACTTTGGCTTATTTTAGTTTGAGAAAAGATTTAGAGTGGATAAGGAGACGATCGAGTAAACGATAACACGATAGTGTAGAAGATGAAGGTCTATCGCATAGACTAATACTCAATCATGTAGATAAGAAAGCTATCGTATAGTCTTTCGATGTTATCGTGTAGTAGCTCGATTACTAATAATATGAGACGTGTGAGATTTTGAAATCAAATTTCATTTTATCCAAAAATTACCATAAAATCGTGCAACTGCCCATTAAGGGTGGATATTGTGAAAAAGATTTTTAATTATCAAATAATTAATAAATATAAATAAATATGATAACTCACTTATCATATTATATCTATATAATCTACAGTTTTAATATTGCATCATATACAATATATAAACTATAGTTCTTTTTCTTTATTTCATGGAATTTAATATAAATCATATTTATATTAAATTTAATGACTATGAATCTAATTTATAGAAATTATATATGAATCATATTCAAATAATAGTTCCTCTAAACATAACAATGTTGTATCAAATACATTATATCACTTATTCATATATAATTGAATTAATTTAATTATATCATATATAATCAAATTCCCTCTAACTAATTTGAAAATTTCAAATTAACCCAAAAACTAATTCTCAACTTGAATCCATTGAGTTACCAATGAGATCTTATGAACCTGTAGCTTGAAGCTCCAACGGTACGTGAATAACTAACTAAACTCTTTAATCACATTATCCACCATCCGTTAACTGTCGAGCACTCTATTAAAGACTGACAGCTGCACTCTTCACACTACAGATATATTTATGTATCCATTAGATATAACCAATCAACAGTACGATGACCCTTCACAAATCGCTCGTAAGTACAACTGGGCCAATTTACCTTTTCCCCCTGTAGTTACATCTAACTTCTCAAGTACCACTGATCCCTCTAATGAACAATAGATCATAGTCCCACTATGACCAAACCCCTCTCGGACCAAGAGAGGGTGTGGCAGGACCAAGAGAGGGTGTGACACCATATTGTTCAAGACTCGGAGTCAGCCCTTAAGGGAGCAATTTATCTACTTACCCCTGCTTTGGGGAAGGAGTGAATTCCATCTTGTGTAGCTGAGTTCCCAGTTCCCCAATCAAACAAATCCCCAAAATGGTAGGCTTGTTGAGTCGACGATCTGGCCACTCTCACCCATTCAAATTAAAGGACCGCCCTCATAGACAAGAGTTCACAACTTACTCAGGATTCAGGTCATGTTACCTATTGTTATCCTAGTGAAATGAAAGTCTCAATTATGAACGGTATTATATAACGAGACAAAACATTTCATGGACTGGTATTATACAAACTCCTTTGTATAGAATATCCCCGCTCACATGTCTAATACATGAATGACCAGGATCAAATCATTTGAAGCACTTTACAACATTTGTAACACCTACAAAGCGGGTCATACTCGTAGTATCACTAGGATAAGGTATCCAGCCTTATCCATATACTACAGACCATTTAGGTTATCACTTAAAATTGTTGAGATTGGTGTCCTAAATCTCCTGGTAGTCTCGTAGTTTGTAAACATTCTTTAAACATATTGTTATTAATAAAATAAGTGTTATTTTATAAGCATTTACTTAATTCAATGAACTAAGATCCGTGGTTATTTTATGTAACTTAAGCATGTATGTGGAGACCTTATCCTTGTGACACTATAGATACGACCTGCTTTGTAGATGTTACAAGTATTGTAAAGTGCTATAAATAGTATGATCTTGATCATTCATGTGGAGACATGCGAGCGGAGTATCCTATACAAAGAGTTTGTATAAGATCGAACCACGAAATGATTAGTCTCTTTAAATAGATTAAAGTGAATAAAATATCATCATATATTATAAATCATAAAATGTTTGTTCATACAAGTGTTTACAAACTACAGGACCCTACGAGATTTAGGGCATTAACCCCAATAGGATGTTCATAACCTCTACTTTCCATGGGATGACCATCTAGTGGATAGTTGAACCCACCCTTTCGTAAGTGAGATGTACTCACAAACCTCTAGTAAATCCCGAAGAAAACACAAATCCCTGGTGACGTCTCGAAGGAGATCACCATCTCTGGTGAATCCCGAAGGAAACACAAGCCTCCGGTAAATCCCGAAGGAGATCACCACCTCTAGTGAATCCCGAAGGAAACACAAACCTATAGTGAAATCCTTATGGAAATCACCACCTTTAGTGGGTATCTAATTACGGTAGAGTAACTATATGTTAAAGTGTAATAACATGCAGCGAAAGTAACAAGGGTCCATAAGCATTCGAATTCACTAATTTTGGCAGAAGCTAAAGCATGCTCACCTAAATAAGAGGGTTTTAGATCATATCTTTGTAGAACTCTTCAAGATCTCGATCAAACAGTAGCAATCTTCTTCAGAGATCACCGTGAACCACCTCAAGATCTTCCCCACTATCCCCTTAGAGCTTTAGACCGAGTTGTGGGACTCAAGAACAACTTGAAGCAACATAAAATAGAAGGAGAAGCTCATAGCACTCAGCTTCGAAAAACTCTTCTTCAGCCGAAATTTTCTCGCAAAATTTCTATAGAATGCAATTCCTCAAAAACACTTCATTCTTCTTTAATTATTGCATATGAACATGCAAAAGAAGAAATATGCATGGCTTGTAGCTCATGCTTGAAGTTAATGAAGAAGAGAAAGTGATTTTTGTGTGAGCATGATGAAGAAGATTATAATGGAAAACCATGAAAAACCATTTTGTGCATGTTTTTCAATTATCCAATTTTATCTTAAAACCAACATTTTGATTTTAAAACTGAAAAATTTGATTTTTTTAAATTAATTTCATAAATTAATTTAAAAAATATTAATTAATTTAATATCAAATATTAAATTAATTTTGCACAAAACCATCTTCATATATTTAAATCATATTTAAATGTATATATTCTCCTATTCTGTTTAATTTTAATTTGAACGTTTCAAATTAATTTTTCAAGCTACTCTAAAACTTAACCATTTTTCAAATTAATTATTCTTTGGATTAATTTGAAGTGCTCTTTGGAGTTAATCAAAGCTAAAATTACTTTGGGCAAGACCATGGTTCCAATACCTTTAAACTTAAAGTTGGTTTCCAAAGGAGGGTTAAAAATCACCTCCCTGTGGAAGCAGTCTATACTGGCATTATTAGCAGCTAGTCAATCCATGCCCAATATCACATCAAAATCACGCATGTTTAGAACTATTAAGGTCACATCTAAAGTGTGATTTGCTATTTCAATCTGACATGCCTTTATCTTTTCATTAACTAACATGATTTCACCTTATGGATTAGAAACTTATAGAATATACTGTAAGGTATCTAATTCTAACATGGCATGGGTTACAAATGTTGATGATATGAATGAGTGAGATGAACTAAAGTCAAACAAAGTCAATGTATAGCATCCTAAGATTGGGAGTGTATCTGTCAAAACAATGTTAGACTTCTCGGCCTTCTACCGAGTGGTGGAATATACTCTACCCTGCTACTGCTGACAGCTCAAACCACCTTGATTCGAGCTCGTAGGTTGGCCCCTATTATTAGATGCATTCCTCTAGAGGCACTTTTCCGACATGTGCCCTCTCTGGCCACACCAAAAACAAATTCCAGTACCAGCTAGACAACGTCCCCAATGACGTCTACCACAAGTTGAACAAACTATCTTATCCTCTTTAATAGCTACAGATGGGGACCTCTACTTCCCCCATTGCCATGGAGCTCTGTTTTTGTTCTGGTTCTTTTGTGGAGGCTTTGGAGGCCTCTAACCTGCCTTCCTCTTCTGACCTGAAGAGGATCCTACTCCTTGTGATCTCATGTTTCCCTTCTTAGAGTGGAATCTATTATGGCTGCTATACGTAACGCTGTTGCACAACTGGTGGGCTCATGATACCTACTGTAACGACCCGACTCCCTAGGACTTATACTAGGTCGTTTCCAAAAATATGCATGCATATAATTCAAATTGATATCTTTTCATGACTTAGTAAAATCAAATAAATAACATAAATTATTAACTTTATAAAATCTAAATAAAGGAAAATCATTTACTAAAGTACCCCTAAAATCATCAAACAAAACTAGAAAATTCTTTAAAAAAGTCTAAAAGCACAAATACCAAAACTCTGAGTTCAAACATCAAGACTAGAAATTTTAAAACATAAAATCCTAAAGAAAAACATAAGCAGAAGCATACGACTGTTCCTAGTGGCTCGATTATGGATTCCCCTTGTCATCTGCTGACGTGTTCTTACCCTTATCTAGAAAATAAATATGAGAAAGAATGAGTATAAAATACTCAATAAGTAACTCATTTTTGAGGTCAAGCTAAGCATTTATATCCTCTAAATGCCACTCTCTAGTGGGACGTTCATAACTTCTACTTTCGATGGGATGGCCATCTAGTGGATATTTGAATCCGCCCTACTATAAGTGAGATGTATCCACAAACCTCTGATGAATCCCGAAGAAAACACAAATCTCTGGTGAATCCCGAAGGATACACAAATCTCTGGTAAAATCTTGAAAGAAACACAGATCTCTAGTGGATCCCGAAGTAAACACAAACCTCTAGTGAAATCCAGAAAGAGATCACCACCTTTGGTGGTGTTCTAATTATGGGTAGGGTAACTATCACTATCATAAACCTAACATACATCATTAAACATAGTCCCACAAACGTGCAAAGTCATAATATCATGCTCAATGTTCGTCCAGCAAATCATATAAACTGTAATGACCTGACCCCTTAGGACTTAAGTTAGGTTGTTACTAAATACATGCATGCATGGAACTCAAAACGACACTCGTTCATGGCGAAATAAATTTTAATTAAATAAGGTAAGTTCGAAAGACTTTCATTAAATTCAAACACTAAAACAATAGTAAAGTACCCATAAATCATAAAGGTCAATAAATAAGTCTGAAAAACAATTCTTAAAAGTAAGTTTTAAACACCAAAACTAAAAGTTAAAGAGAAACATAAAAAGAACTTCAAATCTCATGATGCGAAAGCGTAAAAACTAGTCTCAGTGGCTCGATCATGAATTCCGCTTGTCCATCGCTGGTACATCTCTACCCTTACTTGAAACAACAACAAGAGAAAGAAAGAGTATAAAATACTCAGTAAGTAACCTCACTACTGGGGTCAGGCTGGACATCTATGTCCTCTAGATACCCACCTCTGGTACATATACACATGAAGCAAGGAGACTGAGTCCTATCCTACTGTAGTTAAGTATGCCCACTACCTCTGGTGAATCCCGAAAGAGACACAAACTGGTGAATCCCGAAGGAAACACAAAGTCTAATGACTATCTAACTAATCAGTAAGAACATTTGCACAGTCTCAACATCATAATCATCACTACGAATCTAGGACATACATATTATCCTCAATATCATGGCTCTACCACATACACATATACCTCAACATCATGGTTCTACCACATACATGTATACCTCAACATCATAATTCTACAACATACATGTATACCTCAACATCATAGTTCTACAACATACATGTATATTTCAACATCATCAGATTAAATACAACCATATGGAAGCATGTACCATCTCATACTAGCATTCAAGTGTCTATGTGCATAATTAAATAATTCAGATCTCGTACCAGAACATACTTTGATCATATCACACTATCAATCTATTATGCTAACATTCTGCCATAACATACGTTTATCATGCTAGCATACATCTAATGTCTGGCCTGTGGGCAGTTCTATTATTAAGATTCCTTACCTTAATTGAAAATCCACAATCAGATAACCAAACGAATACAACCATTGAAGTAACGGTCTACGGCGGCGGACCGGCGGCGTGAGGGTCTGTAAGGCTAGACGGATGAGTGGCGCGCGAGTCAAGGGATGAGTGGTGCGAACTGAAGAGCGGCGGCTCCTCTGGTTCGAGCTCGAAGAGGGCGGCGGCAACACTCAGACGGCTAGACAGAGGAGGGTATGTGGGAGCGTTACACGGCGAGGTCTGTGGTGGCAAGCGACGATTGAGGCTGGACAACGAGTAGCGAACGAGGCTGGGTGACTCACAACGGCATGACTGAAGCTTGGGCAGTGAAGGAGGCAGCGGCGGAAGGTTTTCAACGAGGGTGGAGGGGATGTCACGCTTTCCACGAAAGGGGAAGGGTTTTCTTTTGTTTAATAATAATAATAATAATAATAATAATAATAATAACTAAAAAAGAAAATAAGTATAATTATATTTAATCTCTTTCCTTATTTCATTTTATACTATTAAATTCCTTTCCGTTTAAAAAAAAATTAATTTCTGCCATTAATTTTCAAATTGAATTTTAAATTAAATAATTTCACGTCAACAATTAAATTCTCGCACTTATGCTTGAAGCCCAAAATTCAAAAAATGCCCTCCAACTAATAACAATTACTGAAATTCCAAATAATAAAGTTACTGAAATTACATTATTATAAAAAAAATGTGCGGGGTGTTACATAAATAAAATAACTTAATTCATGCCTTCACTCAAAACATGCTTCAAAATACAATTAAGATCAACTCATTTATCCTCATGCATCTCGATGCAAACAGTCTTAAAATCTTCATAATCATTCTTAAATTCATCGGCTGACACTAAGGTGGTTCAGCAATAATTTCCAGCTACAACCACCCATGCAAATAGCCCACACTTGTACTTTATCATTCTTCACTATTTTGACATTATACGAACCAGTCATAAATTTTTGATAACTTCCTTTAGCACCTCCTTACTACTAATTCTCATTCTTACTTGGAAAAAAACATCTTTCAAATCAGTTTCCGACCTAAATATAGGATAGCTATGCACTTTCCCATCATTCTTAGATAAATATAGAGATTTCAAATTAGAAGAAAACATAATGAATCTATATCTAGATTGTTTAAATCAGATGGAAAATTCAAATTCATATCAATATTTGAGTTATTTGACTAGTTTGATACTAGATCATCTTCATGCAAGTCACCAGAGTTTTCATAAGACATGTGAGGGGACGGATGGGGAGACCAATCTAACTGCTTGACTTCCTTATTTAGATTATGTTGAATATAGATATGAAAAGCCTTATTTCTAAGACTTTGGTTTACCATATTTAAAATATCATTATCATTGCATAGCAAACATAAACCGCAAGATAATTCAAAACCAGGTTTAAGATATCAGTAGTTGTGGACATTAAGTACACTTGCTTCTATCATAAAATTATTTAGCTCAATGATTGACAACATATCTTTATCAGACATATGTTGAACTAACTATCAATTTACATATTTGCAAGAACACATTATCATATTCAAGGCAATAAACGTGTAACGTCCATCACAAAATTTTAAATTTCTATATATATCCAACTGAACATTTAAAAACACATTGTTGTCTTTTTAGCCCTTAATTTCAAATTAATTAATTTTTATAACAACCCTTTTTACTAAAAAATTTATTATTTTGAATAGTGCATTGCGTAGAGCTCGAAACAACGATTTTAATGCCTCTTGAATCACCCAAATAAGAGTTCGGAGAAAAAGAGGCGTAACAGAAAAATACCCAAGATGGTGATGTGGCGAATTAATCATCAAATTGGACCAATTAGAGAGTGTCATTTGTAACTATAAGGGTAAATGATACATGGGACTTAAAATTTCGAGCTAAAATTATCTCAACTTTTCAAATTTTACAAGCCTCAAAATTAGTAAAAAAGGCCACGATTTTTACTCTCTCTACAAGATTCCAATTTTCTTCTTTTCAACTTATTCTTGAGAGAAATTTTTATTCTATTGTGAGGATTAAAGTGTGTGAGCTCAAACATGTATACCTACTCTTTTTAGAGAGTTTTATTGGATGATTTAAATCTTAGAAAAAATATTGTAATGGTTGGATCCTAACCCGTGGAAGGTATCTGGTTTGCTCTTGAACCTGTAAAAGGAGCAAGGTCACAATTCAACTTTCATCCGTGAAAAGAGTCAAAGAAGATTTTTTTAATCAAATTCTCAAGAGGCACTTAGGAAAGTAGATGTAGGTTGCATTTGACCTGTTGGATTTTATGTCCTAAAACTCTTACTTTGTAACGTTGTTTACTATTTAAGACTGACTATTTTACAACGATGACCTAGATAACTTAACCTTAATCCTGGCTAACTATGAACTCCTGTTTATTCAGGATTATTCTTAGATTTGCATAAGTGGGGGTTGGCTCAATAGTGCCAGCTCAATAAGCTTCCCATTCCAGGGTAAGATCGAGTAGATAGTTGGGGACCTAGGGTGCAAGATGGAATTCACTCCTACCTTTTTTTAGAGATATTAGAGAGGTTGTTCTCTTAATGCTGATTGCGGGTCTTGAACAAGGGGCCCTATCTCTCATTGGCCCAAGAGAGACTCGATTTGATGATCAGATCACAAACCAATTGTTCATTAGATGATTAGTGGGACTTAAGGAACAAGAGGCAATCTCGGGGCTAAAACAACCTTTTGATCCAACTATTATTACGAACAACCTGTGAAGGGTTAACTTACTAATCATGGTTATATCGAGTGGACACAATATATCTACAGTGAGAGGAGTGCAACTATTGGACTTTAGTGGAGTGACCCAGTAGTTAACGAATGAGGGTTAATTCGATATAAAGAGTTTAGCCAATTAATCTCAAATTGTTGAGACCCATGATATGTATGTCCATTAGGTCCTCTACTAGCTCACAAACTTATAAGCCTTATAATAGCGTGATAAGTTGATTTGAAACGTTCAAATTTGAATTAAGGAAATTAGTAATTATATGTACGTCTAATTTTGGAATTTAACAGAATTGGAGAATCGATTAATAGTTAAATATGATTTAAATATTAATTTTATGAATAGGGATTCTTGGTTGTGAAATTGGTGATTAATTAATTTAATATTTGATATTAAATTAATTAGAATTAATTAAATTATTTAATTAATTATTAATTATTAATTTTAATAGAAAAATTAATTTTGAATTAATTTTTGTTAAATTAATAAAATTTTCATTTTTAAATTAAAAAAACTAAAAATAATATTTTATTTTGAAAATGGATTCAAAATTAATAGAAAAATGAAAAATTGGAAAATGGAAAAACCCACCAAAAGTGGGATTTTTCCACTTTCTAGCCAAACACTTTATTCACTTCTCACTACCAAAAATTGGAGTTGAAGCTGGCAGAAGTTGATGCAATTGAATTGCATGATATTTCAGGATATATCACATAAGCTTCAGCTGAAATATTCCTATGCAATTGATTGAATTTGCTGAGAAATTCTAGATGTTGAAGAAGGTCTTTAACCTTGGTAAACCAGTGACCTCCTCTTCATTTTCCCCTAATCCAAGCTTGTTTTGAGTCCCACAACTCAATCTAAGGTTCCAAGAGAATAGTAGGGAAGACTTTGTGGTGGTTCACAACCAAAGGAAAAGGAGATTGCAGCTGAAGATCAAGATTTAAGAGGTTCTTTAAAGGTATGTGTTGAAACCCTTTTAATTCTCTATGAACATGCTTATTTTGATGTCAAAATTAATGAATTAGAATGCTTAATGATCCTGTTTTCTTCCTCTACATATATCTGTAAACCAACATGACCAAAACATTATAAAAATCACGGTTTTCTTGATAAATCGTATTGTTAAAGTATTATGGAAATGCTAGTAGTAAATAGAATTGTTGAAGGTCAATCTACTTCCAGACCTCCTTATTGATGGTTCAAATTATTCATATTGGAAAGTGGGAATGAAATTTTATTTGCAATCCATTGACTATAATTTGTGGTTAATTGCTAAAAGTTCATATATTCTCATAAAAAAGATTGATAATGTTGATAAGCCTAAATTAGAAGAAGAGTATGATGAAAATGAAATGAAAAAAATTTTCTTTTAATGCTAAGGCTATTAATTATTTGTATTGTGCTTTAAGCAATGATAAATTTAATAGAATATCTATATGTTCTTGATAACTTGTAGAAATACAAGTTATTATAGCCTTTTACTTAGAATAATGAGAGTAGATAAGAAGAATATGTGTTGATTCTACTAAGAATTTATGATAAATGTTAAACTTGCATTGAAGTACATTAAAAACACCCATTGATCGCATATCATGAATTATATTATGTCAAAGTGTCTATTTTACAATTGACCGCAAGATTTATCGCATGCATTGAGCAAATAGTTGACTGCATGCCTCGAGTTCTCAAGCCTATACTAGCGGATCTTCTATCAAGAATCTAGAATGTTGATCATGATTGTGGTGCTGATATCTTCACCTACTACGTCAGATGATGACGACTAATCAAAGCGGGAATCCCAACAATTGTCAACACACAGCTCTATAAATAAAGCCTTGACGCCCATAAAGAAAAGAGGGAGGGAGACTTTGAGATTTTAATAAGAGAACTTCCATCTTCCAAACTTTATCTCGATTCATCATTGGAGCATCGCCGGAGCAAAAGTTTGAGAGGGTGTTCTTCATTCACATAACCACTCTATCATCAGTAGCCTTGACATCCATTTGTTGGAAGCAAGAAATTGCTGACAACTACCTTCATTTTACTTCTCTACTACTTTTTGTTGTTGTTATTACATTATGTTTAAGAGATTATTAATTTGTAGACAACGATTCTATATTTATCTTAATATTATCATGGCTATCCTCATCATCTTTTCCATCTTTACCTTTAATTTCTCTTTTAATATGAGTAACTAATTTTCACGAGGTAAGGGAGAAGGTTAATGCCATGAGCTATGATGAATTATTGAAAGTTATCCTATTTGCTTAATGTATGACTATTTAAATGCTTGCCTGTGATCATTCATTGAGTCAAGCATCTATGACTAACTGCCCGAGAGGGAACGTAGTTGTGGATCTCATTAAGCAAAGCAAAAAGTGTTTTGAGAGATAGAAATAACCTTGCGCCCATAACAACCTCATTCACACGTCATAGAAATATGTTAAGTGTGGCTGGCCACCGAACGATGTGCGTTAAATACAAGTTGGGAGCTAGGATTAACTATCAAGTTTAAGCTTAAGGATGCGACATTGATCTCCCTCAAACTCTACCTTCTCCATATATTTTTCTCACGTTAAGATTGTTGTTTTTCTTAAGTTCTCTCAGAATCTACCTCAAAGAAGTCTCTGCTCGTTTAGATATTTACGTCACATAGATTAGTTAGTCGCATGAATTTGACACTATTCCAATAACATTGGTCTTCCCATACATATATTCACCTATCACTCTTAATACAAATCCCTATGTACAACCTTATATTATCCTAAGACACTCGTAACCTTGTTATACTTGGTAAGAGAATGAGAAAACTTGTGATCAGTGTACAATTTCTGCACTTAGACGCATAATATCAACATCGTATAGGCAATCTAGTGTTGTTAGAGTTTGACATAATTTATAATGCAACAACTTTTGGCGCTATTGTCGAGGATTTGGCAACTAATCGAGTGTTGATTTTGTGTTTTACAGGCATCATCTTGATTTTAAGAGTACTTCCAGCTTAAGCGACAAGCTGCAAGCAGTATATGAGTATGAGAACGGAACCTAAACTAAATATTGACCGTAAAATTGAAAGAACTTTTCATCACAGGGCAAGACAAAACCAAAACAGATGACTAAGGAATATGGTTAACAACAACAACGATACGAACAACCAGGCTGGGGTAAACGGAGTATTCGGTCAAGGACAACAAGACCCTATTCACTTAGTTGCAGATCGCAACATCCCTATGAGGAGTTATGCGACATCAAATCTTTATGACCTTTTGCCTGTATTGTGCAACTAGTTGTTGAAAAGAACGTAAGATTTGAGATTAAACTAGTGATGCTTCAAATGATTCAAAATGTCGAGCAGTTTGGCGGGTTGTAGGGTGAAGATCCGCATGTCCACCTAACAAGTTTCGTGGAATTGTGCAATACGTTTTCCATTTCGAGCATAACACCAGAGCGAATTAGGCTATCTCCCTTTCCTTATACTCTCCATGACGAGACTAAGAAATGGGCCTATTCCTTAGAACCAAATGAAATTGTATCTTGAGACTAGTTAGTCAAATTTTTCATAAAAAAGTTTTTCCCTCTGACCGTTAACACAAGAAGACGATGGGACATCTTGAATTTTGAGCAAGGATACTGAGAAACTCTAAGCACCGCTTGGGTTCGATTTAGGCGCCTTGTATGTAATTGCCTGCATATTGGCATTCTTAACTGTGTTTTAATGGAAACTTTTACAACAAACTGAATAAAGCCACACAAGCGATAACAGATGCCTCTGCTGCAGGTGGATTTATGGACAAGACCTATAGTGAGGCCAAAGTAATCTTGGACTGGATTTTTAAGAATATGGATAATTGGGTTGATGACGGTTATGGGAACAAAAATGATGATAGAAGGAAGATGGAGGGAGCAATAGTACAGTTAGATGTGGTGAGCTCACTAGTCACCCAAATGGCTACTGTTACTTCTCTTTTGCAGACCATGGCAATAAATCATGGTTCTTTGAATAGAAATGTTGCTCAGTTGAACACCATGACGCAAGTTGTGGCAATAAGCTATATACAATGTGGGGAACCCCACTTAGTAACTCGTACAATCCGAGTTGAAAGAATCATTCCAATTTCTCTTGGAGTGAAAATCAAGACTAGTTGGGGCAGAAGAACATACATCAACAGCAGCAAGCACATAAAGGGAATCCCCCAGGATTCAATCAACACCCCCATGGTCATCAGCAAACTTAGAACCGCTCGCGATATAACCATAATCATGCGTTGAGTTCGAATGCATCATCAACATTGGAAGCATTTCTCAAGGAATATATTTAGAAAAACGATGCGTTAATTCAGTTACAAGCCTCTTCGATATGGAATTTAGAGGTCCAAGTAAGGCAGATTGGCAATGAATTGAAAAATAGGCAACCATGTACTCTACCTAGCAACACTGAGGCTCCACGGGGAATCGATATGGAGCAATGTCAGGCTGTGACACTGTGTAATGGGAAAATTATGAGTAAGCTGCCAGCTGAGACCCAAGAATCTAGATTAAAGAGACCAATGAAACCACAATCTCCAAATGAATAAGAAATTAAGACTCCAACAACACTTACTCCTATTGACCTTGATAACCCTGACGCCACAACAGATCTTTCCAGTTCAACTTTTCAACCTTCTAACGAACCTTCAATGACATTGAACTCCGATAATACAGAAACTCCAAAAATAGCAAGCCTAGGAGCACCGTTGCAAGTTCCTAATATGACAAAAGAAAAAAAAAATGCAAGAGAAATCTTGCAAGTGCCAGCTCCTTTTCCCAATCGGTTAAAGAAGAAAGACGATAGCCAACAATTAAAGAGATTCCTGGATGTGTTGAAATAACTACATATAAACATCCCACTGGGGAAGCTCTTGAGCAAATGCCAAGCTACGTGAAGTTTCAACTACATTACAGAAAGACGATAGCAACGTTGTGATCCTAGGCTGATGTTGGTTTGACGCTGTGTTGCACGAGGCACGTGCGTGCTTTTTATTTTTTTCATCAATGTCCAGAGCGTTGCAATGCTACCTTGTTTTGTAGCATTTTGGTGTATTCTATCTTTCAACGTTGAGCTAGCGTTGGACCTAGTGTTAGAGAGAGCGTTGCGACGCTCCGAGTAGTGTTGAAATGTGTAAATTTATTTCTTTTGAGGGGTAGAATGATAATTTGCATTTGTTCTTCTTTTAAGTTGATTCTTTTGACTCCATTAACCTCGAAACTTTTCCTAACTACTCCAAAAGTGTCAGATTAGATTTTACCTACAATATAGACATTTTAAGCAAACAATTAAAGTAGAATTAGGGGATTTTAACACTAAGAAAATAACTCTTTTCAAGATCTATTACTCTCCAATTCAAGTCGTCTTCTCTTGACCTCATGAACTCGACATCCACTAACTCAACGAACAGGAATGGACACCACCAAGGGATCTGCCCTGTTATTCTTAGGGACGAGAACTGTGCAGAGGTGTGTGCTTGCACTCAATCTTGGCATGAGGGAAGGAGAAGATAACTGAGAGTTTTTTCTTCTCTGTGAAATTCACAGAGGGGAGAATCAGAGAGAGACAAGGAGAGAGAACTTTCTCTCTCTTCCAATTTGTTACATGTGAGAGGGAGAGATTATGGGGTGAGGGAGTTATAACTCCCTCCCCTTGAATTTGAATAAATTCAAATTCAAAATTTTAATTTAATATACATATATTAACCGTTTAATATATATTGAAACTATATGTTATATCACAGATAACATAAATTATAGTTTATTATTCTCTCAAATAACCTAAGGTATTAATATGAATCAAATTAAGATAATATAAAATAATATAAAATATCGATGTCACAAAATTATCACTTTAGCTGCTTATTATTTATTAACTCAATTAAAAAATAATTGTCTATAATTTTTTTTTTCTCATAATTGATAAATTTCTTCTTATTAGTACCAGAGCAAATCAGAAGACCAAGTCCAAAATGGACATTTAAATATGTTACCAAATACATAAATAGAAACTAAAAATTTGATACTCTCGTAGTAGGTAGTACTAAAAGTATTTCTAGAACCACATTTGCCAAAACTTGAGTAGATGTGCATGTTGCCATTGGCAAAAGCTTCACTATGATCATGTCACAACATCTTGCAAGTTGGCTCGATGACTACTTTCGACAGCTTTACTATTCGTTTTACGTGGGCTTGTGGCTAGATTCTTCAATAAACACTCCAAATTTATTAACTAAAATATTATGAGAATTCTAATATAGTTAAAATCAAACACCACAATTTAGATTTGGTTAGAACAACCATTTCTGCATATAATAATGAACATATGATATGACAACCATATTTATGGTATTAAATTTGTATTGATATGCCGACATTTTCATCAATGTTTATGCATTAATTTTTTTTATTAATGTTTATGCATTAATTTTTATGGGTTCAACATGATTTAAGAAATGAATTAATATTTTCATTATATAGTAAAAATAATCAATGAACAATAAAGTAAGTAATAAAATATCATTAATGTAAAAATATAAACATGTTAAATTGTTTAAAATATGTAAAATAGTTATTAATTAATTTAAATATTGCTTTAAGTATTTTTTTTTCTTAAATTTCTTTTTTTTTTTTTTTTTTATAAATGTTCATATGCATGGAAATTCCGTTAATATTTTTTGGAAGAAGGTTATTTGACACACAGTGTAACTTGTTACATACAATGTTATAGTAATTCCGAGAACAAACCCAGATAAAAATATTCAAAGACAAAAGACGATGTTTGGTAACCTAGTTCATTCACCAAAGTAAAATTAAATGATTAAAACATTGTACTTATTTGTAAAAATACGACAACTACAATGATACACGGATAACTTAATTTAGTGTAAGATTACTTAAGTTTCCTCTAAGTGTGATACTCCCTCAAAGTAACTTAGGTTTCCCTTAAACATGAGGCTCTCACGCAATGAATATTATATCTTTCTAACTTCAAACAAAACCCACTTTGAATACTTTGGCTCCCTCTGAATACATAAAACTCTTCTCAAATATGCAGTAACTAATTCTGCACAAAGGTTTTTCAAATCGGCAATCTAATCGAAGAGACCTCACTCTTTTAAATATGCATAGCGGAAATAAGAAGAACCAAATCCTTGCCAAAATCTACCGAACCCAAAAAAGGCAACAAATCTACAAAATTTTTCAAAGAAGGAAAATATATTCTACCAGAAGCTACATATCGAGAGACTTCTTGTAGGATAACGCAAGAGATAAGATGACAGACAATCATTATACACTTAAAATATATAGCCAATATCAAATCTCGAATATTCTCATAAAATTGACTCCTCAATATTTTTGTTGAGACTAATATTTTTAATAGAGATGAAATGACAAATAGGGCCCAGATTCCTAAGTCCGAGATTTACAAGTCCACTTTTTTCTGGAAAAAAAGCCCACTATCTAACCTTTTTCTGGGGGCCCAAACCACTTTCTTCCTAAGCCCGAAAAAAAGCGAGTACACTCTTTTGGATGGAAGCCCAATCCTTCTGCTTTCTTTCATTTTCAAATAAAAAAGGGAGACAAATGACAAACTATGAACACAAGTGAAAACTACTTTGTGTTCTTGTGTTGAACTCAAAACAAACAAAACAATTTCAACAACCATGTGATAACTGTAGATATTATTCCCAACTACTTTTAAGCTGAAAGGTATGTGAAAATCCAAAACTCCAATGGTAAATTGGTAGGATAAAAATCGAACCTAACTTACAAATTTAGTTAAATTAGTCTCGAGTTAGTGAATAACTTGACAATAGAATGGTAAAGATTTTCCTATGTATTTGATAAGTGATTTGCATTACTTATATCGATTATAGTCTAACTTAATTGAAACTCGGCTCATTAATGTAATTTTTTAAATTATAATTGGGCGGTTACATCAATACCACTTAAGTTCACAATTGAGCTTTAAGTGCTTCCTCCATTCAATTTTTAATGATACCTTCATGGATTATTGATCGAAATTTTAAACCGCTACATAGGTAGTTGACAAATAGGACCGATACTAACACACATTTGGTCAACCAAAATTACACTCTACATGTTGAAGGTCTAATTTGATAAAATGTAAGATTTGAAGAATTCAATGAAATGTAAGATTCAATATAACTTCGAGTAACAATTGATTCTCTCCTTACATTTAATAGAAAAAATTTCACTAAGAATTTTAACCTCTAAATTGGCACCATATAGAAATCAATATGATTAAAAAAAAACATAGTTATTTAGATTAAAACATCTCTACTTCATTTAAAAGAAAACAAGTTTATACCAATTTGAACACAATTCAACAAAAAGCATAAGAATAGGCGTTCAAAATTTTCCCCTCCTATGTTTCACATTCAAAAAAATAAAAATAGAAATAGCAAATTGGAATTCTTATGTTCTACATTTGGCGTATTTAAATTGAAATAAAGTTTAAAATATCATTTTGATCTTTGTATTTTGAGTTTTATTATGTTTTGATCATGCAATTTTAAATATTCAAATTTAGTCCATTTACTTCTAATCTTAAAATTAATCATTTTTTATTGAAATTAAATTATAATAATAACTCCATAAAATAAATTACACAATGTAAATATTTTCAAACATAATTTTCTTTTTTTTGAAAAATTTGATAATAAATTAATAGTAGCTAAGAGTAAGACTACTTTTAAGGTTTATCTAAGAGTACAACTAAATTTGGGCATGGAAGTATAAGGTTTTGAAAATATGGTGAAGAAAAATAGAATAAAACTAAAATTACAATAGCCATCATAATATTTTAACAAAAAAAAAAAAAAAAATTAACATATTATGTAAACATTTTCGTAGGACATCTCCATGGTATCGTATCGAAAAATTTTAGGTACTATGGAAATATGATATTCCCAATATATATTACTTAACATATAAGCATCTCTTTAAAATAATGTGATGTTTAATACCGTAAAAATAATACTTATCATAAGAATATAGTGTAAGATTATTATTTATTCAATATTTACATTTCTATTATAAAAACAACCAGATGCGACAAATATTTTAACTAATTAATAAAATGTAAAATAGGTTGTAAATGTGAGAAACACAACCAGAACACGGATGTCAATAAAATATAATATTAAAATCAATATAATATAATATAAATATATGAAATAAAATAAAATAAATATAATATATATAAATATATAAAATAAAAAAGTAAATAAAATAATAAATTATGAATTTCTCCACTTTCTCCGAACTTTTTGTCCAATGTGTGTCTTTCAAAATCCACCAAATGTCACTATCTATAGACAATTTGGCAATTAAGAGATGGATTACATGGACAATAATAATGAATATTTACAAGACACGTGGATAACACTTTGGAAAAATAGGGACATGATACATGATTAATGGACACTAAGCATGAGCATCTAATGAACATCTATTTTCTATAATATTTATAATACTCTCTCTTAGATACCCATTATATATATGAAATATGTCTCGTTAAAACCTTATTAGGAAAAAAAACCCATTGGAAAAAAAAATCTTAGTGAAGGAAAAAGAGTACATATTTCATCTAATACTCTTAAAAGAATACCGTATATTTACTCCCCTCATGGAAACATCAATTGAGATCTCCGAGTCGTCGCATTCCCATGTTGTGCACCAATTTTTCAAATGTTGTAGTAGTTAATGACTTTGTAAATAAGTCCATCAGGTCATCCTTTGAACAAATTTGTTGTATAGTGATGTCACTATTGAAGGAACCGTGAGGTCCACTGCAGAAGCGAGATCGTCCCAATTTCATTTTTATCATAGAATTAAAACGACTTATAGAATATTAATTATGCATCAACATCAAATTACATCATGCTTTAGAAAAGAGTAGGAAGAGTTAGGAAAACATTACCCTTGAAGAACACAACTATCTTCACGAAATCCTCCTCTCTGGTCACGAACAATCACGAACCCAAAAACTTCCAACAATGACACCTCCACAAATTTTTCCTCTATATTCTCTGAAGGGAAAGTGAATTCTCAAAGAGTTGTGGGCTCTGAGTTTTGGAAAGAGGGAAGAATGATTTGAGAAGGGAATTTTCTTTTCTCCGAGTGCTTGAAAGAAAAGTGAGTGATTGAATTGTCTTCTATAAATCTTCTGTGAAGAAGATGAAGACCACCACATCAAAACCACCCACAAGCACGACCAAATTGAGAGAAAAGAGGGGGAGGAGTTACAACTCCCTCCTCAATTAATTTTCAAAAAAGAATAATAATAATAATAATAATAATAATTTTTAATTATATATATATATATATATGATAACCACCTCATCATATAATATATATTAAACTATATGTTATATCAAATATAACACATTGTTAGGTTGTATGTCTTAAAATTTGCAGTTTGTAAAGTTAAACATTTTCTATTGTCAATAAAGATGTTTTTCAACATTTATTCAATAAAGTTGTTATTGAATTTATAAATTGCACTTATAAAGACTAAATCCAATAAACTAAGATCTATAGCTATTATATGAATACTTGAACTTTATGTGGAGACATAAAGATGGATAAAGTTCGAGTAAATAGGCAAAATGGTCTATAGTATACGAATAAGGTTGGGTGTCTTATTCTGGTAATACTATTGGATGTGACCTACTCTGTAGTTGTTATAATTTGTTGTAAGGTCTTACAAATGAAGTGATCCTGATTCGTTCATGTATTGACATGAGGAGTGGAGGCGTTCTATGCAATGATTTTGCATAAGATCGAACCAAGAGATAAGTCACTCTTATTTTATAACGTTGTTTACTGTTTAAGACTAACTATTTCACTTAGATGACTTAAGTAACTCGATCTTAATCCTGAGCTAACTTTGAACTCCTATTTATTTGGGATTATCCTTAGATTTGCATAGGTGAGGGTTGGCTTAACAACGCCGACTTAATAAGCCTTCCATTTCAGAGGTAAGATCGGGTAGTTAGCTGGGGACATAAGGTGCAAGATGGAATTCTCGCCTACCCGATTTAGGGATAAGAGGAAGGTTGTTCTCTTAAGTATTGAATCCAGGTCTTGAACAAGGGGCCCCACCCTCTCATTAGCTCGAAAGGGATCCGGTTTAGTGATTGGATCATAAACCAATTATTCATTAGAGGATTAGTGGAACTTTCATTAGAGGATTAGTGGAACTTAAGGAGCAAGATGTAATTTCAAGGGTAAAACAGCATTTGACCCAACCGTTATTACGAACAACCTATGAAGGGTCGACTTACTGATTATGGTTAAATCAAGCTGACATAAATATATCTACAGTGAGGAGAGTGCAACTACCGAGCTATAGTGGTGTGACTCGGTAGTTAACGAATATTAATTAATTCGATCTAAAGAGTTTTAGCCAATTAATCTCAAATCGTTGGAGCTCATGATCTGTAGGTTCATAAGGTCACTCTATTAGCTCGTAAAACATGAATACCTTGAATTAGTAAATTGAGTGAATTTGAAATGTTCAAATTGAATTTGGGGTTTTCAATTTGAATTGTTCAAATTGCCATTAAGGTTTGAATAATTATATTTGATATAATTAATTAACGTTTAATTTATCGAAATTAAACAAAATTGGAGAGTTTATAATATTTAAATATTAATTGCTTGAATAAAATTCATATTAAAAAATTGTGTGTGATTAATTTAATATTTGATATTAAATTATTATTTATTTAATTAATTAAAATCAAATTAATTTTCAAAATTTAAATTAATTGAATATTTGATTTTATTTAATTTTGAATTAAATAAAATGTAAAATTGAAAAACAATTTGATTTAGTGGAGTTTTCCACAATTTTTGGAGAAGGTGTTCTCATCCTCTCAATTCACACATCTAGCCCACTTTCTTTTTGATAATCAAGGTGGCATTCAGCTTCAAATTAGTGGACTGCATGTATAAGTTGTATAAAATCACTTTAATTTTGAATTGAAGGTGATGATAAATCTGAATTCTTCAAAAACTGTTGCATAAAAGTTTTTGTAAGAAACCCTCATCTTCTCTTCTTCATTTCACTTCAATCTCAAATCTCATCACTCAAATTCAAGACTGAGAATAGTAGAAAAGTTCTCTTGATGATTCATTGAAGATTTGGAACTGAAATTTCGTGAAGAGCAATTTGGATTGGAGGATTCTTCACAGGTATGTTGGTTTTAAAACCCTTTTTTGTTAAATATGTTTTTGCATGCTTATATAACTCAAATTAAATGTAATTAGAGTGTTTATTGATCCTGATTGCTTCTGTTGCATGCTTATACATCCTATTACACATAACCTATAGTTTTTATATTGTATCAAATACAATATAATTTATAGTTTTTATTTTCTCAATAATGCATGGTATTTAATATAAATCACATTTGTACCAAATTTAATTATATGAATCTCATCCACATAATTAATATTTTAATCATATTCAAATATTTAATTCCTCTCAAATAGACTTTATATTGTAATGTATCAAATACATTATATTAATTATATCACATATAAGTAATTTAAATTAATTATATCATATATAATTAGTTCTCTCAATTAATTTGAATAATTCAAATTAATCCAAAATTAATTCTCAATAATTCCCGTTGAGCTACAGATGAGACTTTATGGACCTGTAAATTGAAGCTCCAATAATACTTGAATAATTAATTAAACTTCTTTAATTAAAATAATCAACATCCATTAACTGTCGGTCACTTCATTAAAGACTGATGGCTACATTCTTCGCACTATCGATATATTTCTGTGCCAATTGAATATAACTAATCAATAGTATGATGACCCTTCATAAATTGCTTGTAAGTATAATTGAGCCAAAATTACCATTTTTCTCTTGTAGTTACATTTAACTTCTTAAGTACCACTAATCCCTCTAATGAACAATAAGTCATAGTCCAACTCTGACCAAACCCATCTCGGGCTAAGAGAGGGTGTGGCCCACATTGTTCAAGCCCTGGAATCAGTATTTAAGGGAGCAATTTATCTACTTACCCCGACATTAGAGAATGAGTGAATTTCGTCTTATATAGTTGTGTTCCCAACTCCTTAATCAGATGAAACCCCAAAATGGTAGATTTATTGAGTTGACGATCTAGCCACTCTCACTCATACAAATCAAAGAACCGTCTTCATAGATAAGAGTTCACAACTCACTCGGAATTCAGATCATGTCACCTATGGTCATCCTGGTGAAACGTAAGTCTCTACTATTAACGACGTTATATAAAGAGACTATTCATTTCGTGGTCTGGTCTTATACAAAACCTTTTGTATAGAACACCCTCGCTCACATGTCTCTACATGAATGATCAGGATCAGGTCATTTGTAGCACTTTGTAACAATTGTAACATCAACATAGCGGGCTATATTCATAGTGTCACCAGGATAAGGTATCCAACCTTATTCATCTACTACAGACTATTTAAGTTATCACTTAAACATGATCTACCTATTTGTCTCTACATACATGTTTAAACTACAGAAGATAACCTTGGATGTTAGTTTATTGGTTTTGTGGGTTAATGCTACTAAATGTTGAAAAAAATATCTCATATTTTATTGAAAAAATAAAATTGTTTGTACATTATAATTACAAACTACAAGACCCACGAGATTTAGGACATCAACCTCAACAATCATTTTTTTCAAGATCATGAGTGTAGAAAAGCTTTGGTGTAATATACTTTGTTCTATCTCTTTTAATATATCCTCCTTTGATTTGGAATATACATACTATATTGCCTTCGTATAATATTGTTGGAAGATTTTTATTAGAAGACAAATCACATGTTCCACAAATATGCTCAGTCATTGATCTTAGCCATACACATTCTCGACTAGCCTCGTGAATTGCAAGAATTTCAACATGATTTGAGAAAGTGGCTGTTATGGTCTGTTTCACCGATCACCATGATATAGCAGTTCCTCCACATGTGAATAGATAATCTATTTGAGATCTAGTTTTGTGTGGATCAGATAAATATCCAGAATCTGCATAACCAACTAGATCAAATTTCGATTTATTTGAATAAAATAAACACATATCAACCGTTCCTTGGAGATAACAAAGTATACGCTTAACTTCATTCCAATGTCTTTTAGTTGGAGAAGAACTATATCTTACTAATAAATTTATTGAAATACAATATCTGGTCTTGTATTATTAGCAAGATACATAAATGTACCAATTGCACTAAGATATAGTACTTCAAGATCAAGAAATACTTCATTATCATCTCGAAGTCGAAATATATCTTTCCTCACATCTAATGAACAAACTTCCACTGGAATGTTCAATGGATGTGCTTTGTCCATATAAAATCTTTTCAAAACTTTTCCTATATAAGTTCACTGATGAACAAATATCTCATTTTCTAAATGCTCAATTTGGAAACCAAGACAAAATTTTGTTTTTTTTTTTCAATTTTTCATCTCAAATTATTTCTTAAGATATTCTATTACCTTTGAAAGCTCTTCATGAGTTCTAATTGTATTTAAGTCGTCAAAATATATAGTTATAATAGCAAATCCTAACTGTGATATCTTTATAAAAACATGTGGACATATTGGATTGTTTTGATATCTTTCTTTCAACAAATATCTACTCAGGTGATTGTACCCATTCGTCCTGATTGTTTCAAACTATATAGTGGTCTCTGAAATTTTATTAAATACAATTCCCAAGAATTTGATTTATATATTTCAGGTACCTTAAATCCTTCTGGGATTTTTATATAAATATTATTATCAAGAGATCCATATAAATATGCTATGACTACATTCTTAAGATGCATGCCCAAATGTTCATACACAGTTAGAGCAATTAAATATCTTAATGTAATTGCATCTACCACCGAAGAATACATCTCCTCATAATCAATATCAGGTCTTTGTGAAAAAACCTTGTGCAACAAGTCTTGCTTTATATCTAGTGACTACATTATTTTTTATTTTTTTCTCAAAAATACCTATTTGTATCCCATAGGTTTGACACCTTCTGGTGTTTGGACTAATGGTCTAAAAACCTGTCGTTTTGAAAGTGAGTTTAATTTTGTCTCGATTGCTTCTTTCCACTGAAGCCAATCTATTCTATGTTGATATTTTTCAACATATTTTGGTTCAGAATCCTCATTTTCATATATAATATCAAGAGCAACATTATATGCAAAAATGTTGTCAATAACTACATGAGTTCAGTTCCATCTTTTTTCTGTCATGACATAGTTTATTGAAATCTCATTATTATCTTTAGGTATTTCACCTTCCTTACTAGTCATGTCAAGGATTTTTTTTATGGGTATTTACATCTTGAACCAAGTCTTCTTGACTATCATTTTTTTTCTTTTTCGAGGATTTTTATTTTTGGAACCCCCTAGTCTACCACATTTTTGACGTGTTCTAGACTCATTAGTGATAACTTACTGTGTTGGGATATCAATTTTCGATGGAACATTTGCAGCTGGTATATGTGATTTAGTTACTTTCTTTGCATTGATAATGCATTTAGTAACTGATTTACTATATTTTGCAAATGAATTATCTGTTGAACTTCAAGTTCACATTGACCTGTACAGGGATCTAAATGAGACAACAATGATGCCTTCCATGTAATTTCTTTTTCCAACTTCTTAATTCCTCCCTCTAATGTTGAAAATTTTGTCTTATTAAAATGACAATCAGGAAATCATGCAGTAAATACATCACTCATCAGGGGTTCAAGATATTTGATAATTGATGGAGAATCATATCCAGTATATATTCTTAACCTCCTTTGAGAATCCATCTTAGTATGTTGTGGTGGAGTAATTGGAATATATACTACACATCCAAAATTTCTCATATGGGAAATATTTAGCCCACAAGCTAATTGTAATGGCGAGTACTTATGATAAGTCACTCGCCTAATGCATACAAGTAATGTTGTTTGCAAAATAGCATGCCCCCATATAGATGTAGGAAGTTTAGCTCTCATAATCAATGGGCTAGCAATTAACAACAAACGTTTTATGGATGATTTTGCTAAACCATTTTGTGTATAAACATGAGCTACATAATGTTCAACACTTATCCCAATTGGCATACAATAATTATCAAAAGCTTGGGATGTAAATTCAGTAGCATTATCAAGATGAATGGTCTTAATTGTATAATCAGAAAATTGTGCTCGTAACTTAATTATTTGAGCAAGTAATCTGACAAATGGAAGATTTTGACTTGAAAATAAGCACATGTGTGACCATCTGTTGGATGCGTCTATTAATACTATAAAATATCTAAATAATCCACTTGGTGGGTTAATAGGTCCACATATATCACATGAATTCCTTCTAAAAATGCAGATGATTCAATCCATACTTTAGCTGGTGATGGTCTAACTATCGATTTTTCTTAAGAGCAAGAATCACATAATAATTCATTAGATTGAAGAATCTTTGGCTCTTCAATGGATGTCTACTTGAATTCTCAGTAATTCTCCTCATCATTATAGATCTTGGATGACCCAATCGATCATGCCAAATTGTAAATATATTTGGATTTATTAACTTCAAGTTCATTATTGCATATGTATTAGTTACTCGTATATTAGTATAATTGTCGGGAATGGTGTCCTAAATCTCTTGGTAGTCTCGTAGTTTATAAACTCTATAAACATATTGTTATTAATAAAATAAGTATTATTTTATAAGCATTTACTCAATTCAATAAACTAAGATCTGAGATTATTTTACGTAAATTTATACAAATATATAGAGACATACAGATGGATCTTGTTAAAAGTAATAACCTAAATGGTCTGCAGTAGATGGATAAGGAGGGATACCTTATCCTGGTGACACTACGGATACAATCCGCTTTGTAGATGTTACAAGTGTTGTAAAGTGCTATAAATGGTCTGATCTTGATCAGTCATGTGGAGACATGAGAGCGAGGGTATCCTATACAAAGAGTTTATATAAGATTGGACCATGAAATGATTAGTCTCCTTATATAACGTCGTTGGTAATTGAGACTTACATTTCACTAGGATGACTATAGGTGACATGACCTGAATCCTGGGTTAGTTGGGAACTCTTGCCTATGAGGGCAGTCCTTTGATTTGTATGGGTGAGAGTGACCATATTGCTAACTCAACAAGCCTACCATTTTGGAGATTCGTCTAATTGGGGAGTTAGGAACTCAGCTACACAAGACGAAATTCACTCATTCTCTGAAGCAGGTGTAAGTAGATAAATTGCTCCCTTGGGACTCAATCATAGTAGGACTATGATTTATTGTTCATTAGAGAAATCAATGGTACTTAAGAAGTTAGATGTAACTATAAGGGCAAAATGGTAAATAGGCCTAGTTGTACTTACGAGCGATTTGTGAAGGGTCATCGCACTGTTGATTGGTTATATCCAATGGACACAGAAATATATCTGTATTGCGAAGAGTGTAACTGTCAGTCTTTAGTGGTGTGCCCAACAGTTAATGGATGGTGGATATCATGATTAAAGAGTTTAGTCAGTTATTCACGTACCGTTGGAGCTTCAAGCTACAGGTCCATAAGGTTCCCTTGGTAGCTCAATGGGTTCAAGTTGAGAATCAGATTTTGGGTTAGTTTGAAGTGTTCAAATCAACAAGAGAAATTTGATTATATATGATATAATTAAATTCATTTAATTATATGTTATATAATTGATATGATGTATTTGATACATTATTAAATTTGAGGAATTAATATAAATGTGATTTATATTAAATAACATAAAATAGAAAAAAAATCATGGTTTATATGTTGGATATGATGAAATATTAAAACTATAAGTTATAAATATCATATGATAAGTTAGTTATTATATTTATTTATAATATATTAATTATGTGATAATTAATTATTCTTTTTCTCAATAACCGACTTGAGTGGGAGGTTATTCATGGTTTATGGTAACTGTGAGATAAAAGGAAAAATTGTTTTCCAAATCATGCAGTCCTATCATCTCACAAAAAATTCACTATCGAGTAAAAGAGTTTTACTAAACGATAGTATTACAGAGTATAAACGATCAAGCATCGAGTTACTATATGATACTACTCATTTACTACATGATCGAGTAGCAAGTTTATACGATAGGCTTCTTCTTCTACATGATCGTTTGATCGCTTACTCGATCATTTACCTCCTCCTTCTTTTTGTCCAAAGTCATACATAGCCCACAACTTTTGGATTCTCACATCGAGAATACCAAGGTAACTCTTGTAGTGGTGTCTTGTTTACTCGCTGGTATTCGAGGATCGAGTTTCACTTATTCAGATCGAGGATCTTCCAGTTGTTCGTTGAGATAGAGTTCTAATCGTTGTATTCGTGTTATTTGGATGCGTTGTAGACTGATCGAGGGAAATACGTGAAGAAAGAGTTCTTCAAAGGTATTATACTCGATCCCTTTCTATTTACTTGGAAGAAGCATGCTGTAATTTTATCTTTATGCATAATCTGTTCTTCTTGCCTGTAAAAGTATGTGTTCTTTCTCAATAGAGTTTGAAACAATCGGCTTCTACTCACTGTTCTCTAATTTAGAGTTCCTTCAATTGGTATTAGAGCCAGGTTGTTCTGATATTCCAAATTCCATTGTTGTATTGAATTTCATTTACAGTCTTGGTGGGTTTTAAGTATTCTACAATGCATTTAAGAGTTAAATGTGTTTGTGGATGTGTTAATGGATGTTTATGGGATGATTGCCTCTATTTAAAGTTTTCTTTACATTTACAACTGTTAATTGTAAGGGCCCCTGCGTTTTTGGGCATAACTAACAAGCAATCGAGTCTGTATTCAAGTTTTTTGTTTTTGTTTAAGTCATTCGTGATGAAGCTTCAGACGCATGGAGATGCTGTCCTCTTCGAGGAAGACGACCAATAGAAAACCCCATCTTTAACGTTTGAACCATCATATGAAATGAGTTCCATAAAACAAGAAAAAATCCTATTTTTAAAATAACTAAAATATTAATAATAAATAAATAAAACAAGTGGTAAGCACGTAATATGTGGGTGGCTACCTCGAGGTACTATCTTATTATGAGGTAGTATATTATATGCGTAGTATCTCATTGGACAACCACTATGTCTATGTTCTTTTGTGTCGAAAGTATGGATCCACTTAAAAACTTATAATCCGAACTCTTTTTTTTTTTTTTTACTGTTCAAAAAATGAGGATTCGGAATATCACACATTGATCAATCAAAGAGAGATTCAACAACTAAAAGAAAGATCGATTCTTTGGGATGCTTCCTTTTTTCAAACAGAACGAACAGAGATAGAATCAGAACAAGTCCCTAAATGCTTTTCTGGATATTCCTCAATGTCCCAGCTATTCATGGAATGTGAGAAGCAGATGAATAATCATCCGCTTCTGGAAGAAATTGAAGAATTTCTCGAGAATCCTACAAGATCCATTCATTCTTTTTTCTCTGACAGATGGTCAGAACTTCATATGGGTTCAAATCCTATTGAGAGGTCCACTAGAGATCAGAAATTATTGAAGAAAGAACAAGATGTTTTTGGGGGGTTTCTAAAGGAATATTGTTATGTTGCCTCGAACGGTGCGCTAATTCTCTGAATCCGGTACCAACGGGTATCATTCCTTCTAGAACAACGTTTTCTTTCAAAACTCTTAACCAATCGATATGACCTTGGAGGGTGGCTTTTGCTAAAACTCGAGCAGTTTCTTGAAAACTTGCTTCCGATATGAAACTTTGAGTATTTAGAGATGCTTTCGTTATTCCCAATAATACGGCNCGGTAACAGATCGCTTCTTCCAAAGCACGCCCTGTTCGTTCCGCTCGCAACAATCCAATGAGTTCGCCAGGTGAAAAAACATTAGACATTCCATCTTCTGAAACCAACACTTTTGATGTTATTTGATATACAATAATTTCGATATGTCTATTATGGATCTCCACCCCCTGGGATCGATAAACCTTTTGGATCTTATTAACCAAAGAGATACGACTTTGCACTATCGTTTAGATTTAGCTATGCAATCATGTAGAAAAGTTTTACTCGATCGTGTAGTATTTGTTAAAGATCGCATGGCTAATGCTACGCGATCAAGTAAAGAGTTTACTCGATCGTGTTGCGTTGACTATTCAATCGCGTAGATGCTCGAGGTAAACAATCGCATAGAGTATATGATAATCGACGCATGGCACACGTACTAAACAATCGAGTAGGCCAGCATACTCATCGCATAGTCACTGACTACTCGATCACTCGGTATACGATACTCGATGCTTACTCCTCGATTGTTTGGACAATCATGCTTCATTGCATAGTCATTGTCTACTCGATCATTTAGGCATGTGTTGCTCGATGTGTGTTACACAATCGCATAGTCCAAAGACACTCGATCCATGCTACATGATCGTTTATACTCGATCAGTGTTACTACACGATCAAGTGACGAGGCTTTGCCCGGGCGGTTTAAGACCCAATTCATCTGTTTGAATCGGTTGATTCGATAATCTTTGTAATAATTAGCTTTATTTTTCTGGTTTTGAGGCTAATTATCCCGGTCCATCAATTTTTTATTTAATGGACATGAGATGTATGTTTGTTTATATGCCATAATGTATGACATATAGATTTAAAACCCACCATAGGTTATGCATTTTATTCATGCATCATCTTTATATTACAAGAGTTATAATGTAGTAGTTTGCATGATAAAATTACATTAAAGCGTGCTCATGTATCATATAATATAAAAGTTATAATATATGCATGCATTAAGTATATCCATGCATCATCTTTATATTATAAGTGTTATAGTATAAAGATGTATGAGAGCATGTATGCTTAGTTCATTACTTTGTTATATAAGAGTTATAAAGTAGTAATGAATGAACAATGCATGAAGCATGACACTTAGGTTTATTTATAAGAGTTATAAATGCCTTGTGGATGTCTAGCTTCGCAATGTAGTTGATTTTGATTGTTTCAATTTTTATAAGTGTTATAATTAATGAAATTAGAATTAAAATCAATAAGAAAGAGTTGCATGCAAACTTAGGCATTAATCATGTTTTAAAAGAGTTTTAAAATTTGATTGAGATAGACCTAAGATCACGGTTCTAATGAGATTAGATACCTAAGTTTAATTTTTAAATCGGTTTAATAGGATTAAACTGATTTGAATAAAAGATTAAATTTGTAATAAATCTATCTATAAGGGACCTTTTGTCTAAGTCGGGTTCTCGCTAGGCTAGGGTATTTAAACTGATGGAAACGGAACACTCCTACCTGGAAACCTACCTGGAAAGGTGAATTAGATAGATTTGCTATAAGCAGCAACAGTTGATTAATGTTTGTTAAAGTGTTTAATGAATGTTGATCAAAAGTTGTTTAACTTTCCAAAGTAAGTGTTACTTTTGGGCAAACTTAAATAGACACTTAATAAAATTAATTAGTCGTGTTTTTCTAAGTGAATTTATAGTACTCTGTGAGAGGAAAAGATATATATGATATGTCAATTCCACTCACATTTCTCCTTTAATGTTCACAGTGTGAGATTCATGCTTGGCCTTGTGGCACCCTAGGAGCGTCCCACTTCGGGTGGTGTTAGTATGGGTCAAAGTCAAGGTGAATGAAGAGAGTATTTATAGTAAGTGGGAGAAGGATGCATGTCAACATGTCCTGTGGTCTCCTTCATTGGTTTGCACCGTGAGACCTTCTTGCACGGCCTCAAGGCGCCCTGGGAGCGTCTCTCTTCGGATGGTTTGTGCAGTTGGTCAATATCAAGTTGAACTCCAGAAATGGATAGGGTCGCTTTAGTTTTTGCTCCAATTGGTTTTTTCTCTTCAGTTGGCTGCGTGGGGCGGATTCTAGGATCTAAAATGAAGGGTCACACTTACGAAAAATTGTTAAGCAAGTTAATGATTTCTTGACCAAATCAATGATGGCTAATCGTTATAGGAATAAGAGTTATTCTGGTGTAATCATTAGTTGAGAGTGTCTCAATTCAGTGGAGGGATAAATTGACTACCCTTTGGTGGCTTTTGTCCTAAACCTCTAAAGCGTCATTGGAAAACTAGATGTGATATGAGGTTCATTTAGAGTTTGCTAAATCTGATTGGATTTGTTTTAAAGAGTAATGCTAAAATCTAATGTAGATCAATATGTTTATTTTTTCAGCAACATGTCAATGTATGATTTCTCGTTAGTTGTCTTTTCCACTTTGACCGATTACATACGTTGGAAATAATCTATTAAAACATATTTCATGGTAAACAACCTTGATTTTGTCATGTTGGAGGAGTGTCCTCAAGTTTCAAACCCCTGATACACCGTGAAATGTTCGTAATGCATATGAGGTGTGGATGAAGGCTAATTTGATGGCCCGACTTCACATTTTGGCAAGCATACCTGATGCATTGGCTAAAAGGATTGAGAATATGGTCATTGCATGTGAGATCATGGACTCATTGCAAGAATTGTTTGAACGTAAGTTCTCACTTTTGAGCAAAATGGGATTGATGACAATGAAACCAGTAGTGTCAGTTCCTAAGATAATCTCTAGTCCTTCTTGAATGTCAAGGGACTAACAGAGAAAGCAATTGTTGCTGACTCTGATAAAGTTCATCGACGAAAATTGTTCTCTGAAATGACACTTACAGTTTATAATATAGGTTCTGATACTTATCCAACTACTATCTAGAAAAGAAAGAAATCCGAAGACGATAAATGTGATTTATTTGTCTTAGAGACGTGCTTGATAGAGAATGATGATTCTGCCTGGATACTTGATTCAGGTGCTACTAACCGCGTGTGTTCTTCCCATCAAGGATTTAGTTCCTGAAAACAGCTGGAAGTTGAAGAGTTGACTTTTAGGGTCGATACTGGTGAGGTCGTTTCGACAGTTGTTATAGGCAGGCTTAAGTTATTTTTGGACAAGAAACGATATCTTTTATTGGATAATATTTATGTATTTCTTCATATCAAGAGGAACTTAATTTCAGTTTCTTGTCTGTTTGAACAAAATTATTCCATCTTCTTTTCTGAGAATAAAGTGTTTATTTTTAAGAATGGTATGGAGATTGGTTTTGGTTCAATGAAAAATAACTTGTATGTTCTAAGGTTGTTAGTCATAAAGGCCTTACTTAATACTGAAATGTTCAAAACAACAACAACTATAAAAAGACCAAGAGTTTCTCCTAAATAAAATGCCCATCTTTGGCATCTAAGGTTAGGTCACATCAATCTCAATAGGATTGATAAGTTGGTGAAATGTGGACTTCTAAATAGTTTAGAAGAAAACTCTTTGCCTGTATGTGAATCTTGCCTTGAAGGAAAAATGACCAAACAACCTTTTATTGGAAAAGGTTATAGAGTCAAGGAAACCTTGGAGCTTATACATTCAGTCCTCTGTGGTCCGATGAGTGTAAGAGCACGAGGTGGGTATGACTCCTCTTAACTGAGACAGGCGATCTAATGCTTGATTTTCATCTCTTTCATAGATGATTATTCTAGATATAGGTATCTATACCTAATACAACATAAGTCTGACGCTCTTGAAAAGTTCAAAGAATATAAGACTGAAGTTGAAAACTTGTTAGTAAAAAGATTAAAAAAAAAAAAACACTACGATCTGATCGTGGTGGAAAGTATATGGACTTAGAATTCCAGAACTATATGATAGAACATGGAATCATGTCTCAACTCTAAGCCCCAGGTACACCTCAGCAGAATAGTGTATCAGAAAGGAGAAACAGAACCCTATTGGACATGGTTCGGTTTATGATGAGTTATGCTCATCTTCCAGACTCGTTTTAGGGATAAACAGTAGAGACTGCAATTTACATTTTGAATAATGTTCCCTGAAAGAGTGTTTTTGAAACGCCTTTTGAGTTATGGAGAGGCTGTTAAAGTGGTTTATGCCACTTCAGGATTTGAGGATGTCCAGCCCACATGCTTGTGGCTAACCCTAAAAAGTTGGAATCTCGTTCAAAAGTATGCCTATTTGTAGGTTACCCCAAAGAAACGAGAGGTGGATACTTCTATGATCCAAGTGAGAATAAAGTGTTTGTATCGACAAATGCTACCTTCTTGGAAGAAGACCACATAAGGGATCATATGCCACGAAGTACGCTTGTTTTAAATGAAATTTCTAATGAGACTGCTGAGACTTCAACAAGAGTTGCTGAACAGGCTGATAGATCTTAAGGAACTCTTATTCAAGAGTACCTACAAGCGGAAATGAATCTTTCCAATTCATTTTGACAGAATTACCACATATACATTCGAAACATACTAATATGCATTCATAATGCTAAAGAGATCAAGAGATCATACCAGATGAAGATTTCTTCTTCACAACGAGTCTAATACCCAACCGTCTACCTCGAACAATCACCACTCAGACAGAAGGAAACGGAGATGACACCACCACTCAGAGCCGTCAGTATTCTTGGAGTGAGAATCCAAAGTGTGGGCTTTGTTCGGATTTGGTAGAGGGAAGGAGGAAGAGAGACCGTACACAACGATCAAGTAACTGGGAGATGAGGTCGTCTATCGCATAAACAAGATGTTTGATCGTTTAGGTGAAGTATACGATCGTGTAGGAAAAAGTAAGCGGTCATCTAAACAATCGTATGGGAAAGGGTAAGAAATTGTCTACACGATCGTGTAGGAAAAGGGTGAGCAATAGTCTAAACGATCGTGTAGAAAAAACTAAGTGATCGTCTATACGATCGCTTAGTAAATATCGAGAGCTAAACAATCGCTTAAGAAAAGGTAAACGATCGTTTAGATAATAGCGCACGAAGGTGTAATCTGTAAGCAATCGCTTAGCAATATCGTATATGTAAGAGATCGTGCAAGCACTATCGTATAGGCACTGATTTTCTAAGCGATGACACTTTCTTTAACACAATGTTTGTGCCTCCATGCTCAACACACCATCAGCTATTTATGCATCTCAAAGTGATCTTTCAATACACTCATCCATTATTTATAACAGAAGACACGCCGACTCATTTCATTTATAACCGTCCAATGAATATGATCTCATCATATTTATAACATATAAATTAATATCATATATTAATTATAATATTTTCCTTTACTAGATATAAATCATATTTATATCCAATTTCCTCCAATTAAATGTATCTCATACACAAAGTTTATTTAATTAACTCGTTCAATTATATCATATATAATCGAACTCCTCTTATCAATTTGAACATTTCAAGCTGACTCAAAAACTGACTTTCAACTTGTATCTAAGCTACCAAGGGGACCTTATGGATCTATGGCTCAAAGCTCCAACGGTATGTGAATAGCTGACTAAACTCTTTAGTCACGATATCCACCATCTGTTAACTGCCAGGCATTCTACTAAAGACCGATAGTTGAACTCTTCTTGCCATAGATATATTTCTATGTCCATTGGATATAACCAATCATCAGTACGATGACCCTTCACATATGCTCGTAATTACAGCAGGCCAATTTTTCGTTTTGCCCCTGTAATTACATCTTCTTCCTTAAGTACCACCGATCCCTCTAATGAACAATACAACATAGTCCTACTACGTGTGAACACCTCTCGAGCCATGAGAAGGTGCGTGGCGCCACATCGTTCAAGCCCCGGGATCAGCCTTAAGAGAGTAATCTATCTATTTACCCCTACTTTGGGGAAGGAGTGAACTCCATTTTGTGAAACTGAGTTCCCAACTCCTAAATCAGACGAATCCTAAAAATGGTAGGTTTGAGTTGATGCTCTAGCCACTTGCACCAATGCAAATCAAAGGACCGCCCCTCAATCGCAGAAGTTCCCATCTCACTCAGGATTGAGGTCTATGATCATCCTAGTGAAGTGAAGTCTCAGTCATGAACGGAGTTATATGACAAGACATTAACACTCGAGGTCAGGTCTTATACAAACTCTTTGTATAGGATGCCCCCACTCGCATGTCCACTACACGAATGATCAGGATCAAATGATCTGTGACAAGTCACACCATTTGTAACAATTCCACAAAGCAGGTTGCGTCTGTATTGTTACAAGGATAAGGTTTCCCTCGTTTATCCATATACTACAGACTATTTTGGTTGTCACTTAAGACATGATCCACTTGTATGTCACTCCATACATGCTTAAGTTACATAAAGACAACCACGAAAATTAAGTTTATTGGTTTGTGGTAAAATAAAAAACATCTAAATGTGCAAAGTCAAGAAGTGAATTAAATATCATATATATTATACATCACAAGTGTTCGTACAAAGTTGTTTACAAATTACAGAACACGAGACTTTAGGTTGTAAATCCCAACAATCTCCCACTTATCCTAAAGCAAAGTGGGGAGTACAAGTAAACAGGTACAAACCAATAAACTAGTGCATAAAAACCCAGTGCAACAAAATCTCCCACTTTCCTTTGTCCAGCCGCGAGCGGTCCCGTTGACACATGCTTTGAAGGTGACCCTCAAACACTGTAGCCGTAAAAGCCTTCGTAAATGGATCAGCAACGTTTTGCTCTGAGGCGATCTTCATGACGATCACATCTCCTTGATGCACTATCTCGCAGATCAGATGATACTTTCGCTCTATGTGTTTGCCGCGCCTATGACTCTTGGGCTCCTTGAAGTTTGCCACAGCACCACTATTGTCACAATAGAAGGTGATGGGTCTAGACATATATGAAACAACTTCCAGCTCTGTCAAGAAATTTCTGAGCCGAACGGTCTCTTTAGCAGCTTCACAAGCCACTACGTACTCAGCCTCCATCGTGGATTCGGCAATGCACCCCTGCTTAGTGCTCCGCCACACTACAGCTTCTCCATTAAGAGTAAATACTGGCCCTGAAGAGGACTTTCAAGAGTCCTTATCAGTCTAAATGTCAGAATCCATGTATCCAGTGAGGATCAAATCCCGAGACCCATACACGAGCATGTAGTCCCTCGTTCTCTTAAGATACTTGAGGATGTTATTAACTGCGGTCTAGTGACCCTGACCTAGATTAGACTGATATCTACTTACTATTCCCATAGCATAGTAGATGTCTGGCCTAGTGTAAAGCATCACATACATTAAACTGCCAACGACAGATGCATATGAGACCTGTCTCATGTCCTTAACCTCTTGAGGCGTCTTAGGACACATGTCCTTAGACAAAGTGACTCCATGCCTGAATGGCAGTTGGCTCTTTTTAGAGTTCTGCATCGAGTACTTGAGCAAGATTTTGTAATTATACGATGCTTGAGACAGCACTAGCATTTGTTCTTATGATCCCGAAAAATCTGTATACCTAAAACAAACGGAGCCTCTCCCAAATATTTCATTTGGAATTGGGTCGCTAGCCAGTTCTTAACTGCAATCAGTAGACCTACATCATTCCTAATGAGTAGTATATCGTCTACATACAATACTAAGAAAGCTACTAAACTGTTGGCTATTTTCTTGTAAACATAAGGTTCATCAATGTTTTGGTCAAAGCCATACGATTTGATCGCAGCATCAAACCGAATATTCCAAGATCGAGACGCCTGCTTCAGCCCATAAATGGATTGATTTAGTTTGCAAACTTTTTGCTCTTGACCTTAGGCAATGAATCCTTCAGGTTGCACCATGTAAATGGTCTCCTCAAGATTGCCATTCAGAAAAGTCGTCTTGACGTCCATTTTCCAAATCTCATAATTATAAAAAGCTGCAATGGTAGGAGGATGTTGATCGACTTTAACATGGCATCAGGTGAGAAAGTCTTCTTATCGTCGAGCCCTCCACCTGGGTATAACCCTTTGCAAAGTGAGACTTGAGTTTGCACCTTCTATCTGTCAACATAGCTAGGATTTCATGAAACAGATAACGATCAGTAGGTTATAACCCTCCCACTGCGTTGAGGTTCCTCAACTCTTGAGGTGGAACCGACCTACAGATGAACATATCATCAACAATTATGATCGATGAAGCAGGTCCATCACAACTCTTGTTGAATTTCAGTAGTTTCTTTGGAAAGCTGACTTAACAGACTTTACTACGTGGACTGTGCTCCGATATGATCTTCTCGAGGAAAGTAGCGTTGGTGGAAACAAACACCTTGTTTTGGACGGATCATAAAGTAACCTCCTCATGTACCTTTGGGGTAGCCTACAAAGAGGCACAACTTGAATGTGATTCCAACTTCTTGGATTTGCCTCAAGTACATGTTGGGCAACCCCATATGCGGAAGTGACGTAAACTAGCTTTACGCCCGTTCACAACTCTAGAGTGTTCTTTGCAATCTTAGAAGGTTAGAAGGAAACAGTTGAAGATGTATACCGCAGTCTTCACTTCGAAACAAAACGAGTCTGGTAAGGAAGCGTAACTCATCATCGAACGAACCATGTCCAACAAGGTTCTGTTTTTATCTTTGCTACACCATTTTTGCTAGGTGTACCCGGTACTGAGAGTTGAGCCAACGATTCCATGTTCAATAAATAGTCCTGGAATCTAATCTCAAAAATCTTCACCTCGATCCGGTCGAAGTGTTTTTATTGTCTATCCAAAGCATTCTCAATTTGCCTTAAATAATTTGAACTTTTCAAAAGATTCAGACTTTCATTGCATCAGATAAACATACCCATATCTTGAGTAATCATCAGTAAAACTTATAAAGTACTCATAGCATTCTCGAGCTCGCACATTCATAGAACCACAAAGGTCAGAATGTACTAATTCAAGAGGCTCTTTGGCTCGATAACCTTTTCCAGTAAAAGGTCGTTTATTCATCTTACCTTCAAGGCAAGAATCGCACACTGGTAAGGAATTTTCCTCTAACTTGCTTAGAAGGCCATTCTTCACCAATATCTCAATCTTATTGAGATTGATGTGCCCTAATCGAAGGTGCCAAAGTCGGGCATTTTCCTTTGGAGAAACTTGTTGGCGTTTTGATTGAGTTACGATAGATTTAAACATCTCTATATTATAGAGGGAACTTAAGGCTAAAGATCTTAGCACATACAAGTTATTTTCCAGTTTAGTTGTCTAAATTTCAACACCATCCTTATGAATAAACATTTTATTCAATTTAAAAGAAATAGTGCAATTGTATTGTAACAGACACTTTATAGAAATAAGGTTCCTTTTTAGTTCATGAACTACAAAGACATCTATTAATATAAGAAACCTATTCTGTAAAGTAAACTGGATGTCTCCCACTGCCACAGTTGAGACGACATGCTTGGTGTCGCAATGTCATATTACCAGCCTCCAACTATTGCCAGGATCTAATCCCCTAAAAAGAATAACATACATGATTAGTGGCGCCCGAATCTACTATACAAGCAGAATCATCATTCTCCACTAAACAAGTTTCTAATACAAGAAAATCTTATTTACCTTTGTCTGCCTTGCTTTGGTAGCCTTCTTTTCCTTCAGATAGCGAGGATAATTCCTCTTCCAGTGACCGTCCTGGTTACAGTGGAAACATTTTCCTTTTTCAACTGGCGGTGGACACTTCTTCTGGGCGACAAGTGGCGGGTTAGCAGGCGCATTCCCTTTCCCTTTACCACCCTTCTTCTTCTTCCCCTTTCAAGAGTTAGAAGTTGAAGGTGCAGACTTTGTTCCTGAGGTCAAATCTCGATAGAACTTTTAAGAGGACGAGACTACATTTGCCTCACCTCCCTTTTTCTCCTTACTTTTCAGCAAGGATTGGTTAGTGTGCAACTCATTGAGGGGAGTGGTAAGGGAGTAGTCCACTTTGTTAAGAATCGTATTGCTAACAAAGTGGTGGAAGCTCTCCGGAAATGAATGCAGGATAATGCTAACCTGATTGCCCTCATCAATTTTAGACACATTCATCTCTGCCACATTAACGTGGACTGTCATATTCAGCATGTGTTCACGAACATAGGTGCCTTCCTCCATATTGGAGCTGAAGATGTGTTTCAGCGCCTCATGCTTAAGCTGTCCAGATGGTTGTCTGAACATTCCATACAGGGACTCCATGATCTCACGAGCTGAGACCATGGACTCATGTTTCTTGGCAACACGTCAATAAGACTGGCTAGAATATAGGCTCGGGCCTTCTCGTTTGCCCGTGTCCAATGCTCGCACGTCGCCCGAACATTTCGAGTAGCGTCCTGAGGTGGAATAGGAAGACATTCCTCCATAAGGACAAACTTCAGATCCTTGATGATGAGTATCGCATGAGCATATGTTTCCAACTTGAATAGTTTTGGCCATTCATTTTTTCAGCACTAAGTAAATTGATAGTGGCTGATTCCATAAAAAACCGTTGCTAAAAAAATGAATAACCTTTGATAAGACTTTGCAAAAATAACATTTTAACCAATTAATTTTAGCAAAATAGATTCCAAGTACCCTAAGTGAAAAGACTTCTATTTTGCAATAATGCTCCAGCGAGGCAGGACAAACGTCATTGGTGGGGTGATTAGATGTCCCTTCACTGGGATGAGGCATTATCAACCATTAGCCAGAAGCAACTCTTGTAACTAAACCTAATAGCTACCATTTGTTCAGTCCATAATAGTTAACCCTTAACAATCCTACGTAAGTGTAACCCCTCATTTTCGGCCCTAGAGTCCCGCTCTAATGCACCCACCATAAGGAAAAAAGCAGATTAGGACAAGAGACTAAGTAACCTTATCCTCTTACAGAAGATCAAATAAAGAAACATGAAAAACAACCATCCTATAGGGGGACACACCCAGGGTGCCACGAGGTGATGCGCAGAAACTTTATTCAATCCAACGAGGGAGATCGAGGGATATGTTGTCGCACTTCCCACTCCCACTTACTATGAACACTCTCTCCATCCACCTTGATATTGACCTACCCAAACACCATCCCTTAGGGGGACACGCCAAAGGTGCCTCGAGGCCGAGGGTAGATCTCACGATGTGAACTATGAGGGAGAAACATGAGAGGTGAAAATGAAGCATCAAATGCCCCAAGAACTTCCCACTGAATGTTCTACCTAGGGGTTTATTAACCTAGACTATCCGACTACTGATAATTATCTAAGTCATTTGTTAAGTTTGCTCAAAAACAACTTTTGTCTTTGAAATTAAAAAATAATAATAATAAAAAAAAAAAAACAAATCCAAGTAGTCACATTAAACTCTTTAATGGACTTGCCTTAATTTTCATGCATGCATCAAATCTATCTAAATTATCTTTCCAGGTAGGTTCCTAGGTAGGGGTGTTCCGTTGCCGTCATCTTAAATACCCAAGCCTAGACAGAACCCGCCTTCGACAAAAGGTATATTATAGATAGACTTGCTACATATTAATCTTTTACTAATTATTTTAGTTCTAATTTCATTTTATAACCATTTATAAAATAAACAACTAAAACACTCATGCCACATAACGAAGTATTTATAACACTTATAAATATAACATTAAATAAATAAAGCATAAATAAATATAACCCTTATATTATATGATGCATGAGCATGCACTTATGTAAATAAATCATGCTTCACTAAATCATAACACTTATAATAAAGAGAATATGCATGACCTGAGGTGGGATTTATCTATATGTGCATACCATATGAAAAAAGACAAATATATATATATACACACACATCACATGTATAAAACCATGGATTAATGGACCGGGATGAACCAAAACAAAACTGAAATGAGAAAACAATCTATTTACATAATTCAGCTGAGCAAACCAGTTCACAAGCGAACCGGGTCTTGAACCACCAAGGAAAGCTCCCATCGTAAACGTCTCCAAGTAAACGATCATGTATCGCACACTAGATGATAGCGTAAAAGCTAAACGATTGCATTGACAATAATGAGGTCATGAAGACCGATCGTTTAGCACGCGAAAGGTAAACGATTTACCATGCAATTACTCCGCGATCGTATAGTAAATGATGAGGCTTGCTAAGCTATACGATCGTCTAGTGTGCACGTGCATTAAACGATAGCCAAGCATCCGATACTCATCGTGGACAATATTTGATCGTCTTCGTTCACGAAGAATAGCAACCCTTGCTCTGAACTTCACCACGAACAACTCAAGACTCAAACCCATCGTATAATAAACGACTCTAGGTAAACAATCGTGTAGCGCACACTAGACGATAGTGTAAAAGCTAAACGATCGCATAGACAATAATGAGATCGTGAAGCTTGATCGTCTAGACGATCGCTTAGCATGCGAAAAGGTAAACGATTTATCATGCAATTACTCTGTGATCGTATAGTCAGTAACTAAGCGATGGGGCTTGCTAAGCTATACGATCGTCTAGTGCGCGCGCATGTTAAAACTCCCGAGTATCCGATACTCAACAATCGTCTCTGTCTCTTATACACATCTAGATGTGTATAAGAGACAGCGATACGTGAGCACCCCATCATCTACACGATGCGATCAACCTTTGATCGTCTTCTTCCTCGAAGAACTGCAACGCTTGCTCCGATCTTCTTCACGAACGACTCAAAACTCAAAAACACTTTGAATTACAGAGTTCATAATGATTATCAAAGCCCAAAAATGCAGAGGCTTTACAAACAACCGCAAATGTAAAAGAATTAAATCAAACCGAGGCTACCTTCCACGAAAACATCCATTAATCCCCACATCCACAACAATTTAACGAATTTAAACAGAGCAGACATGCACCCTCCAAGAACATATATGTTATTCATTGCAACAATGAAATTGGAATATCAGAACCCTAGTGCTATAATACCAATTGAAGGAACTTTTATTCAATAGTACCTACGAGCGGAAGCGGATCTTTCAAATTCATTATGACAGAATTACCACATATACATTCAAAACATACTAATATGCATTCATAATGCTAAAGAGATCAAGAGATCATACCGGATGAAGATTTCTTATTCATAGTGAGTCTAAAACCCACCATCTACCTCAAACAATCACCGCTCGAACAGAAGGAAATGGAGATGAGACAACCACTCAGAGCTCTCAATATTCTTTGAGTGGGAATCCAAAGTGTGGGCTTTGTTTGGATTTGGTAGAGGTAAGGAAGAAGAGAGATCGTACATAACGATCGAGCAAGTGGGAGATGAGGTCGTCTATCGCATAGACATAATGCTTGATTGTTTAGGTGAAGTATATGATTGTGTAGGAAAAAGTAAGTGATCGTGTAGGAAATGGTAAGCGATCATCTAAACGATCGTGTAGGAAAAGAGTGAGTGATCGTCTAAACGATCGTGTAGAAAAAACTAAGCGATCGTCTATACGATCGTTTAGTAAATATCAGGAGCTAAACGTTCGCTTAGAAAAAGGTAAACGATCGTTTAGATAATAGCGTGCGAAGGTGTAATCTGTAAGCGATCGTGCAGGCACTATCGTATAGGCATTGATTTTCTAAGGGATGACAGTCTCTTTAACATAATGTCCACCCCTCCATGTTCAATACACCATCAGCTATTTATGCATCTTAAAGTGATCTTTCAATACACTCATCCGTTATTTAGAACAGAAGAGACATCGTCCTATTTCCTTTATAACCGTCCAATGAATGTGATCTCATCATATTCATAACATACAAATTAATATCATATATTAATTATAATATTTTCCTCTACTAGATATAAATCATATTTATATCTAATTTCCTCCAAATTAATGCATCTCATACATAAAGTTAATTATATCATATTCAATTAACTCACTCAATTATATCATATATAATCGAACTCCCTTTTGTCAGTTTGAACATTTCAAACTGACCCAAAAACTGACTCTCAACTTGCATCCAAGCTACCAAGGGGACCTTATGAACCTATGGCTCGAAGCTCTAACAGTATACAAATAGCTGACTAAACTCTTTAGTCACGATATCTACCATCCATTAACTGTCAGGCATTCCATTAAAGACCGACAGTCGAACTCTTCTTCACATAGATATATTTCTATGTCTATTGGATATAACCAATCATCAGTACAATGACCCTTCACAGATGCTCGTAATTACAGCAGGCCAATTTACCATTTTGCCCCTATAATTACATCTTCCTTCTTTCGTACCACTGATCCCTCGAAGAAACAATACACCATAGTCCTACTATGTGTGAACACCTCTGGGGCCCTGAAAAGGTGCGTGGCGCCACATCGTTCAAGCCCCAGGATCAGCCTTTAAGAGAGCAATCTATCTACTTACCCCTACTTTGGGGAAGGAGTGAACTTCATCTTGTGAAGCTGAGTTCCCAGCTCCTAAATTAGACGAATCCCCAAAATGGTAGGTTTGAGTTGGCGCTCTGGCCACTTGCACCCATGCAAATCAAAGAACTGTCCTCAATGGCAGGAATTCCCAACTCACTTAGGATTGAGGTCATGTTACCTATGGTCATCCTAGTGAAGTAAAGTCTCAGTCATGAACGGAGTTATATGACAAGACATTAACACTTTGAGGTCAGGTCTTATACAAACTCTTTGTATAGGATGCCCCCGCTCGCATGTCCACTACACAAATAATCAGAATCAGACCATCTGTGATAAGTCACACCATTTGTAACAATTTCACAAAGCGGGCTGCGTCCATAGTGTTACTAAGATAAGGTTTCCCTTCTTTATCCATATACTACAGACTATTTTGGTTGTCACTTAAGACATGATCCATTTGTATGTCACTCCATACATGCTAAAGTTACATAAAGATAACCAGGGATACTAAGTTTATTGGTTTGTGGTAAAATAAAAAAATCTAAATGTGCAAAGTCAAGAAATGAAGTAAATATCATATATATTATACATCACAAGTGTTTGTACAAAGTTGTTTACAAACTATAGGATACGAGACTTTAGGGCATAAACCCCAACAAGATCAACAAAAGTTGTTGATGTCAGTTTATCTAGTCAACCATCTCAAGAATTGGGATTATCTCGACGTAGTGAGAGGGTTGTGAACCTACCTGTATGATACATGGGTTTAACTTAAGCCCAAAACATCATATCTGATGATAGAGTTGAGGATCCATTGTCTTATAAGCAAGCAATGGATATGTTGACAAAGATGAATTGATTAAAGCCATGAATCAAGAAATGGAGTCTATGTACTTCATGTCGGTCTGGGAGCTTGTAGGTCAACCTGATAGGGTGAAACCTATAGGATGTAAATGGATTTACAAGAGGAAAAAAGGTGTAGATGGAAAGGTATAGACCTTTAAGGCTAGACTTGTGGCAAAGGGTTATACCTAGGTTGAGGGAGTGAACTATGAAGAAACTTTCTCACCTGTTGTCATGTTAAAGTCTATCAGGATTCTCCTGTCTATAGAAATATTTTATGATTATGAGATATAGAAAATGGACGTCAAGACTATACTTTTGAATGGTAATCTTGAGAAGATCATCTACATGGCTCAACCAGCAAGATTCATTCAACAAGATCAAGAGCAAAAAGTTTACAAGCTTAATCGGTCCATTTATGGACTGAAACGAGCATCTAGATCTTGGAATATTGATGGGTGTGAATTGTGATGCATTATAATTTGAGTTTCCTGGTGAGTCCAAGGTCGAACACAGGGACTACTAAGTAAATATGCGACAATCACTTTGATTCTCTTTCAGTAGTAAAACCAAATGAGTTGGATGGTATTTTGATTAAGGTTTTTCCTATGCGATGGATTGAACACAGAGTTGATGAAATTGAGAGTTATAATGAGTATGCGATGAAGGGTTTTAGAAGGGGTTTAGCTAACACTTCCTAAGATTATGCACAAGTTATGCGATCATGCTACATATAAATAACAGTACGTCATCTCTCAATGCAGAATGCCATCATTCCTATTTTTAGGACGCATGCGATGTATACGAAAAGGTTGATAGGACATATGTCTACGCTTCTATTCTTGTCTATGCGATGATAAATGATGCACACATAAAATAAGGTGACCACATACAATCATATCCTATTTCTAGGGTGCATGCGATGTGTAAATAGCGATAGAACTTATGTCTAAGTTTCTATTTCTTGCTTATGCAGTTCTAATCTGACTCTCTCAAGCTTAGATTTTAACTTGACTCTCTCAAGTCTAGGTTCTAGCTTTAGACTACTCTCTCAAGTATCTCTAAAGGGTGAATGACGCATACATAAGACAAGATGATCGCATAAAATGTAAATCTTAAGTCATGCTAGCTAAGTACTTCTCAACCTATTCAGAAATTTAGCTACTCATGCGAAGTATGGAGAGATTGAACATAGATTGAAATGAGATTTCCATTTTCTATAAATAAAGTACTAAATACAAAATGACAAATGGAATTGAGAGACAAGAAGCCCGGTAAGCAATATCTTGCTTCCCGTGGCCTTTTACACTGTTCTTTTTCACTTCAACTCTATCTAGAGATATATTTTTGCTCTCGTAAGTGTTGGTCCTCTCTCTTTTGTAACGTTTTTCGAAAGTCTCTCAATCTGTCCGAGAATGATCTCTCAGTTTCCCCGTCTCCTTGCTCATCTCTGTCCTCTAAGTATAAGTATGAGTATGTACGTGAACAGACTATCGACTCTCTCTTACTTCTTAACTATCTATCCCCCATTTTATAATGGTGGCCTTCGGTATTTATAGAGCTCAAGGTGAAGCAGCCTTTCTTGCTAATGATTGTAATGATGGGCGGTCATTAATTCCCCTACTCTAATGCGCCGATTAATGGTCACCGAAAGTTGAGTATACTTGCTACAATGAGGCTTTAACGGCTTGTCAACTAAATTTGGATTCGATCGTTATCAGCTTTCCATCCCATCGTGATTTATTGTGTTGTCACCTTGATGCGTAGTCTTTATGCGGCCACCTTTTTAAAAAACTCCTCATGATTGCATACGATCGCATGACTTTACGATCGCAATCTTCAAGCGCGTTGACGCCTAGTTCCTTTGGATCGCAATTTTACTTGTGCCATCGCATTTTTCCTGCACAAAATAAGTAAATTAACTGCTTTTATGCGATAGCCACATGCGATTGAAATTCCTTTCAGTTTAGTGCTTTTGGACATGATATTGCTTATTTTACCATCGCATTCTCTCATTGTTTTACTTATTTGAGCTGTAATAACTTGTATTTCTACCAGTTATCAAATATACGATTTGATACTGTGATCAAATCTTATGGCTTTGATCTGAATATTGATGAGCCTTGTGTTTACAAGAAAATCATCAACAACTCAGTAGCTTTCCTTGTGCTATATGTGGATGATATCTTACTCATTGGGAATGATGTAGGTTTTCTGACTAACGTTAAGAAATGGCTAGTCGCCCAATTCTAAATGAAAGATTTGGGAGAGGCGCAGTTTGTCCTAGAGATCCAGATCATAAGGGATCGTAAGAACAAAAGGTTGGCCTTGTCCCAAGCATCGTACATTAACAAGATGTTGATTAAGTATTCAATGTAGAATTCCAAGAAAGGTTTGTTACCTTTCAGGCATGGAATTATGTTGTCTATGGAACAGTGTCCTAAGACACCTCAAAAGGTTGAAGAAATGAGACGGGTTCACTTTTGTCGATTGTTGGTAGCCTTATGTATGCAATGTTATGTACTAGACCTAACATTTGCTATGCATTAGGGATTGTCAGTTGATAACAGTCCAATCCAGGATTAGATCACTGGATGGCGGTCAAAACAATCCTCAAGTATCTTCGGAGAACGAGGGACTATATGCTCGTGTATGGAGATAAGGATTTGATCCTTACAGGATATACAGACTCTGACTTTCAAACTGATAGAGATTCTCGAAAATTGACATTGTACGAGTGTATCAACATGCAATGGAAGCAACAAGGATCAATAAGCATTCAAATTCATTAATTTTGGCAAAAACTAAAGCATGCTCTTCTAATATAAGAGGGTTTGAAGTCATACCTTTGTAAAACTCTTCAAGATCTTGTTCCTCAGCAGTTGTTTTCTCCAAAACTCACTGTGAACACCTCAAGATCTTTCCCACTATCCTCTTGGAGCTTTAGAACGGGTTGTGGGACTCAAGAACAGCTTGAAGCAATGGAAAGACAATGGAGAAGCTCACTGCACCGTCTGTTTGAAGAACTCTTTCTTCAACCCGAAATTTTCAGTAAAATCTCTTTGAATGCATCCTTAATTCCACTCCAATCTTCTTTACTTATTGCAAGTGAACATGCAAAGAAGATCATTGCATGGGATGCAGCTCATGCTTGGAGTAATTGAAAAGAAGGTGAGTGATCTTTGTATGAGCAAGTTGAAGATGGTAATGGAAAAACTGATTTTTCCATTTTGTGTTATTTTTGTTATTTTTCAATTTACATCAAAACGATTTCAATAAATCAAATTCGATTTTAAAACTGAAAATATTATTAATTTTATAAAATTAATTTCATAAATTAATTTTCCAATAAAATTAATAAATAACTATTTAAATAATTCTAATTAATTCTAATTCATTTAATATCAAATATTAAATTAATTTTTACACAAATTCGTCTTCATATATTTAAATCATATTTAAATATAAATTCTTCTATTCCGTTTAATTCTAATGTGAACATTTCAAATTAACTTATCAAGCTACTCTAAAGCTTATCCATTTACGAGTTAGTAGGGGGACCTTGTGGACCTACAGATCATGGGCTCCAACGATCTGAGATTAATTGGCTAAACTCATTAGACCGAATTAACTCCCATTTTTTACCTAATGGGACACTTCAAAATAGCCCATAATTGAACTCCCTTTATTGTAGATATATTATGTCTACTTGATATAACCATAATCAGTAAGTCAATCCTTCACAGGTTGTTCGTAATCACAGCTGGGTCAAGATAATCGTTTTACCTGTGTGAATACATCTTGTTCCTTAAGTTCCCACTGACCCTCTAATGAACAATTTTTATTCATAACACCTATGAATCAAATCCTTTCTCTATCATGAGAAGGCAGGGCCCCGATTATTCAAGACCTAGAATCAGCACTTAAGATAACAACCTATCTAGTAACCCTAAATCGGGTAGGAGTGAATTCCATCTTGCAGGGCTATGTTCCCAGCTATTCATCTGGTCTTATCCCCAAAATGAGAGGCTTATTGTGCAGTACTGTTGGACTACTCTCACCGTTTGCAGATCAAAGGATAATCCCGAACAAACAGGAGTTCATGGCTAGCTCAGGATTAAGATCGAGCTAACCTAGGTTATTTAATAATGAAATAGTCAGTTTTAACAGTAAACGGTCGTTATAAAGAAAATTGACTATTTTCGTGGTCCAGTCTATATGCAAATTCATGGCATAGGATGATCCCACTCACATGTCTCAACATGAACGATCTATGGATCACATCATTTGTAGCACTTTACAACTCCTTGTAACAACTACAGAGTGGGTCGCATCCAATAGTGTTTACCAGGATGAGATACCTAATTTCATCCATATACTTTTTAAACCATTTAGGCTATATACTGTTAACTTGATCTTGTTTATATCACCACATAAAGTTAAAGTATTCAGACTATAGCCATGGATATGTTTATTGGATTTTCATAATAGAATGCAAATACAACAATTTATAATTATTGATAAATAGAATGTTTATCACGAACTGCGAGTTTTAGGATATTCCCAACAATCTCCCACTTGGACTAAAACTCCAGTGAGAATAAATATATACAATATAATGTTGAGAAACATAAAGGGAAAATACAATAAACTAACGCATTTCTAATACCATAGATATTCTCCCACTTGCCCTAGATTACACTACTCGGAGTCCTAGTCCAATTAGGTGGCCCTTGAACACTTTATCCTAGAGGGCCTTTGTAAATGGATCAGCAAGGTTGTCTTCAGAGGCAATCTTCATGACAATCACATCTCCTCGATGTACTATCTCTCTAATGAGATGGTACTTTCTTTCAATATGTTTTCCACGTTTGTGACTCCTTGGTTCTTTCGAGTTGGCAACAACACCACTATTGTCACAATACAGTGTGATAGGCAGGTGCATATCTGGAACTACTTCCAAATCAGCCAAGAATTTACGTAGCCATACTACTTCTTTAACAGCTTCACATGCAGCCACGTATTCCGCTTCCATTGTGGAATCAGCGATACAACTTTGCTTAATGCTTCTCCAAACTATAGCTCCTTCATTAAGAGTGAAAACTGATCCTGAAGTAGATTTCCTGGAATCTACGTCAGTCTGAAAAATCAGAATTAGTGTATCATGTAAGGATCAAATCTTTAGGTCCATACACAAGCATATAGTCCTTCGTTCTCCCTAGATACTTGAGGATGTTTTTTACAGCAGTCCAATGACTGTGTCCTAGATTGGATTGGAACTTGTTGACGATTCCAATCATAAAGCATATGCAGGGAATGTACACAACATTGCGTACATAAAACTCCCAACTGCAGATGCGTATGGAATTCTTGTCATTTCCTCAACATCTTGAGGGGTTTTAGGACACTGTTCCTTCGACAAATGAATTCCATGTCTAAAAGGTAACATACCTTTTTTGGAATTTTACATATTATATCTTGACAACATCTTGACAATATAAGATGCCTGAGATAGTGCTAATATTCTATTCTTTCGATTTCAAATGATCTATATTCCTAGAATATATTGAGCATCACTCAAATCTTTCATTTGGAACTGTGTTGCTAACTATCTCTTTACGTCAGCAAGGAAACTTATCTCATTCTCAATGAGCAAGATATCATCAACATAAAAAACTAAGAATGATACAGTCTTGTTGACTATCTTCTTGTACACACAAGGTTTATCAACATTCTGTTCAGAGTCATAAGATTTGATCGCAGTGTCAAACCTTATATTCCAGGATTTGGATGCTTGTTTCAATCCATAAATGGTTCAATTAAGCTTACAAACTTTTTGTTCCTGTCCTTTTTCGATGAACCTTTCTGGTTGAGACATAAAAATACTTTCATCAAGATAGTCATTCAAAAAAGCTGTCTTGACATCCATTTTCCATATTTTATAGTCATAATATGTGGAAGTGGAAAGAAGTATTCTTATTGATTTTATCATGGCAACAGGAGAAAAAGTTTCTTCATTATCAACTCCTTCTCTTTAAGTAAAAAATTTTGCCACGAGTCTTGCTTTATAGGTTTGCACCTTGCCATTTTGGTCTCGTTTCCTCTTGTAGATCCATTTGCAATCTATAGGTGTAACTCCATGTGGTTGATCTACAAGTTCCCAGACAGAGTTGAAGTACATAGACTCCATTTCATCGTCCATGGCTTTTATCCACTATTCCCTATCAACATCCTCTATTGCTTTCTTAAAGGTTAATGGATCCTTTAAACCATCATCCTGTATGATATTTTGAGTTTCTGTTAAACCCATATAGCGTTCAGGTTGTTGAATAACCCTCCCACTACGTCGAGGCATCCTCAACTCTTGGGATGGACATGACGGAACAACAACAATTGTTGATGGACCAGCTTGATCAACAACTCTTGTTGATGTATCTGTAGTACCTTTAGTCATTTCTTGCAATATTAGTTTATTGCGAGGTAGATGATTTTTTATATGATCTTCTTTCAAGAATGTAGCGTTTTTCGATACAAATACTTTGTCTTCTTGGGGATCATAAAACAATCCTCCTTTTGTTTCTTTGGGGTATCCTACAAAAAGGCATACTTTTGAACGTGTTTCCAATTTCTTAGGATTTTGTACCAACACATGTGCTGGACAACCCCAGATAAGGAAATGACGTAAGCTCGTTTTGTATCCTTTCCATAATTCATACGGTGTTTCTAAAACACTTTTTGAAGGAATAACATTTAGAATAAATACTGCAGTCTGTATTGCATATCCCCAAAAGGATTTAGGTAACTGAGCATAACTCATCATAGATCAAACCACGTCTAACAAGGTTCAATTTCTTCTTTCTGCAATACCGTTTTGTTGTGATGTTCCAGATGTTGTAAGCTGAGATTGAATTCCATGATTTACTAGATAGTTCTGGAATTGTAAATCCATGTACTCACCACCTCGCTCAGATCGAAGTGTTTTGATTCTTTTACTTAAACAAATTTTCGGTCTCAACCTTAAATTCTTTGAACTTTTCAAGAGTTTCAGACTTATGACTGATTAAGTAAATGTAGCCATATCTAGAGTAATTGTCAATAAAACTGATGAAATAGATAGCCTCCTCGAGCTTTAACATTCATCGAACCACATAGGTCTGAATGTATAAGTTCAAGAGGCTCTTTGGCACATAGACCTTTTTCAAAAAAAGATCTTTTAGCCATTTTCCCCTCAAGACATGATTCACATGGAGGTAAACAACTATCTTCTGATTTATTTAGATGACCGTTTTTTACCAATCTCTCAATCCTATTAAAATTAATGTGTCCAAGTCTGAGGTGCCAAAGATAGGTGTTGGGAGGAATTTTTCGCTTCTTATTGTGAGTCTCAACCGTTTTAAACATCTCTATATATAAAATGGCTCTCGCTTCAGTTAGTTTTAATATGTACAAGTTATTTTCGAGTCTAGCAGAACAAATATGAACACCTCTTGAATAAACAAACACTTCATTACATTCAAAAGATATTTTGTACATATTTTCTAGTAGACAAGAAATGGAGATCAAGTTTCTTTTCATCTTAGGTACATAATATACATTCCTGAGTAAGATAAAAGAGTCTCCAAAAAATAACTTGATATCTCCCACTGCTTAAGCTGAAACGACTTCACCCATTCCCACCTTTAAGGTCATTTCTTGTTCAGAAAGTTTTCTCCAAGAACTAGTTTTCTGTAGAAAAGTGCAAACATGATTAATGGCGCCCGAACCCAATATCCAGATAAGGTGAGAATTCTTCACTAGACATGTTTCAACAACTAGTAAATCAGATATACCTTGGTTTGCCTTTTCTGCTTTCTTCTCAACCAAATACTTTAGGCAGTTACGTTTCTAGTGCCCAAATTCTCCGCAATGGAAACATTTTCCTTTGGGAGTTTTGTTTTTGTTTTTCTTAGCAGTGGTTTTTCCCTTTTCCTTTCTTCTGCATTTGTACGGTTTTGTCTTTCGAAGAAGAAGGAACATACTTCTTATCATTAGTGGGTTTCATTCCAGACGTAGATGCTTTATAAAACTTTTTAGGTTTTGAAATAACATTTATTTCTTTTTCCTTCAATTTCATCATTAATTGATATGTCTGCAACTCATTCAACAGCGTGGTTAAATTATAAGTAATTTTGTTCATAACAGCATTTGTTATGAACGATAGATAACTCTCCTGGAGAGATTCTAATATCATGCTTACTTGACTCGTCTCATCTATCATCGCCCCATGAGCCTCCGCAACATTAAAATGAACCATCATATCGAGAACATGTTCTCTTATGTTGGTTCCCTCTTCCATGCGCGTAACATAGACATACTTAATGGCTTCATATCTAACAAAAGATGATGGTTGCATGAACATCTCCTGTTGTGACGCCATTATCTCACGAGCGGTGGGCGTGACCTCATGCTTCTTATTAAGTACATTAGATATACTTCTAAGATATAGGCTCAGGCTTTTTCATTAGCCCTTACCTACCTATCATAGATGTCTCGAACATTTTGATTGGCTGTTGAACTGGGAACCAGAGAACATTCCTCCATCAACACAAACTAGGAGTGTTCATGGGTTGAGTTGGGTTGGGTTCAAAGACTTTTTAGACCCAACCCAATTGTTCGGGTTGTAAATTTATTCAACCCAAACAACCCTTATTAAAAAAATGAACCCAACCCAACCCAACCATGAAATATTTGGGTTGGGTTGGTTTGGGTAAAGCAGGTCATTTGTTTTTAAAAAAAAAAATTCTAAAAAGAAGCCAACGTAAATATGTAAAAATCTTATTTAATTATTTTCATATATTGAATTAAAATTAACAATTCAATTTCAATTTATATAGTGAAAATTTCCTTTCTAAAGTGCAAAGAAACTACTTTTAAGAGTTGTTGAAGAATAAATTATTAAAAAATATTTGAATTAAATAAAATTAAAAACCAAGTTATGTATAAATAATGTGTTATATGTAATAAAAAATATATATTTTAAAGTTAATAATAAACTCGGGTTGGTTCGGGTTGTTTTGGGTTATATTAGGTGAACCCATGAACCAACCCAACCCATAAAATTTTCATTTATTTGAACCCAACCCAATCCAAATGAGTTGATAACCCAACCTAAATCACATGGGCTGGGTTGGGTTGATCGGTTTTTTCGGGTCATTGGGTTTTTTGAACACCCCTAACACAAACCTCAGATCATCCACAACTAATATCTTATTAATGTTCGATTTCTAGTTTGAATATCCTTCACCATTAAATTTATCGGAATCAAGCAATTGTATGATTGAATTCGACGTTGCTGAAACATTTTAAACAAACTTCATTAAATATACATTTAAATCCATTTTTTAGCAAAATAATAAAGTACCCAATAAATCTTATTTATTTGCATTGATACTTTAGTGATTTAGAACAATTGCTACCGATGGGCAGTCAAGAGTTCCTTCACAGAAGCAAGATAGTTCTTGACTACATACTATATCAGAATAACTCTTTAGTCCTATAGTTCTTTTGGTTATCGTTTTCGGTCAAGATCTTTACTAACAATTAGTAATTCTTGTAAGTGTGACCCGCCATTTTCAGATCTTATAGAACGATATGAATATGCCCCCGAAATAGAAGACAATGTCCAAGACGGAACTATAAGACCCTATTCATTTTACTGAAACCTGGGTTGTTCCAAATCCTATGTTAAAACCCTCTGAGGGGATTGCCGCGGTTAACGACTAGCTAGTGCCGCCTAAAAACGACAACAGGCGCAACATAGAAATCTCACGGTTCAAACTAATTGATGAGATCGTAGGACAATGTTGACACATTTCCTTGGTACTTACTATGAACTACCTCCCTTATTTACCTTGTTATTGACCCATGTAAACACTTTTCGAATGGAGCAATCGTGGTAAAAGCGACACGAAACCGAGCATGCATCTCATGGTGTGAACTCTTGAGGACGTGAGAGCTAATAACTATATATCAAATATATTATTAATCTCCATCTGAAGTGTTCTATGTGTTTGGGTATTTACTTAGGTGTAATGCGTAAAAATAAACAACCTAAGTCTAAGTAGTTTATCCAAGTATAACGATTATAATTGGATTTTGACGTACAATGTCTAGGTGATAAACCATTTTATTATCTCACATCGCTCACACAAGCTCATAAAATCAGTTAACAACGCTCAATCTTTCGATCATAATCCCCAGGTAGGAGGTGTTCCGTAAATCATCAACTTAAATATCCCCAGCCTTAGACAGGTTTATGAATCGATATGAGTTTGTGACCGAATTTTATAAGGTAACAATCTATTTTAACGATTAAAACTAGTTATTAATCTAAGTATGCATGTAACTGTTCTTTGTTATGGATTTTAAACATCTAACCCAATTTTATAACAGCTTAAAAAATTTTAGACATGCTAAACATCCACAACATTCAACAAAGACATTCGATATCTAATATAACCATTATATTAAATATAACACTAACATGCATTAAAAAATTTTAGACATGCTAAACATCCACAACATTCAACAAAGACATTCGATATCTAATATAACCATTATATTAAATATAACACTAACATGCATTAAAAAATTTTAGACATGCTAAACATCCACAACATTCAACAAAGACATTCGATATCTAATATAACCATTATATTAAATATAACACTAACATGCATTAAAAAATTTTAGACATGCTAAACATCCACAACATTCAACAAAGACATTCGATATCTAATATAACCATTATATTAAATATAACACTAACATGCATACTATATATTATAACATTTATAACATACTTTCAATGCATGTAATATGTTTCCTATGGTGGGGTTTTAAATCTACATGGCATACTATATACATATACATGAATTATTTAATTATTACATACATCAGATGCATAAACAATTAAATACTAATGGATATGGTTTTAATTTTGGCATAAATAAGCAAATAGATGCCTATAAATTACAAACAAATTCAAAACCATCTTTAAACCGCTCGAACTGCTCCAAACCAAACCCAAGTACTTGAACCGGACTGGATAAGTCTAAATCGTACCAGCCAAAAATCCTTTGAGGCTAAACCGAATTGGACCTCGAGAAATCTGGTTGAAGCGGCTACTCTCGGTCCAAGCTCAAAATCTCACTAAGGTTGATCGTGTAACACTAAAGGCTATCATCTAGTGTCTTCTGTCTATCGCATAGTTCCATCATTTAGTGCTTCTGTCTATCGCATAGTTCCATCATTTAGTGCTCGGGTAGAGATACACGATTGCTTAACACCATCGCATAGCACATCTTGTCATCATTTAGCACCCGCCGCAGCTACACGATCGCTTAGTTCCATCGCATAGAACTTCAACGCATCGTTGAGCTCACACTGCAGCTACACGATCGTGTAGTGCCATCATATAGCACTTCTAACGCATTGTTTAGTTCCCACGCAAAGCTACATGATCGCGTAGTGCTATCGTATAGCATTTCAACGCATCGTTTAGCTCCCGCAGGTACACGATCATCTAGCGTCCAACATCACAACCAACAATGCCCGTAGCTACACGATCATCTAGCTTTTCTTCACATCATGTAATGCCTAGAGCTAGACGATCGTTTAGCATTTAAACCTCAATGACGATTTTGAACATAAGTTGAAAAAACTGGAAACAACAGCTCGACCTTCTTCACTTGTTTCTTCAATTACATCTTAATTTCAACTCCAATGACTCCAAATAAATTGCAGACACTTGATAACACATATAAGCTCAGAATCAAGAGCCAATTTCAAATTTCATTAATAAATTAAAGAGAAATAAAATGCCAAAACTCAAAAACTATATTAGTGCATCAGTTTCATATATCTCATGAAAAACACCCACCAAACCAAAATTAAACTGAATTAAATGCTTATATAATGCTCTGATACCAATTGTAAGAGTGTATCAACATGCAGCGAAAGCAACAAGGATCAATAAGCATTCAAATTCATTAATTTTTGCAAAAACTAAAGTTTAATCATCTAATATAAGAGGGTTTGAAGTCATACTGATAACTTGTAGAAATATAAGTTATTTATGTTGTTTTATTTAGATTATGCGACAAAAAGAAGGAAAAATTGCTTCGACAGTATTGAAATTTTCATAGAAATACGAAAATTGTAAAATGTCGTGAACACACCCACTAACCCCATTGCGATGGCGAAAGGGAATGTCCAAGTCTTTGTTTCACAGGAAATAGGTCACCACATGAGTTAATTTCTTGAGGACAAAATGAACAATGCATCCACACAGCATGCGGCAATCGATCAAGAACGAGAAAGATCAATGCAATTGCAGCGCATGCGAGGATCAATCATGGATTCAAGCGATCAACACATTTCCACTGCATATGGTGATCAACAAACGATTAAAACAACTACACCACATGCAGCGATCGATCGAAGATGTGAAGAGCAACGCATTCGCTGGGACTTCGGACAAGTGTACAGCTTTTCTGTTGTACGATTCTGACAAATTGATCGTGGAGCAGAGCGAACTTTTCCATTACGCCATGGCAGGAATTATCAGAATTACAAAGTGGGACCACTAAGACAGAGAGCCAAGGTCTATAAATAGCTTCCTTGAATTCAATGTTAATGAGGCTGGTCTAAAGAGACAATACAAAGAAAATCCGGGAGAACGACGAGACAAAGCTAAAAGGTAAGTCTCCGAACAAGAAATCCTTTCCATCCCCGAAGAAGAAGCTCTGTGCAAGAGGTCACTTCGACCTGGAAAGCAAGCCTGAGAGGGAAGCTTTCCACTCCATTGCATCCACATGCTGACAAGCACAACATCTCCGATCGGGATCTGTGTCAAGACATTGACACTCTTTCCGTATTTGTTCTTATTTCTCCATTCATCTACTGTGTTCATCTATCTTTAATCCTTCATTCACAATCATGTATCAAATGCTGATCTTTAGATTTAAATATCATTATCGTAATCATTATCATCTCTCCGTTCTTTTCCACACACTTATCATCCATTTTCTCCATCATGTGTCATTAATCCACTGGGTAAAGGGGAAGGATTATGCGATTGAGTTAATCCTTGTTAAGAAAATCGACTGAGTTTAGCTAAAGCATGCTCGATGGCATCTTCACCTGTGAGAGCAAAAGTGATGATGTTATTCTGCCTATCGAGAGAAGGTTGGAAGAATGCGTTAACTAAAGCGAGAAGTCTTTCGAGAGATGGAAACAATCTTGTGTTCATTATGTTCATCCCTGTTTCACCATAGACATATGGGAACACAGCTAATCACTGAAAGGTGTAAGCCAAGGGAAAGCGGAACCTGAGTCGCATCCTTAACAAGATTGATGAACTTGTGATGTCCTTTCCCTCAACTCATTCTTTTTCTGATTCATTCACAAGACTTTCCATCGCATTCATTAGATTCTTTTTCACAACTTCACAGCCAGTCCTCACCCTGTATCATTAGTAGTTTAGTCATTTATTTTATCATCGCAATTTATTTTACAACACTTTATTTCCATCGCATTTTATTTTCATCACAATTTACTTTTCGGCACAAACCAATTCTTTATTCTTTATGTTAAACCGATCGCATTTACCACATTAGTATCGCAATAACAACAACAATCTATGTGTTCAACCTCAAGTCAATCTGAGAAACTTGCGTTGGAATTATACTTGGTTCCGGTGTAAGAAAACTTGTGACACGCACTATACGAATGCATACTACGAGCATTTAAGCATCATTGCATACACCTAGAACGTAATATTGCGCATATCTTTATCGCAAAGCACTTGAGAGCATCAATCATAAGCATCATTCAGTCATCATTGTGCATATGCTTAAAGATTAAATTTTCGTTATCAAATTTTTGGCGCAGTTTCCGGGGACTAGAACTTGAATCATTCATATTCATCAAAGTGCATGCTCAACATAGCAAAACATTGTTTTTTTTACATTATCTGTTTGAAGTCATACCTTTGTAAAACTCTTCAAGATCTTGTTCCTTAGCAGTTATTTTCTCCAAAACTCACCGTGAACCACCTCAAAATCTTTCCCACTATCCTCTTGAAGCTTTAGAACGAGTTGTGGGACTCGAGAACAGCTTGAAGTAACGGAAAAACAAGGGAGAAGCTCACTGTACTGTCTGTTTGAAGAACTCTTTCTTCAACCCAAAATTTTCAGTAAAATCTCTTTGAATACATCCTTAATTCCACTCCAATCTTCTTTACTTATTGCAGGTGAACATGTGGGATGCAGCTCATGCTTAGAGTAATTGAAGAGAAGATGAGTGATTTTTATGTGAGCAAGTTGAAGATGGTAATGAAAAAATTGATTTGGCCTAGTTGGCCTAGTTGTACTTACGAGCAATTTGTGAAGGGTCATCGTACTGTTGATTGTTTATATCCAATGGACACAGAAATATATCTATAGTGCAAAGAGTGCAATTGTCGATCTTTAGTGGAGTGTCCGAATGTTAACGAATGGTGAATAATTTAATTAAAGAGTTTAATTAATTATGTACCTTTGGAGCTTTAAGCTACAGGTCCATGAGGTCCCCTTGGTAGCTCAATAGATTTGGATTAATTTGAATTGTTCAAATTAGTAGAGGGATTTAATTATATATGATATAATTAAGTTGTTTTAATTATATGTGATATAATTGTTATAATGTACTTAATACAATATAGCTTAATGAGAGGAAATAAATACTTGAATGAGATTCAAATATAGTTTCTATGAATTGGATTCATAGTTGTTAAATTTAATACAAATGTGATATATTAAATGTCATATAAAAGAGAAAAGAAACTGTAGCTTATATTGTATGTGACACAATATTAAAACTATAGGTTATATGTTATATTTGATCTAACATATAATTTAATATATATATAATATGATAAATTAGTTATCATATTTATATTTATATTACTTATTATTTTAATAATAAGGGAGGGAGTTACAACTCCCTTTCTTTTCTATCCACCCATATAAGTGGGTGGTGGTTATATTTGGCATATAGAAAAGAAAAGCTTTCTTCTTCTTCTTGGAAAGTTGATCTTTTGACATAGTGAGAAAACAACAGAAGAGTTCTATGTTTGTGAATTGAATTTGTTGGTGAACATTTTCAATTCCTTCTTCCTTTCGACAAATTCCCTCAAATCCAAAATAGCTGAGCCCACCACTCCTAGGTTCTCACCCTGAGAATACCGAGGAAACCTTCGTGGTCGTGTTTGAACTTGTTCGATTTTTTTCTTGGAGAACATCTTCAAGTGGTTTGTGTTCTGTTCGAGAGAAATTCTTGAAGAAAGATCTTCAAAGGTGAGGTTTCTAAAACCCTTTCATTAGCATACTGTAATTTATAAATAGATGCATATCTATTTTCTTGTTTACTGTAAAATTTATATTCAATGAAAAATAGACTTTGGTCGATCTGCTTCCGCTCAAGGTTCTCTTCTCAAAAAGTTCCTTCAATTGGTATCAGAGCCAGGTTGTTGGTTTATGATTCCTAATTCCATTCTTTTATTGAATCGATTTTTACAGTAATGGTGGGTTTTAAGAAATCTGCATTCTGTTTCATGCGATGAATGGTTGGGAATATAGTTCTGTTGATGGATGTTTCGGGATAGAATTCTCTGTTTTAAGGCTTTCTTTGTTTATAAATTTGGTTTGTAAAGGCCCCTACATTTTTGGGCATTAATCTTGCTATAGAGTCTGTAATTCATAAGTTTAAGTCGCTCGTGCTATTCCTGGGAAGCTTCAAAGAAGGGTTATAGAGCACTGTTTCGATGGAGAAGACGAAGTAGTTATACGAGATCATGTAGTTGTAGCTACACGATCATGTAGCTCTTGCCAATCGATCTTGTAGCTTTTGCTACACGATCGTGTAGCATTTGCTAAACGATCATGTAGCTAATGCTACAAGATCGTGTAGACTTTGCTACACGATCGTGTAGCATTTGCTACAAGATCGCTTAATCGATTGCTACACGATCACTGCAAGATGGTTAATTGAAGGGTTGCTTAGTTCGAGTGGTTGAAGGTCTGGTTCACCTGTTTCGAATTGGATGACTCAAGCTTTTGTAATAGATAGCCTTTTATTTTTTATTTTTTTAGAGGTCCTATCTCGGTCCATCAACTATTAGTGTAAATATACATGCGATGTATGTTTTATATTATATATCTTAATGTATGTCATATAGTTTTAAAACCCACCATAGATTATGCATTTATATTCATGCATCATTTTATATTATAAGTGTTATAATATATGAATATGCATGATTTAAGTTACATAAAGCACTCATGCATCATATTATATAAATGTTATAGTATATGTATGCATGCATTATAGTGGATCCATGCATCATTTATATTATAATTGTTATAATATATGGTTGAATGAATGTATGAAAGTATGTGATAGCATGATTCATTACTTAGTTATATAATTGTTCTATAGTAGTAATGAATGGAGATTGCATGAAGCATGACATTACCATGGGTTAATTTATAAATGTTATGATTAACTAAAATATGTTAAGCATGCAATGGTTGTTTTTAATTGTTTCATTTATTTATAATTGTGATAACTAAATGAAATTAGAAATAAAATCAATAATTAAGAGTTGCATGCAAACTTTAGGCTATAATCATTTTTAAAATTATTTTAAAATATGATTTAGATAGACCTAAGATCACATTTCTAATGAGATTAGAAATCTAAATTTAATCTTTTAATCGGTTTAATAGAATTAAATTGATTCTTAATAAAAGATTAAATATGTAACAAATTTATCTATAAGGGACCTTTTGGCTAAGGCGGGTTCTGGCTAGGTTAGGGTACTTAAGTTGATGGAAACGTTGCACCCCTACCTGGGAACCTACCTGAAAAAGTGAATAAGATAGATTTGTTACATGCATTCAAATTTGATCAGTCTATTAAAGAGTTTAATGAGACTTCAATCAAAATTATTTAATCATCAAAGACAATAGTTGTTTTTGAGCAAATTAAACAAACACTTAGATAAAATCAGTAGCCGAATTATTCCTAAGTTGATTAACCCTAGGTAGAACACTCAGTGGGAGGAAAATGGGGTATATGTTACTTCATTTTAACCTCTACACGTTTCTTCCTGTAAGTTCACACCGTGAAATCTACTCTTAGCCTTGAGACACCATGGGTATCCCCCTAGGGGTGGCATTTGGGTAGGTCAATAACAAGATGAATGGAGAGAGTATTTATAGTAAGTGGGAGTGGGATGTGTGACACTACATCCCACGGTCTCTCTCATTAGGTTAAATAAAGTTTCATGCATCGCTCGTGGCATCTTGGGTATCCCCCTAAAGGATGGCTACATTGCATGACGCTTTATTCGATTTCTAGAAATGGATAAGGTTAGTTTCATGTCCAAATCGGTTTTTTCCTACTATTGGCTCATTAGAGAAGAAGTCTAGAATCTAAAATGAGGGGTTACACTTACACAGAATTGTTAAGGATGTTAATAAATTTTGGACCGAACAATGGTGATTGTTAGTTACAGTGACAAGGTGTTGTTTCTGTTTAATGGTTGAGAATGTCTCATTTCAGTGAAGGGCACGTGATCACCCTACAGTGACTTTTGTCCTACCTCACTGAAACATCATTGCAAAATAGATGTAACTTAGGGTACACTAGACTATTTTGCTAAAATTTGATTGGTTTTCTTAAGTTGTTTAATGAAAATAAACTAAAATAGTTTGTTCTTTTTCAGCAAAATTCTTTAAATGGCTAACGATATTTTAAGTTTACTCGCCGCGGATAAGTTAACGGGAGAGAATTACGCTAGTTGGAAAAACACAATCAACACTATTCTGATCATCAATGATCTTCGCTTTGTCCTGATGGAGGATCGTCCTCCTATTCCAGTTGCCAATGCTCCTCGAAATGTTCGGGAAGCATATAAGCATTGGACACGGGCAAACGAAAAGGCCTGAGCGTACATCTTGGCAAGCTTTAATGAAGTCTTGGCCAAGAAGCATGAGCCCATGCTCACAGCTCATAAGTTCATGGGGTCCTTGAGGGGAATGTTCGGACAACCATCTGCAAGGCTCAAGCATGACGCTCTAAAACACATCTTCAATGCTCGTATGCAAGAAAGGGCATCTGTTCGAGAACATGTTCTCAACATGATGGTCCACTTCAACGTGGCGGAAATGAACAGATCGAGCATCGATGAAGTCAGTCAGGTTAGCATCATACTGGAATCTTTACCTAAAAGTTTCCTGCATTTCCGTAGCAATGTTGTTTTGAATAGGATTGACTATAGCCTGACCACTTTACTCAATGAGCTACAGACCTTCCAATCCTTGTTGAAAAGAAAGAAGCATTAGGGTGAAGAAAATGTTGCTTCCTCTACCACGGCCATGACCTCGACCACAATTATTATTAAAATTCACAGCATTCACTTTAGGGAATGGTGTCGTTCCGGTTGGTCAAGATTCATGATTTTCATCAATAACTCGTTATTTTGTTCGGCCGCGAGAAAACTGTTGGGGTTGATGCCCTAAATCTCGTAGGGTTCTATAATTTGTAAACATGATTGAACAAACTCATTGTGTATTTAATAAAATATATGATATTTTATTCAAATACATTGTCTATAAAATATTTGACATTTTAGTTGCATTAATTACAAACCAATAAACTAACATCCAAAGTTATCTTTGTAACTTAAACATGTATGTAGAGACATACGAGTGGATCATGTTTAAGTGATAACCTAAATTGTCTGTAGTAGATGGATAAGATTGGGTACCTTACCCTGGTGACACTACGAGTATGGCCCGCTTTGTAGGTTTAAAATTGTTGTAAAGTGTTACAAATAATCTGATCCTGATCATTCATGTATAGACATGATAGACATGTGAGCGGGGATATTCTATACAAAGGAGTTTGTACAAGACCGAACCACGAAATGTTTAGTTTTTATAATATAACACCGTTCATAATAGAGACTTACATTTCGCCAGGATGATCATAGCTAACATGACCTAAATCCTGAGTGAGTAGTGAACTCCTGCCTATGAGGACGGTCCTTTGATTTGTATGGGTGAGAGTGACCAGATCGCCGACTTAACAAGCCTACCATTTTGGGGATTCATCTGATTGAGGAGCTGGGAATACAGCTGCATAAGATGGAATTCACTCCTTCCCCGAGGCAGGAGTAAGTAGATAAATTGCTCCCTTAAGGGCTAATTTCGGATCTTAAACAATGTGGAGTCACACCCTCTTCTAGCCCGAGAGGAGTTTAGTCATAGTTGCATTATGATCTATTGTTCATTAGAGGGATCAGTGGTACATAAGGAGTTAGATGTAACTATAAGGGCAAAACGGTAATTTGGCCTAGTTGTACCTACGAGCAATTTGTGAAAGGTCATTGTACTGTTGATTGGTTATATCCAATGGACACAGAAATATATTTGTAATGCGAAGAGTGCAGTTGGCGGTCTTTAGTGGAGTGCCCGACAGTTAATGGATGGTGAATAATTTAATTAAAGAGTTTAATTAATTATTCATGTGTCGTTAGAGCTTCAAGCTATAGGTCCATGAGATCCCCTTGGTAATTTAATAGGATTAATTGAGAATTAGTTTTTTAATTAATTTGAATTGTTTAAATTAGTAGAGGGATTTAATTATATATGATATAATTAAGTTGTTCCAATTATATGTGATATAATTGTTATAATGTACTTGATATATTATAGCTTAATGAGAGGAAATAAATATTTGGATGAGATTCAAATATAGTTTCAATGAATTGGATTCATAGTTGTTAAATTTAATATAAATGTGATTTATATTAAATGTCATATAAAAGAGAAAAGAAACTATAGCTTATATTGTATGTGATACAATATTAAAACTATATGTTATATGTTATATTCCGCGAGGTTCCGGGCGAGCATAGAGACTTGAACTCATTGATCTATATTCATCAAGTGCATCGGCTCAACATAGCAAAACATTGTCCTTTTTTACATATTCTGTTTTGAAGTCATAGCCTTTGAAACCTTCAAGATCTTGTTCCCTTAAGCAGTTTATTCCATATTCTTCCCAAAAAAAACTCACCGTGAACCCACCCTCAAAAAATCTTTCCCACTATCTCTTGAAAGCTTTCAGAACGAAGCTATGTAGGGCTCGAGAAAGCTTGAAGTTAAACGCAGACAAACAGCAGGGAGAGGCTCAACTGTAATCCTGTCTTGTTAGAGAACTCTTTCTTCAACCAAAATTATTCCAGTAAAATCTTCTTTTGACATACATCCTTATTTCCACTCCAATCTTCCTTTAACTTATTGGCAGCGGAACACATGTGGGTATCAGCTCCATGCTTAGAGCTAATTGAAGAGAAGATGAGTGAATCTTTTACTGTAGAAGTTGAAGATGGTAATGAAAACATTGACTTAGGCCTAGATTGGTCAACCTAGTTGACCTTAACGAGCAATTTGTGAGATTCATCGTTCTGGTTGATTGTTTATCCAATGGACACAGAAATATATTATAGTGCGAAAGAGTGGTAATTGCGTCTTTAGTGGAGTGCCGACAGTTAAGAATGGTGAATATTTAATTAAAAGAGTTTAATTAATTATTACCTTTGGAGCTTTAAGCTACAGGTCCATGAGGATCCCCTTGGTAGTAATAGATTTGATTAAATTAATTGAATTGTTAAATTAGTAGAGGGATAATTATATATGATAGTAATTAAGTTGTTTTCCAATTATATGTGATATAATTGTTATAATGTTACTTAATAAATATAGCTTAATGAGAGGAAATAAATATTAATGAGATTCAATATAGTTTTCATGAATTGGATTCATAGTTGTATAATTTAATAAAATGTGATTATATAAATGTCATATAAAAGAGAAAAGAAACTGTACTTATATTGTATGTGACACAATATTAAAACTATAGGTTATATGTATATTTGATCTAACATATATATATTATAATATATATATATATATATATATATATTATCATATTATATATTTTATTACATTATTATTTTATAAATATAAGGGGAGGGAGTTAGAACTCCCTTTCTTTTCTATCCACCCATATAAGTGGGTGGTGGTTATATTTGGCATATAGAAAAGAAAAGCTTTCTTCTTCTTCTTGGAAAGTTGATCTTTTGACATAGTGAGAAAACAACAGAAGAGTTCTATGTTTGTAATTGAATTTGTTGGTGAACATTTTCAATTCTCTTCCTTCGACAAATTCCCTCAAACTCCAAATAGCTAGAGCCCCACATCCTAGGTTCTCCCCTGAGCATACGAGGAAAACCTTCGGTGGTCTGTTCGAACTTGTTCGATTTTTTTCTTGGAGAACATCTTCAAGTGTTGTGTTCTGTTGAGAGAAATTCTTGAGAAAGACTCTTCAAAGGTGAGGTTTCTAAAACCCTTTCATTAGCATACTGTAATTTATAAATAGAGTGCATATCTATTTTCTTGTTTACTGTAAAATTTATATTCAATGAAAATAGACTTTTGGCGATCTGCTTCCGCTCAAGGTTCCTCTTCTCAAAAAAGTTTCTCTTTCAATTTGGTAATCAGAGCCAGGTTTGTTGGTTTATGATTCCTAATTCACTATTCTTTTATTGATCGATTTTTACAGTAAATGGTCGGTTTTAAGAAATCTGCATTCGTGTTCATAGTATAGAAATGCTGTTGGGATATAGTTCGTTGATGGAATGTTTCGGGATAGAATCTCTCTGTTTTAGAGCGCTTTCTTTGTTTATAAATTTGGTTGTAACGGGCCCTACATTTTTTGGGCATTAATCTTGCTAATAGAGTCTGTATTCATTAAAGTTTAAGTCGGCTCGTGCTATTCTGGAACTTCAAAGAAGGGTTATAGAGCATGTTTCGATGAGAAGCGAAGTAGTTATACAGATCAATGTAGTTGTAGCTACACGATCAATGTAGCTCCTTGCCAAATGCGAGTTCTTGGTAGGCTTTGCTACATCGATCGTGTAGCAATTTGCAAAGACATGTAGCTAAACTGCTACAAGATCGTGTAGACTTTGCCTACGATCGTGTAGCATTTGCTACAAGAATCCTTAAATCGAATGCACACGATCACCTGCAAGATGAGTTAATTGAAAGGGTTCCCTGTATTTCGAGTGTTGAAGGTCTGGTTCACTGATGTTTCGAATTGGATGACTCAAGCTTTTGTAATAGATAGCCTTGTATTTTTTATTTTTTTTAGAGGTCCTATCTCGGTCCATCAACTATTAGTGTAAATATACATGCGATGTATGTTTTATATTATATATCTTAATGTATGTCATATAGTTTTAAAACCCACCATAGATTATGCATTTATATTCATGCATCATTTTATATTATAAGTGTTATAATATATGAATATGCCATGATTTAAGTACATAAAGCACTCATGGCATCATATTATATAAATGTTATAGTAATATTATGCATGCATTTATAGTGGATCCATGCATCATTTATATTATAATGTGTTATATATATGGTTGAATGAATGTATGAAAGTATAGTGATAGCATGATTCATTACTTAGTTATATAATTGTTCTATAGTAGTAAGTGAATGGAGATTGCATGAAGCATGACATTACCATGGGTTAATTTATAAATGTTATGATTAACTAAAAATGTTAAGCATGCAATGGTTGTTTTTAATTGTTTCATTTATTTATAATTGTGAATAAACTAAATGAAATTAGAAAATAAAATCAATAATTAAGAGTTGCATGCCAAACCTTAGGTTTATAATCATTTTTTAAAATTGTTATAAAATATGATTGAAGATAGACCTAAGATCACATTTTCCTAATGAGATTAGAAATCTAAATTTAATCTTTTAATCGGTTTTAATAGAATTAAATTGATTCTTAATAAAGATTAAATATGTAACAAATTTATCTATAAGGGACATTTTGGCTAAGGCGGGTTCTGGCTAGGTTAGGGTTACTTAGTTGATGAAACGTTGCACCCTACCTGGGAACCTACCCTGAAAAAGTGAATAAGATTAGATTTGTTACATGCATTCAAATTTGATCAGTCTATTAAAGATTTTAATGAGACTTCAATCAAATTATTTTATCATCAAAGACAATAGTTGTTTTTGAGCAAATTAAACAACACTTAGATAAAATCAGTAGCCGAATTATTCCTAAGTTGATTAACCCTAGGTAGAACACTCAGTGGGAGGAAATGGGGTATATGTTACTTCTCATTTTAACCTCTACACGTTTCTTCCTGTAAGTTCACACCGTGAGAATCTACTCTTAGCCTTGAGACACCCCTGGGTATCCCCTAGGGGGGCATTTGGGTAGGTCAATAACAAGATGAATGGAGAGAGTATTTATAGTAAGAGTGGGAGTGGGATGTGTGACACTACATCCCACGGTCCTCTCTCATAGGTTAAATAAGTTTCATGCATCGCTCGTGGCATCTTGGGTAATCCCCCTAAAAGGATGGCTTACATTGCATGACGCTTTATTCGAATTTCTAGAAATGGATAAGGTTAGTTTCATGTCCAAATCGTTTTTTCGTAGTGCCATCATATAGCACTTCTAACGCATTGTTTAGTTCCCACGCAAAGCTACATGATCGCGTAGTGCTATCGTATAGCATTTCAACGCATCGTTTAGCTCCCGCAGGTACACGATCATCTAGCGTCCAACATCACAACCAACAATGCCCGTAGCTACACGATCATCTAGCTTTTCTTCACATCATGTAATGCCTAGAGCTAGACGATCGTTTAGCATTTAAACCTCAATGACGATTTTGAACATAAGTTGAAAAAACTGGAAACAACAGCTCGACCTTCTTCACTTGTTTCTTCAATTACATCTTAATTTCAACTCCAATGACTCCAAATAAATTGCAGACACTTGATAACACATATAAGCTCAGAATCAAGAGCCAATTTCAAATTTCATTAATAAATTAAAGAGAAATAAAATGCCAAAACTCAAAAACTATATTAGTGCATCAGTTTCATATATCTCATGAAAAACACCCACCAAACCAAAATTAAACTGAATTAAATGCTTATATAATGCTCTGATACCAATTGTAAGAGTGTATCAACATGCAGCGAAAGCAACAAGGATCAATAAGCATTCAAATTCATTAATTTTTGCAAAAACTAAAGTTTAATCATCTAATATAAGAGGGTTTGAAGTCATACTGATAACTTGTAGAAATATAAGTTATTTATGTTGTTTTATTTAGATTATGCGACAAAAAGAAGGAAAAATTGCTTCGACAGTATTGAAATTTTCATAGAAATACGAAAATTGTAAAATGTCGTGAACACACCCACTAACCCCATTGCGATGGCGAAAGGGAATGTCCAAGTCTTTGTTTCACAGGAAATAGGTCACCACATGAGTTAATTTCTTGAGGACAAAATGAACAATGCATCCACACAGCATGCGGCAATCGATCAAGAACGAGAAAGATCAATGCAATTGCAGCGCATGCGAGGATCAATCATGGATTCAAGCGATCAACACATTTCCACTGCATATGGTGATCAACAAACGATTAAAACAACTACACCACATGCAGCGATCGATCGAAGATGTGAAGAGCAACGCATTCGCTGGGACTTCGGACAAGTGTACAGCTTTTCTGTTGTACGATTCTGACAAATTGATCGTGGAGCAGAGCGAACTTTTCCATTACGCCATGGCAGGAATTATCAGAATTACAAAGTGGGACCACTAAGACAGAGAGCCAAGGTCTATAAATAGCTTCCTTGAATTCAATGTTAATGAGGCTGGTCTAAAGAGACAATACAAAGAAAATCCGGGAGAACGACGAGACAAAGCTAAAAGGTAAGTCTCCGAACAAGAAATCCTTTCCATCCCCGAAGAAGAAGCTCTGTGCAAGAGGTCACTTCGACCTGGAAAGCAAGCCTGAGAGGGAAGCTTTCCACTCCATTGCATCCACATGCTGACAAGCACAACATCTCCGATCGGGATCTGTGTCAAGACATTGACACTCTTTCCGTATTTGTTCTTATTTCTCCATTCATCTACTGTGTTCATCTATCTTTAATCCTTCATTCACAATCATGTATCAAATGCTGATCTTTAGATTTAAATATCATTATCGTAATCATTATCATCTCTCCGTTCTTTTCCACACACTTATCATCCATTTTCTCCATCATGTGTCATTAATCCACTGGGTAAAGGGGAAGGATTATGCGATTGAGTTAATCCTTGTTAAGAAAATCGACTGAGTTTAGCTAAAGCATGCTCGATGGCATCTTCACCTGTGAGAGCAAAAGTGATGATGTTATTCTGCCTATCGAGAGAAGGTTGGAAGAATGCGTTAACTAAAGCGAGAAGTCTTTCGAGAGATGGAAACAATCTTGTGTTCATTATGTTCATCCCTGTTTCACCATAGACATATGGGAACACAGCTAATCACTGAAAGGTGTAAGCCAAGGGAAAGCGGAACCTGAGTCGCATCCTTAACAAGATTGATGAACTTGTGATGTCCTTTCCCTCAACTCATTCTTTTTCTGATTCATTCACAAGACTTTCCATCGCATTCATTAGATTCTTTTTCACAACTTCACAGCCAGTCCTCACCCTGTATCATTAGTAGTTTAGTCATTTATTTTATCATCGCAATTTATTTTACAACACTTTATTTCCATCGCATTTTATTTTCATCACAATTTACTTTTCGGCACAAACCAATTCTTTATTCTTTATGTTAAACCGATCGCATTTACCACATTAGTATCGCAATAACAACAACAATCTATGTGTTCAACCTCAAGTCAATCTGAGAAACTTGCGTTGGAATTATACTTGGTTCCGGTGTAAGAAAACTTGTGACACGCACTATACGAATGCATACTACGAGCATTTAAGCATCATTGCATACACCTAGAACGTAATATTGCGCATATCTTTATCGCAAAGCACTTGAGAGCATCAATCATAAGCATCATTCAGTCATCATTGTGCATATGCTTAAAGATTAAATTTTCGTTATCAAATTTTTGGCGCAGTTTCCGGGGACTAGAACTTGAATCATTCATATTCATCAAAGTGCATGCTCAACATAGCAAAACATTGTTTTTTTTACATTATCTGTTTGAAGTCATACCTTTGTAAAACTCTTCAAGATCTTGTTCCTTAGCAGTTATTTTCTCCAAAACTCACCGTGAACCACCTCAAAATCTTTCCCACTATCCTCTTGAAGCTTTAGAACGAGTTGTGGGACTCGAGAACAGCTTGAAGTAACGGAAAAACAAGGGAGAAGCTCACTGTACTGTCTGTTTGAAGAACTCTTTCTTCAACCCAAAATTTTCAGTAAAATCTCTTTGAATACATCCTTAATTCCACTCCAATCTTCTTTACTTATTGCAGGTGAACATGTGGGATGCAGCTCATGCTTAGAGTAATTGAAGAGAAGATGAGTGATTTTTATGTGAGCAAGTTGAAGATGGTAATGAAAAAATTGATTTGGCCTAGTTGGCCTAGTTGTACTTACGAGCAATTTGTGAAGGGTCATCGTACTGTTGATTGTTTATATCCAATGGACACAGAAATATATCTATAGTGCAAAGAGTGCAATTGTCGATCTTTAGTGGAGTGTCCGAATGTTAACGAATGGTGAATAATTTAATTAAAGAGTTTAATTAATTATGTACCTTTGGAGCTTTAAGCTACAGGTCCATGAGGTCCCCTTGGTAGCTCAATAGATTTGGATTAATTTGAATTGTTCAAATTAGTAGAGGGATTTAATTATATATGATATAATTAAGTTGTTTTAATTATATGTGATATAATTGTTATAATGTACTTAATACAATATAGCTTAATGAGAGGAAATAAATACTTGAATGAGATTCAAATATAGTTTCTATGAATTGGATTCATAGTTGTTAAATTTAATACAAATGTGATATATTAAATGTCATATAAAAGAGAAAAGAAACTGTAGCTTATATTGTATGTGACACAATATTAAAACTATAGGTTATATGTTATATTTGATCTAACATATAATTTAATATATATATAATATGATAAATTAGTTATCATATTTATATTTATATTACTTATTATTTTAATAATAAGGGAGGGAGTTACAACTCCCTTTCTTTTCTATCCACCCATATAAGTGGGTGGTGGTTATATTTGGCATATAGAAAAGAAAAGCTTTCTTCTTCTTCTTGGAAAGTTGATCTTTTGACATAGTGAGAAAACAACAGAAGAGTTCTATGTTTGTAAATTGAATTTGTTGGTGAACATTTTCAATTCATCCTCTTCACAAAATTCCCTCAACTCCAAAATAGCTAGAGACCACCCCTCATGGGTTCTCACCCTGAGAATGCCTAGGAAACCTTCGTGGTCATGTTCGAACTTGTTTGAATTTTTTCTTGGAGAAAGTCTTCAAGTAGTTCATGTTCTATTCAAGGGAAATTCTTGAAGAAAGATCTTCAAAGGTGAGGTTTCTAAAACCCTTTCATTAGCATGCTGTAATTTATAAATAAATGCATATCTTGTTTCTTGTTTACTATAAAATTTATATTCAATGAAAAATGGACTTTTGTCGATCCACTTCCGCTCAAGGTTCTCTTCTCAAAATGTTCCTTTAAAGACATGAAATTAATTCAGAATATTGTTTAAAACTCTTCTCTTGATATTGCTACTGTCGGAGCATATTTGAGACGTGAAATGTAGAAAATATCTTCTTTCCGCATAATAACAATTTCGAATTGATTTTAAATAATGTAGAGTTGTAATCACTTATTGATTTGAAAACTTGTAACCTCAAGTGCATCCATTCATAATGAGCTTTAAGAAGAATAACTGTTTTTTTATGATCATACCTCTCTTTCAAATTTTTTTCACAAGATATGGGGATCTTTTATTGTAAGATTCTCCATTTTCAATCCATTGTGGAGATGATGACGGAGGAAATCTTAGCTTTTGCTTTGTCTCGACTGGATGTTGTATTTTCTTCTTTAATAGTCTCTCCAAGATTCATAGCATCCAGCTGGATTTCAACATCAAACACCCATGACAAATGAATATTGTCATAGCAACACTTTAAGACCTACCTTTAGTGGAAAAAACGACAAGAGCTCGTGTTGATAACGTGTTGTAAATTTGAGGAGCACAACGGGAACATGGATGTCAATATAGAATAAATAAATATTAAAATAAATTAAACATAATATATATAAATATATAAAAAAAATAAATAACAAAAGTAAATAAAATAACAAATTATGGATTTCTCCACTTTCTCCAAACTTTTTGGAATTTGTCCAATGTGTGTCTTTCAAAACCCAAAAAATGCCACTATTTATAGGCAATTTGGCAAGTAGGAGCTAGATTACATGGACACTAATAATGAGTATTTACCAGACACATGGACAACACTTTGGAAAAATGGGTACATAACACATGGTTAGTGGACACTAGCATCTAATAAACTTCTATTTTCTATAATATTTATTTTATAATTTTTTGTTTTTACAATTTTGCACAACTATCTAACAATATCTACATTTTATCCATATTTTCAAGGACATTTTTGAAAAAATTAAGAACTAGCATTTGGGAAAATTGACAAAAATGACCAATTGGAAGTTTGATTTTTTTTTTTTTACCTATTTTTTAAAAACAAGTTTTTTTGACCCCCTTGATGATGAAAATGATGTAAGCATGGTAAATATTGGTTGTATAATTACTCTTATGCCCCGTATTAAATTCTCACTTTCAATTTCAACCACCAACCTACCAAATTAATTTACATTCTTCACCTAAAATTAATTTATCCAAAAATCATTAACAAAAAATTATTCACACAAAAAATTCTCCACCAAATTTGATTTGTTTACAACCCCACAAGAAGTTCTTTTCACCAAATTGTTTCCAAAACAAAATTTATCAAGTCCAAAACTTGTATTTCACGAAGTTGTAATTTTGTACACTCCGTCGTAAGAAGGTATGTATTCCATTTTTGTATATTCTCAATAGTTCACTAATTTTTGGGAAAATTGACAAAACTAAATGACATTTTTGGAGTTTGATTTATGCTTGCTTTTTTTATTGTTTCTTTCTTTCTTTTTTTTTTTTTTTAATAATGCCCTGCATTTGATATTTATTTATAAAATTATAAAAAAAATTAAAAAATAGAAATTTTTTTTTAAGATACCTAGCCGGGCTTCACCAGATATTCACCGAGTAGAAAGCGAATGAGTTCAAATTACCCAACCGGGCTTCACCGAGAACAAAATAAATGTTAGAATAAGTTTGACACCCGATCGGGCTTCACCGAGTATTCATCGGGTAGAAAGAAAATGAGTTCAAATTACCCGATCGGGCTTCACTGGGAATAAAATAAATGATGAAATAAGTTTGATTCCTGGTCGAGCTTCATCGAGTATGGAATTAAATGATTGACCCCTCACCGGGTGACCCGATCGAACTTCATCGGGTATTTCTTAGGTCCGGACCCGGTAGAGTTAACCCTAGCCTGGCCGGGCGCACAAAAAGGAATGTTATGTTTTTTGGCCTGGTGTTCTACTCGGTCGGGTGGACGACCGGGCCAAAAATCAAAATCATTCCTTTTTTTGCTTTTGCTTTTTCTTTAACTACATTATATTAATACATTTTTTTATATAAATTGTATGAAAATGCCTCGTGTTTGGATTTGTTTTGGTGATGTTTTGAATGAAAGGGAAAAGGATTACGATGGAGGAGAGTTGCAGGGGTTTGGCATTGAGTTCCACGACCTATAATGAATTCCTGACCGAAGTTTATAGAATAAGAGGTATAATGTCAGATGAGTATAATCTTGTTATAAGATGTATACTTCAATTGAGATCCAGAAGTTTATAGGAAGAGGTCTCAGTAATACCTCTTTACGTATCCACACTTCCAAAGTGTTTAACAAATCAAGGATTTCATCCAAAAAATTAATATATCTGACGAACTGAAGAAATCCCTTCAACATCTAGGCCAGTACATTGGAAGATGGAGTCGGATAGTCCATTTCTCCCCACATATTTGAACCCATCACTTACTTCGTGGCCTAGTAATTTTGTGACTCATAACTTAGCGGATGATGTAGACCAAGGTCAATATTTCAATGATTGGTCTTGGAGGGAGAATGATGATGGAGAGGAACCCAAGATTAATACCCACCATACATCTCATGCAGAAGAACAAACAATCGAATGGAAGCTCGTCACATGAAATGGGTCGTGACTTGTCACATCCATCTAGTAGCACAATCACCATGCCAGGTCAGTCTTATTCTTCTAAAGATGTAGAAGTTGGTGACATATTTATATCTAAGAAGGATTTAAATATGTGTTTATCTATGTTAGCAATTAAAGGTAACTTACAATTTAGGGTGAAGAAGTCGACCATAATATTATACAAAGTTATAAGCTCAATTGAAGAATGCAAATGGAGACTTTGAGCCGTTAAATTGAAAAATTGTAAAATATTTAAGATCTCTAAGTATGACAATGTCCACATATGTAGAAATGAAATACTAACTAACGATAAAAAAACAAGCTTCTAGTTGGGTTCTCGGACATTTAATTTTATCGAAGTTTGAAGATGTTAGTCCTTCATATAGACCAAAGTACATTGTGAAAGATATAAAACAAGAGAATGGTGTGAGTTTAAGTTACGACAAGGACTGGAGAGCAAGGGAAGAAGTATTAGTGTAATGACCCGACCTCTTAGGACTTAAGTTAGGCCGTTACTAAATACATTAATGCATGGAACTTAAAATGATACCCTTTTATGGTGAAATAAATGCTAAATAAATAAGGTAAGTTCAAAAGCTCTTCATTAAATTCAAATATTAAAACAAATAATAGGTACCCATAAATCATAAATGGTAATAACAAGTTTGAAAACAACTTTTAACAGTAAGTTTCAAACAACAAAACTGAAAGTTGAAAAAAAAAATGAAAAGAAATCTAAATATCATGAGCGGAAGCATAAAACTGGTTCTAGTGGCTCGATCACAGATTCTGCTTGTCAATCGCCGGTGCATCTCTACCTTTACCTAAAACAACAACATGAGAAAGAATGAGTATAAAATACTTAGTAAGTAACCCCACTACTAGGGTTGGGATAGGCATCTATGTCCTCTAGATGACTACTGATGTATTGTGAATATGATGAAATAATGATGTATATTGTGATGGTGGTATATGTGTTGCACATGCAAGTTTTCCTAGTAAAATCTAAGTATAAATCCTACTAGGTTGTCTAGTAAGCCCAGGGTCGAACACAGGGACTATTGAGACAATATGCGACAGTAAATTCTGATTCCTTTACGGTAACAATCAAAACAATAAGTTGGTTGGTATGTTTGTTTAAAGTATAAATCCTATGCGGCGGAATTGAGAAAAGAGTTAATAACAACAAAAGTTACAATGAGTATGCAAGGAACGGGTTGAGAAGGGATTTAGCTAACACTTCCTAAGATTGCATTCAGGTTATGTGATCATGCTATACACATACAATAGCAAGTCATCTCTCAATGCAATTGCTATAGTTCCTAATTTTAGGACGCATTCGATGTATACGATAATGTCTATAGAACTTATGTCTAAGCCTCTTTCTATGGTGCATGCGATGCATGATAGCAAACAGAACTTATCTCTAAGTTTCTATCTCATGTTTATGCGGTTCTAATATGACTTTCTCCAGCCTAGATTCTAACCCAACTCTCTCAAGTCTAGGTTCTTTCTTTAGACTACTCTCTCAAGTATCTCTAAAGAGTGATGGACGCATATATAAAACAAGATGATCGTATAAAATGAAGATCTTAGGGAATGCTAGCTAAGTGCTTCTCAACCCATTCGGAAGTTTAGTTACTCATGTGTAATGTAAAGAGAGTGAACAGATTACATTATAGAATGACAATGGAAAGTAGGGATAGTGAGCCTGGTAGCAATGTCTTGCTTCCCAAGGCTTTTACACTGTGTTTTACTCCACTCTGCCCAAAAGAATGTTCTTGCTTTCATAAGGTTTGGCCCTCTCTTTGTTCTCAACGCTTCCCGGCAGTCTCTCGAGCTGACCAAGAACGATCTTTCAGCCTCTTCTCTCTTTGCTCACTTCCACCTTCTAAGTATAAGAATTATAGACCATGGCTATCTATGATCTATCTCTATGCATATGGCGAACTATGTATATATCGAGCTAGCAAAACTGAAATTCTGAACCCTTTTTAACGAAGGTGCCTTCGGTATTTATAGAGCTTCAGGGTGAAGAAGCTTTTTCTCTAAAATGATTGTAATGATGGGATGTCATAATCTCTTTCTGATGCGCCAATTAATGGAAAAAACACCAAAAATTTCTCTAAAATGATTGTAATGATGGGATGTCATTAAATCTCTTTCTGATGCGCCAATTAATGGACACCAAAAAGTTGAGTGTACTTGCTACAGTGTGTCGTTAACGGCTTGTCAACTAAATTTTGATTCGACCGTCATCAGCTTTCTGTCCCATCATGATTTATTAAGCTTTCACCTTGATGCACCGTCTCTATGTGGCCATCTTCTTGAGTAGATCTTCGCGAATGCATACGATCGCATAGCTTTGCGGTCGCAATTTTCTAATGCGCTCGGACGCTGAATTCCTCGAATCATGATTCTTCCTTGCACCAACGCATTTCCTGCACAAAATACGTCAATTAGCTGCTTTAATGCGATAGCCACATATGATTGCAATGTTCTCAACTTAATTCTTTTGGACACGATTTTACATATTTTTACCATCGTAATCCTACATTGTTTTATATCTTTGCGTTGTAATAACATGCATTTATGCCCGTTATCACACCCCCAAATTTAAAACAATGCTTGTCCTCAAGCATAAACTAAAGTTTTTCTCTAGAGAGTCAGCCGCCTTTTCCTTTCCTAGATTTCTCAAGGTGCCTTATTCAAATCCTATGAACCAAAATCTCCTTAATTCCTATCTTGGTCTTTTCTTAAAATATTTCTAAAATTTAGGGACCGCAAGTTTAGCCTTCAAAAAGACTTTACTTGTTTCCAGGGCATCGCATGATTTATTTCAAAAAACTTTTTTTCAACTGGGGTGTTTTCAAATGATTTTTATCCTTGTGTAGTTTAGATATTCTTTCTATGACCTTGCGCTGATCCGAGTGCCTAGCCTTCATTTTGACTTGCCCCCACGTGTGTCATGCGAGCATCCAACTACGAGCAATGCGCTCTTTCTTAGTCTAAACTCATACCCATTTGGTAGTGGAGTTGCGATCATTTTATTTATGCGTTGATCACGATTCCTACCTTCGTTTTGGCTTGCCCCCACGGGTGTCATGCGGACATCTAACTACGAGTAGGATTCGATCACAACATTATGATTTTTTTTTTAAATGTCTAAAAGTAGCAAGGTTGAAAATAAATACCGCACCCCCAAATTTAAACGCAACAATGTCCTCATTGCTGAAAGACTGAAAGAATTCATGCGATACTCTTAGGAGGTTTCGTAAAAGTCAGTTTGAAATAAAGCTGGGGGACCACTAAGTTCTAGAAATATTTCATGAATTGACAGTCTGAAAATTAAGTTGATTATAGTACATGCGATGAGAAATAGAGGCATGCGTTTCATCATTGAAATCATAATTGGTACAGAAAACATTGCGATTGAAGGATCCATACCGAGAGTTCTATGAGCGGGCTTAGATTGCTCCGATTTCACAATGACCGAAACATAAACGATATACATTCCATACTAACAGTTATGCATATTAAACTCATCATCGGCATACTCAGAATACAATAAAACATAAGGAAAAGAGGTTCAAACTAAAGGAAGACTGTCTTCGTATGTGTGAACCCACAGCAGCAGAAAACTTCCCACCGATCTACCAGCACCCGGCGAGTCTGTCGACTATAATAGCACGATCCTAGTGTACATGAACAATGTCGCAGGGACGACACCACCACAAGAGAAACTCGAGTATCCTCGACGTCAAAAACCCAAAGAGTGGGCTCTAGTGAGTTTGGTAGAGGACAGAGGAGAAGACGTCGTGTAGACGATAAGCAAGTGGGAAATGAACTCTGTTATCGTATAGTGGAGATGCTTATTGTATAGTAGAACTACATGATCGTTTAGGAAAAACTGAACGATCGTTTAGGAAAGAGATATACGATCGGTTAGAGAACGCGTGAACTAGACGATCATTTAGACGAATGAGCTTCTATCGTATAGGCTCTCGCGATCGCTCGTTCACGAATTCTTTTTGGGCGTGGGCAATAAGAATGCATGACTAAATTATTTCATGAAATGAAAACTATTTCCAAAGCTTTAGCCCGCCGGTTACCATAACCTTCGCAGCCCCATCTTCCCACGTCCGAACATGGATTAATTGGTGAATTATTAAATAATTAATCAATTAATTTAATTAATAAATATAATCATATTATATTTATATCCTATAGTTTGATATCATATATCTACTATAGTATTTTTCCTCTACTTGATATAAATCATATTTATATCTAATTTCCTCTAAAATATTGTATCTCATACATTTAGCCAATTATATCATATATAATTAACCAATCCAATTATATCATATATAATTGAATTTTCTCTTATCAATTTGAACATTTCAAATTAACCCAAACACTGGTTCTCGACTTTATCCAAGCTACCCAGGCGACCTAATGAACCTGTGGCTCGAAGCTCCAACGGTACGTGAATAGCTGACTAAACTCTTTAGCCACGAGATTCACCATCTATTAACTATCAGTGATTCCACTAAAGACCAACAGCTGAAATTTTCTTACCATAGATATATTTCTGTGTCCATTGGATATAACCAATCATGAGTACGATGACCCTTCACAGATGCTCATAAGTACAGCTGGGCCAATTTACCGTTTTTGCCCATATAGTTACATCTCACTCTTTAAGTACCACTGATTTCTCTAATGAACAATACAACATAGTCCAACTATGTGTGAACACCTCTCAGGCCAATAGAAGGTGTGTGGCGCCACATCGTTCAAGCCCTGGAATCAGCCCTTAAGGGAGCCATCTATCTACTTACCTCTGCCTCGGGGAAGGAATGAATTCCATATTGTGTAGTTGAATTCCCAGCTCCCAAATCAGATGAATCCCCAAAATGGTAGGTTTGAATCGGCGACTTGGCCACTCGCACCCATACAAATCAAAGAACTGCCCTTAATGACAAGAGTTCCCAACTCTCTCAGGATTGAGGTCATGTTACCTATAGTTATCCTAGTGAAGTGAAGTCTCTGTCATGAACGATGTTATATAACGAGACATTAATACTTCGTAGTCAGGTCTTATACAAACTCTTTGTATAGGATGCCCATGCTCGCATGTTCCCAACATGAATGATCAGGATCAGACCATCTGTGGTAAGTCACAATACTTGTAACCATTCCACAAAGCGGGTTGCGTCCGTAGCATTACCAGGATAAGGTTTCCCTCCTATATCCATATACTACAGACCATTTTGGTTATCACTTAAGACATGATCCACTTGTATGTCACCACATATATGCTTGAGTCACATACAAATAACTAGGGATTTTATGTTTATTGGTTTGTGGTAAAGCAAATAAAACAAAAAATCGAGCAAAACAACAAGATGTGAAGTAAATATCATATATTAATAATCACAGGTGTTCGTATATACTATTTACAAACTACGGTGACTAACTAAAGTAATCAATATTTAATGATTGCACCACTAAAGAGGATGCGATGATAAAAGTATCAAAGTTAAAAATGAGATGCGAGAATACAGAATTTGGAATAAGCAAAATCAAAGAAAAATACAACCCCCAAATTTGCTCTGTTGCCCGCATCATTTGTTATCGCATCCTTCTTTGCGGCAAGCAGATTTCCTCGATTGCGATGGCAGAACAAACTAGTCGCGTTTTTCAATTATCGTGTAGCTCCACCGCAATCGTTTACCATAATCGTTGCTAAAAGCATCGAGTGGGTCAAAAATATAAAAGACAGAGTTGACAAAATTTTTCTCCCTTTTTCTTTTTTGAAATTGAAGTTGTAAAAAGGATATAAAAATGACAAAGGATATAAAAAGGTAGATTGAGTTCATGAACTGAAGATTTCAAAGGATACTTCAAAAAGATTACGTCCCTGATGAGTTTGAATCGTATGATTGCATCGGGACTGCCGACTTCTTCTTTAGTCGGAATTCCTCAAGTCCACAGAGGTTTTCTCTCGATGCAAGTATTCTCCGTGATATATTTTGACTCTTTGCCCGTTGACTTTGAATGCGTTGGTCTCGTCCTCATTGGATAACTCAACCACTCCATGCGGGAGTACCTCTTTGATTATAAAAGGACCAGACCATTGTGATTTTAACTTGCCGGGAAAAAGTCGTAGCCGAGAATTGTACAATAAAACCTTCTGTCCGACTTGGAGATTCTTCTCGCATTGTTGTTTGTCATGCCAAAGTTTTGCGCGCTTCTTGTAGATTTTGGCATTCTCATATGCTTGAGTTCTCCATTCATCAAGCTCAACCAACTGAAGTTTCCTTGCCTCCCCTACGACCTTTAAGTCAAAATTGAACTTTTTCACTGCCCACATTACTTTATGCTCTAACTCAAGCGGTAAGTGGCATGACTTTCCAAACACCAACGCATACGGAGACATGCCGATAGGTGTCTTATAGGCGGTCCTATATGCCCACAAGGCATCGTCCAGCTTCATTGCCCAATCTTTGCATGAAGGCTTTACCACCTTCTCTAATATCAGCTTGATTTCCCTATTGGACACTTCAGCTTGACCATTTGTATGTGGATGGTATGCAGTGGCTACCTTATGGTGGATATTATACTTGAGCAGCAATTTATTGATGATGTTATTAATAAAGTGAGAGTCTTCATCACTTATTATGGCACGTGGAGTGCCAAAACAAGTGAAAATATTTTTCCTCGAGAACTTGGAGACTTCCGCCGCATCGCTTGCGATGCACGATACCGCTTCTACCCATGAATTGTTTCCCGTGTTTTGGCACCGATCGCATTTCATTGCATAGTCTCTTGCGTCCTTGAATAAAGTTGGCCAAAAATATCCACTTTGTAACACCTTTGCTGCTATGCGTTGGCCTCTAAAGTGTCCACTGGCATTGCCATAGTATGCGCTGGTGAGCAACGTCTGGTACACATAGGCGCAAAATCTGATCTGATCCCCTCTTGTAAAGATTTGGCTTGTCCCAATAATATGATTTACATTCATGTCTGAGCCGCCTCTTTTGGTGCTGTCTCTTATACACATCTAGATGTGTATAAGAGACAGTCGTACATTAGTTCAAAGGGCTGTGTCCAGTTCGGTGCGATCAACACAGGTGCGGTTATTAATGTGTTCTTCAGTATCTTGAATGCGTTGAGACATTGTTCATCAAAGTCAAATGTTCTTTCTGCCTCCAGCAATGCACTCAATGGCCGCGCAATCTTCGAAAAGTCCTTAATAAAACGTCGATAAAATCCTGCATGCCCCAGGAAGCTTCTGACAACCTTCACATTTGTTGGAGGTGGGAACTTTTCAATGGCCTTAATCTTCGCCTTATCCACCTTCAGCCCGTCCTTGGAGACTTTGTGCTCGAGCATAATACCTTCCTTCACCATGAAGTGGCACTTCTCCCAGTTCAACACAAGGTTCGTCTCTTCAGATCTTCTCAGTGTCTTCTCTAGATTATTGAGACAGACTTCGCATGTTTTCTTGTACACCGAGAAGTCGTCCATGAAAATTTCTACTGAATCTTCAAGATACTTAGAAAAGATGGCCATCATACACCTCTGGAATGTGCTCGGCACCTTGCATAAGCCGAACGGCATGCGTTGAAACACAAATGTTCCATAGGGGCAGGTGAATGTGGTTTTCTCTTGATCTTCAGGAGCAATCATGATTTGGTTGTAGCCTGCATATCCATCCAAAAAGCAAAAGTAATCATTTCCTGCTAAACGGTCTAGTATCTGATCAATGAAAGGCAAGGGGAAATGATCCTTCTTTGTCGCCGCATCCAGTTTGCGGTAGTCCATGCATATCCGCCAGTCAGTGACGGTCCTCATCGGTATTAGTTCATTATTTGAATTTGAGACTATCGTCATCCCTTCTTTCTTTGGCACACATTGCACGGGGCTGACCCACGTGCTGTCGGCGATATCATTGCAGGTTGATGCTTATTATTATGTGGTAGAAATATGGATGCTATACGTTGATGGAATTGTGTTGTGCACTCAAGTTTCCCTAGGGAATCCAAGTGTAAATTCCTCTGAGTTTCCTGGTAAGTTCAGGGTCGAACACAGGAACTTGTGAAAATAGATTGTGTTGGTAATTTTTATGAAAACTTTGTGGTAACCAAGTAAATAAATAAAGTATTGGGTGTGTTGTTGCGTTGATGAAAAAAGAAATAAATAAAGGCGGCAGATTTGAGAAAGACAGTTGCGTTGATAGATGAAATGAGTATGTGATGAACGGGTTGAGAAGATTTTTAACTAGCGTTACTCGGGAATGCGTCAGACCATGTGATCATGTTACAATCATGCACAACATAAATGCGATGCTTCTAAGTCTAAAACGCATGTGTTGAATGCAAAGTGTCTATAGAGCTTATCCCTAAGTCTCTACTCTTGTCCTATGTGTTGATGCAAAATGCATGAAAGCAAGGTGACCGCATACAATCATATCTTATCGCTAAGATGCATGCGATGCGTTAATAACAAATAGTGCTCATTCCTAAGTGCCTATCTCTCTTTTATGCGTTCTAATCTGGTTCTTCCAAACCTAGATTCTGACCTGATCTTCCCAAGTCTAGATCCTATTCTTAGACTACCTTCCCGAGTATTTCTAATAGACGAATGAAGCATTCATAAACAAGATAATCGCAAAGAATGAAGATTCCCTCATTATGCTAGCTAATTGCTTCTCAACCCATTCAACTAATTTAGCTAATCATGTGTGAATAACAGAGAGTGAATAGATATAGAGAAAGAAATTTCATTCTTATAAATGAGTTGAGTACAAAAAGACAATGGAAAGTAAAGGTAGAGAGCCTAGTAGAAATTCCTTACTGATCGAGGCTTTTTACACTGAATCTCTATTCATCAGCTTTCTATCCCATCGCACTTAACTATCCTTTCACCTGGATGCGCCCACCATGTTGCGTTGACAAAGTTACGGCGATCCTTCTTGGGCGAATGTGTGCGAGCACGATCAACACAAAGCCTTGTGGTGAAGTTGCGCTCGACCAATGAATTCCTATTATCGCAATCTTTGCATTGCGTTAACGCATATTCTACCCAAAAATATAAAGATCAACTGTTCTAATGCGTTGGACGCATGCGACCGCAATATTATAGAATTTATGTTTAATGGACGCAATTTAACATATTTCATAAACGCAATCCAACATTGTTTAAGAACTTAGTACTATGATAACGTGCATTTCTGCCTGTTATCACACCCCGAAATTTAAACAATGCTTGTCCTCAAGCATAAGCTAAAGATTCCTTTAGCAAGTCAACCGCAAAGTACTTTTCCTAGATTTCTCAAGAATACTTCGTTCAAATCCTATATACTAGAATTTCCTTAAGTCTTATTCAAATCTCTTCCTAAAGTATTTCTAAGACTTAGGGACTGCAAGCTTAACTTTCAAAAGAACTTTACTCAATTTTGGAACATTGCATGATTTATTTCAAAAAGAAAATTTTCTTCCGGGGTGTCAAATGATTTTATCCTTACACAAAAATTTTCTTCATTGCTATTTTTTTTTTTACCTTGCACTGATCCGACTGCCTTGCCTTCATTTTGGCTGGCTTCCACGTGTGTCATGCAGACATCTAAATACGAGCAATGCACTCTTTCTCAGACTAAACTCATACCAATTTGGCAGTGGAGTTGCGGTCATTGATTTATGCGTTGATCCTGGTGACTTACTTTCGTTTTGGCTTGCTCCCACGTGTGTTATGCAGACATCCAATCACGGGTAACTGCCTTTCATAACTTAACTCTTATCAACATGGGTTTCCCATTGCGTTGACAGTGGAGTTGTTATTCTCAAAAGTTTTTTTTTTAATAGCAAGGTCGAAAATAAATACCTCACCCCCAAATTTAAAATGCGGCAATGTCCTCATTGCCAAAAGATTAAAATAAATTATACGATGGTCATAGAATTCGTTGTAAAGAGGGTTTGAAAGAAAGCTAGCAAACCCCTAACTTCTAGAAATATTTCATGAGGTGACTATCTTAACACTAAGTTGACTCTAGTATATACGAAAGAGATAGAAGCATATTTTTCATCATTGAAATCATACTTGGCAAAGAAACAGAATGCGGTAAACTACTAAATTTATCAACTTGTCAAATGATTTCGGTGATCAAAGAGGATGCGGTGATAAAACTTTAAAAAGTAAAATGCAATGTGATAGCATAAAATTTGAAATAAAGATAAGGAAAAGTACATCCCCAAATTTTTGCGCTGACGCTCGTATTATGTATTGACGCATCCATCCTTGTGGCAATCTTTGCTTCTGTGGATTGCGGTGATGGAGTGAGATCATTTTCTTCTTCGCAATCCTGTGCCTTAATTCTTGTAAACAGACAAAGAGAGGGTCAAATGGTTTTAAAACAAAACAACAAGTTTTTTTTTTTTAGAGAAAGAAAAATGAGTAAGATACATATAGCTTAGATAAAAGTAAAGTGACGAAGGGATAAGAGTTCATGAGTCATTTAAGAAGGTAGTCCGGGTTTTTCAACTTTGCGGAGGCTGTTTCTGGCTGGAAATCTCCTCCACAATATGCCTTGATCCGTTGTCCATTAACTTTAAATGTTCGACTGCCATCCTCGGTAATCAGTTCTACCGCACCATGTGGAAATATTTCTTTGATGATGAAGGGACCGGACCAGCGTGATTTTAATTTTCCCAGTAAGAGTCGCAATCTTGAATTGAAGAGTAAGACCTTTTGCCTGACTTGAAGGTTTCTAGCACATATGCATTTGTCATGCCAGTACTTGGTGCGCTCCTTATAAATCTTCGCATTCTCATATGCGTTGATCCTCCATTCTTCCAGCTCGACTAGCTGCATTTTTCGCGCTTCCCCTACTTTCTTTAAATTGAAATTCAACTTCTTGACCGCCCACAATGCCCTATACTCCAGCTCCAAAGGCAAATGACATGCCTTGCCAAATACCAACGCATAGGGGGACATACCTATTGGTGTTTTTAATGCGGTTCGGTACACCCACAATGCATCATCAAGCTTCATTGCCCAATCTTTTCGCGAAGGCTTTACTACCTTCTCAAGTATCAACTTAATTTCTCGATTGGACACTTCAGCCTAACCATTCATTTGCAGATGGTATGCGGTGGCCACTTTGTGGAGGATATTGTACTTGCGCAGCAACTCCTTGATATTGTGATTGACAAAGTGTGATCCTTCATCACCTATGATGGCACGGCGAGTGCCAAAACGAGTGAAAATATTTTTCTTGAGGAACTGGGAGATTGTTGCCACATCACTTGCGGTGTATGCTATTGCCTCTACCCACTTGGAGACATAATTGATGGCCAATAAAATGTAGTGTTTGCCATGCAAATGAGGGAATGGTCCCATGAAATCAATCCCCCATACGTCGAATAATTCCAGCTCCAAGATGGTGTTCATTGGCATTACGTTCTTCCATGAAATGTTATCAGTGTGTTGACACCGATCACATTTCATTGTGTAGTCAGCAGCATCCTTAAATAATGAAGGCCAAAAGAATCCACTTTGCAAAAATTTGGCTGCAGTGCGTTGCCCTTCAAAGTGCCCACCATATGGTGAGTCGTAGCATTGTGACAATATGTGTTGTTAAGCAGCATTTGGCACGCATAATCGAATAACCTAGTCTGTACCTCCCTTGTATAGATTTGGCTCATCCCAATAATAATGTTTGCATTCAAGCTTGAGCTTCTTCTGTTGATGATAGGTGTAATCTAAAGGGAATTGTTCACAAACCAGATAATTAATGATGTCCGCATACCAGGGTAGTTCTTCTATGTGGAACAGCTGCTCATCCGAGAATACAACACTCACCTCAGTCTCATTGCGGCCAACTTCAAAATTTTCCAGTCTCGACAAGTGATCCGCAACTTGATTCTCTGTCCCTTTCCGGTCAATTATTTCTATATCAAATTCTTGGAGGAGGAGAACTCATCTGATCAATCTCGGCTTTGACTCCTTCTTGGTCATTAAATATTTGATTGTTGAGTGATCAGTATGAATGAGTACCTTGGTTCCCAACAGATATGTCTTGAATTTTTCCAATACAAAAATCACAACCAGAAGTTTCTTCTCTATGGTGGTATAATTTATTTGAGCAGGGTTTAGAGTTTTACTCGCATAAGCGATGGGGTGCAAAATAGTTTTCTTCTTTTATGCTAATGCAACCCCTATCGCATACCCGCTTGCTCGCATATGATTTCAAATGGCAATGTCCAATCCGGCGCAATCAAGACGGGTGTGGTAATCAGCGCATCTTTTAAAACTCTAAATGCGTTGAGGAAATTGTTGTCGAACTCAAATTTTCTGTCAACCTCTAGCAACGCACTCAGTGGTCGTGTAATCTTAGAAAAGTCTTTGATAAATCGTCTATAAAATCCAACATGCCCCAAGAAGCTTCAATTGCATCGATCTTTTCTTTGTCCACCTCCAACCCTTCTCAGGAGACTTTATGTCCCGACACTATACCCTCTTTCACCATGAAATGACACTTTCCCAATCGAGCACCAAATTCGTCTCCTCACATCTCTTTAGAATCTTCTCTAAGTTGGCTACGCAAACTTCATAAGTGTTCCCATAAACCGAGAAGTTGTCCATAAATATTTCCATTGAATCCTCCAAATAATCTGAAAAGATCGCCATTATGCACCTTTAGAACGTGCTTGGTGCATTGCAGAGGCCAAACGGCACGCAGAGAAAAGAGAATGTCCCATATGGGTAGATGAATATGGCCTTGTCTTGATCTTCAGAAGCTATCATGATTTGATTGTATCTGGCATACCCATCCAAGAAGCAGTAAAAATCATTCCCTGCTAGTTTGTCCAGCATTTGATCAATGAATGGTAGAAGAAAATGATCCTTCTTTATGGTCGCATTCAATTTGTGGTAGTCCATGCATATGCGCCATCCAGTGATGGTCCTTTGTTGTATTAATTCCTTGTTCTCATTTGAGACCACCGTCATTCCGCCCTTCTTTGGCACACATTGCACAGGGCTGACTCACGTGCTATCAGCTATGGGATAGATAATGCCCGCATCCAGCCACTTGATAATCTCCTTTTTGACAACCTCCTTCATCGCAGGGTTTAGTCTGCGTATATTTTCAATTGTTGCTTTGTGGTCGTCCTCAAGACGAATGTGGTGCATGTAGTACGCGGGGCTAATTCCTCTGATGTTGGCGAGCGTCCAGCCAATTGCTCGCACATGTTTCTTTAGAATGCTTATCAACGCATTCTTCTGTTCTTTGTTAAATGCAGAGGAACTTATAGCCGACAACTTCTCATTCTGCCCTAAAAATGCATACTTCAGATGGGTTAGTAAGGTCTTCAATTTAAGTGTTGGTGGTTCCACTAGGGAAGGTTGCATTGTTTTTCGTTCTTCTTTTGGCTCTACTTCTTGTGTTGCGATCATTTCTTCTTCTTTGTTTGTTTTTGCTACGATCACATTGCAGGCAACTATGGATGCATTGGCATCCTCTTCTTTACACTCTTCATCAGACTTTTCTTCTTCAATCAAATTTAGGTCATCATCAGAATCTTGCAGGTCTTCGTCATCCGAAAATTTCATGGCACAAATTATAATAAATTTGAGCTTATGTCCATTTATACTCAAAGTGATTTCTCCCTTGTGCACATCAATTTGAGCACGACCCGTTGAGAGAAAAGGTCATTCCAAAATGATGGGCACATTTTTGGCGGCCTCATAGTCTAAAATGATGTAGTCAATTGGCAAAATAAATTTATCAATCGTTATCAGCACATCCTTCACCTTACCTTCTGGATGAGCCAGAGATCTGTCGGCCAATTGGAGAGTCACTGATGTGGGCACAAGCTGCCCCACATTTAATTGTCTAAAAATTGATACCGGCATCAGATTTATGCTGGCCCCCAAATCACACAGGACTTACCCAATATAGAGTCCTTCTATGGAGCAAGGAATAGTAAAGCTCCCTGAATCGCTCATTTTCGGTGGGATAATTGATTTGGAATTTTACGTTAATGCCACTGTGGCATTTAGTGCCCCTCTTCTTAGTTACCATATCCTTCAGAAACTTGGCATAGGTAGGCATTTCCTCAATCGCTTCACTGAAAGGAATGTTAACATGTAATTGCTTTAACATAGATAAGAAGCATTGGTACTGTACCTCTTCGTTTTTCTTCTTTCTTAGCCTCTGAGGAAAAGGTGGTAACTGAACTTTCATGGTTCCCGTTTCATTTGACTTCGAGGTTGATGCAACCTCAGGTTCTACTGCTTCATGTTCTCTTTCTTCTTCTTGCATTACCGCAATCTCAGGATCAATTGCGATGGAAGTTGTTCTACTGTGCTCCTTCTTTTCTCCCTCCACAATCTTCCTACTATGCAATGTCACAACCTGACATTGCTTCTTAACTGATCCCTCTGGGTTGTGTGGAAGCTTGGTTAAACTTGGCAACGCCTCTTGCGATCTACTTTTCAGCTCACTCGCAATCTAGCCCATTTGCAATTCGAGGTTACGGATGGACGTAGCCTGACTTTGAAGCACTGTCTCGTTTTTCTCTAGATATTGCTTCAATAGGCTCTCTAAAGAAGAGGATTGCATTGATTGTTGTGAGCTACTTTCTTGATTGCTCGGTTGGCTGTTGTTGCATTCGAAGAATCCTAGTGGCCCTTCTTTTTGCGCCACAGGTTGGAAATTTTGTTGTTTATTTGGATGGTTTCTCCATCCAGTGTTATATGTATTAAAGAATGGGGTGTTTTTTATGAAGCATACTGACTGAGGGTTTTGTGGACATTCAGCATAAGAGTGAGGATCTTCATAGCCCACACAGTTGCCCGTGGGCTACCCAAACGCCTCTACCTGATTCACCTTCTGCTGATTGGATGCGTGTCCTAGCGTTATGTTCTGCAGAAGACTGGTCATCGTAGCCACTTGAGCAGAAAGTGTGGCTATTGCGTTCGCATCAACAAAATTAAAACTCTGAGATTTCCTTCTCCTGTCATTTCTTCCATCATATGTATCATCCACCCATTCCATATTGTGTTTAGCAATGCGGTCTAGTATCTCTTTAGCCTCAATGTAGGATTTGTCCATAAGTCCACCAGCTGCTGCTGTGTCTACTGCCATCTGTGATGCTCTATTCAGTCCTCTATAAAATGTCTCCATTTGGATAATCAGTGGTAGTCCATGGTTTGGGCAATTTTTGACTAAGCCCTTAAAACGCTCCCATACGGTGCTTAATGTCTCAGTATCTTCTTGTTCAAAGTTCATAATCTCTCGACGCCTCCTCGCGTTGGTGGTAGGTGGGAAATATTTTTGCATAAATTTTTCCACCAATNAGTATCTTCTTGTTCAAAGTTCATAATCTCTCGACGCCTCCTCGCGTTGGTGGTAGGTGGGAAATATTTTTGCATAAATTTTTCCACCAATTTCTCCTAGGTGGTGATTTCACCAGGCTCAAGTGAACTCACCCATTGTTTTGCGTCATCATGCAAAGAATAGGGAAACAAGAACAGCCTAATTGCTTATGAGGTGATTCCATAAATCACAAAGGAATTACACGTTTCTAGGAAACACTTCATATGGGCGTGAGGATCTTTTCCATGACCACCCCCAAATTGTCTAGCAGTCTGGAGCATTTGAAGCATAACAGATTTCATTTCGAACCTGGTTCCATCCAATTCTTATTACTTTTCAATATCAATATGGAAAAAAAAAATGAAAAATGAAAAGGTCGTCTTATTCACATCATGATGTGCCAAGAACCAGATTTGAACTGGTGACACGAGGATTTTCAGTCCTCTGCTCTACCAACTGAGCTATCCCGGCCATTTCCCGTTGGGTATATGATTCCTAGAGAGAAATCATATAATACAGGGGACGCGTATTCCCTCATGGGACGCATGCTGCTATTCGTCATCAGGATCAAATTCTGTGCAGCATGAGCTAGTTGTTGAATTGGTTGTTCTTCCACCATTGCTCGCTGCCTGTTCTGTTGTTTGAGAAATTGCTGCCTTAACCTTCGACGACGGTTGGATTGGTTCCTATGTCGGAAGGTCCTTTCAATCTCGGGGTCGTATCTGAATTCAGGAGTGTTCTCCCTGTTCCTTAACCTTCGACGACGGTTGGATTGGTTCCTATGTCGGAAGGTCCTTTCAATCTCGGGGTTGTATCTGAATTCAGGAGTGTTCTCCCTGTTCATAAACGTTCACAAGCTTAGGTGTAGCTTGTAATACTCCCTTGACTGAAGTGTTCCTACAACAAATACAAACGAAATTTCTAGTTAGTTCTTGTTTCTGAATCCCTGGCAACTGCGCCAAAAACTTGTTCGTTGCTATCATGGGATGCTCTAGGAGTGTATTGTATAAAATAAATTGGAGAAATAAGTTCTAATTATAAGTGATGCGTTTATGCTTTGATGCGTTTAAGTAATTGTAACGTGTTGGGGTATTAGTTATATGCACAGAATGCACACAACTCCTAATAATGACGTTCAAGTTTTCCTAAACTAGACCCAAGTATAAATCTAATTTTGGTTCCTGGTAAGTCCAGGGTCGATCTCAGGGATTCAGTTAACCAAATGCAAACCTTGCGTTGTATTTATTGTAGGGGTTTTCCTAAATGAATATGAGAGATGTATTATTTACACTAACTTGCTATATCTGTGCAAGAAGATACAAAAGAGTTGAGTGGTGAATGATGGGTCATGCGAAAATGGAATTTGAGGTAGGAGGACGCGTCGGTCTAAGATGAATGTACACAACTAAGATGTGATGTGGATGAGATGGGATGATTTGCTTATCTGTTTGTTTATGCATTAGACCTTATTCAACACTTCTTAATGCGAATAGCATACAAAGCCTATCTCTAGCTATACTAGGCGTTCTACTTTATGCGGCTTCGTTATTCTTTCGAACAATCTAAGTTAAGGATGTTTTTACCAAGTTGTCAAGTTGGCTTGAGCGTTAGAATGAAGTTGTGCATAAAGTATTAATGCATTAAACATAAACAAGAAATAAACAATAGCAAGTATGAGGGATCAAATATATGAATTTTATAAAAAACAAGGAGTCTTTACAAAAGCAATATTCAATCGAATGGAATCAAAGCAATAAATAAGAAGGAAATTGAGTCAAGCCAAAGAATACAATCTCTTGTAGTTCTTTGGCTCAATCTCGTTGTGTACAATCACTTGTATAGAAAGTGGACGAAGTGTCTTTCTCAAAAGTGGCGTCCTCTGCTCCTTAACCGGCGGTGGTGGTGGTTCTCAACCCTTTTGATTGTCTCAACACCACGGCACAGCTTCTACAGAATTAAGACTATAACTACAATTTACAAAGAGTAAGGATCTTTATGATTTTCGAACTCTTAACTCCAGAGGGACTTCATCTATTTATAGGCGTTGGTCAAGTCCACTTGGTGAATGGGCAGCATTAAAGTCCATGCCCTGGTCAGCATTAAAAATCCATGCCCTGGTTGGCCGCTTGACTCTTGGAAGCTTTTCAGACGCCACCTGCTGCAGATGCCCATACTTGCAAGTGGTGATGTGACATAATCAGCCTGGAGCAATGAATCTTCTTTGCGTTGAACTTCCACCAACGCATGGCTCATGCGTTAGAGTTTTTCCTGCGGCACTTGTCTAATGCGTTAGTATTAATTCTTGCGTTGAAATCCTGCAATACAGTGCGTTAGTGCTGCGATATTTAGTAATAAACCTTCTTTTGCATGAGTTTGCTGATGTTCGAATAAACCATACGTTTCTACTAAAAATGAGGAGAGTTTATCATTAAAAACCTTAATTGTTCTAACTTAAGAGCAAAAATAACTTGTATTTCTACAAGTTATCACCACCCCCAAATTTGAACAATACTTGTCCTCAAGCATTCCAAAAAAATTCTTTGTTATCTCCTTTGTCTTAAGTGTGCAAAGTTCGCCTCTCATCATATTCAGTCATAAACTTGAGATAAGAGTTTGGAAAATATAACTCAGATTGACTCTTTTCTTAAAAGGACTAATGTTTAATTTCAGGTGCAGCAGGCCTTTTATCACAACTCCTTTCATTTCTCAAAACATTCCCATTTTTTTTCTAAACCAGCAATGCGTTAGATGCTCTTCGTAAAATAAATGTTGGATAAAAAGAAAAAGATTATGAACTTACTTACCCATGCGTTGTTCCAGGTATCTCACTTTCATTTTGGCTTGCCCCCACGGGTGTCATGCGAGCATCCAACTACGGCTAAGTGCCTGTTCCAACTAAACTCATGCCATTTAAGGTTTTTTTTTTTTTTTAAAAGTAATGACAGAGGAGTTGTGTTTAACATTCTTCTTATTTTGTTCCCTTTTCTTTATGATGTATTCGTTTGATGCGTCTTAACTCGGATTTCCCTCATCCCCAAGCTATACCCATCCCAAATTTGGATACGAGCTAAATTCTCATTGCTAAAAGAGAGACAAAATTTCAAAAGGCGTTGAGAATCTGAAAGGAGTTTAAGACTTAAAGCTTGCACGCGTTAGAAGGTAAACTTAATCTTTTTAGAGAAGTTCAAGCCTTGTTGATTTTCCTAACGCCTACTCGATGCTTATAAATTTCATATAGTTGATGTCATTGAGGTTAGGCCAAGCACAAGACTTAGAAAATATCCAAAGAACAAAAATCAAGCATGCCAAGGTCAAACGCAAGGAGCAAACTGATAAGAAATTTCTCATTCATTTTCATAATTTCACATGAATTAAACAAACAAGTCAAGTAGATGCAAAAGAACAATTAAATCAAAATACACAAAAAAAAAAAAACCCAACACCCCAAAACTCTATTGTGCTGGCACGTCGTCTCGGCGTTCTTCCTCAGGGTTTTCATCCATGAAGCATAAGGGATTTCTAAGATGAACAGGTAGTGAAGGCAGAGCAAACATTCCAACCAAGACCTGATTGATGTATTGCGTTGTGTAAACATATTGGTCTTTCACCCGGATGCGCCCAACATGTTGTGCTGACCAAGTTACGGCGATCCTTCTCGGGCGAATGTGTGCGAGCACGATCAACGCAAAGCCTTGTGGTGAAGTTGCGCTCGACCAATGAATTCCTATGATCGCAATCTTTGCATTGCGTTAACGCATATTCTGCCCAAAAATATAAAGATCAACTGTTCTAATGCGTTGGACGCATGCGACCGCAATATTATAAAATTTATGCTTAATGGACGCAATTTAACATATTTCATAAACGCAATCTAACATTGTTTAAGAACTAAGTACTATGATAACGTGCATTTCTGCCTGTTATCACACCCCGAAATTTAAACAATGCTTGTCCTCAAGCATAAGCTAAAGATTCCTTTAACAAGTCAACCACAAAGTTCTTTTCTTAGATTTCTCAAGAATACTTTGTTCAAATCCTATATACCAGAATTTCCTTAAGTCTTATTCAAATCTCTTCCTAAAGTATTTCTAAGACTTAGGGACTGAAAGCTTAACTTTCAAAAGGACTTTACTCAATTTCGGAACATCGCATGATTTATTCCGGAACATCGCATCAACTTTCTATCCCATCATGATTTATTAAGCTTTCACCTTGATGCGCTGTCTCTATGCAGCCACCTTCTTGAGCAGATCTTCGTGAACGCATGCGATCGCATAGCTTTGTGGTTGCAATCTTCTAATGCGCTCGGACGCTGAATTCCTCGGATCACAATTTTGCCTTGCGCCAATGCATTTCCTATACAAATACGTAAATTAGCTGCTTTAATGCGATGGCCGCATGCGATCGCAATGTTCTCAACTTAATGCTTTTGTACACGATTTTACATATTTTTACCATCACAATCCTACATTGTTTCATATCTTTGCATTGTAATAATATGCAGTTCTGCCCATTATTACTTACCTCTGGCGGAACATAAAAACTGCTCTAATCCTCATGGGACATGTACATACATGAAAAAATGGTTTTTATCCTACTGTAGTTAAATATGCCCACTACCTCTGGTGAATCTCGAAGGAAACACAACCCCTGGTGAATCCCGAAGGAAACACAACCTCTGGTGAATCCTGAAGGAAACACAATATTTAGTGAATCTCGAGGGAAACATAACCCCTGGTGAATCCCAAAGGAAACACAATCTGGTGAATCCCGAAGGAAACACAATATCTGGTGAATCCCGAAGGAAACACAATCTGGTAAATCCCGAAGAAAACACAATATCTAGTGGGCATTTAACTAATCAGTAAATACATTATCACAGTCTCAACATCAAAATTATCACAATATGGTTTTTTAACATACATATACACCTCAATATCATGGCTATACAACATGCATATACGCTTCAATATCCTCATACGAAGTACAACCTCAGTGAATCAAGTATCATCTCTCTTACTAGCATGCAAGTATCTACATGCACAAATAAATCTTTCAGATTCTCATACAAGAACATATATCGGTCATACTATACTATCCGTTTATCATGCTATTGTTTTGTCCTGATATTCATCTATTATGCTAGCATATATCTAGTGTCTAGCCCGTGGGCAGTTCTAGTAGTAAGATTACTTACCTCGAAGTCAAATTCAGATATTAATCCAAGCTAATGATCTCCAACGAAATAAATCCTGAATTAAGTCCCCTAATACAGACATAATACTAAATTTCAGTTTTTGGAACTAGGACCCAAACATACAAATTTAATCCAATGATCACCAATTAACTTACCCAAATGAAACTTGATCAACAAACACTTGTGAGATTTCGACTCCAAAATCTCCTCTTAGCAGATTTTAAAACTCAATGGACAACGACTTGAAACCTTCAAAATACTTAAATTTAAACCATCAATTAGTCCAATAATCAATAGGTGCCCAACAACCAACAACAAGGATCACAATGCTTACCAATCCACTGGGCAGCACGTTGCGCACTTCAAAGTACTCCAATCTTGGATCTAAATTCCAAATATAACCAACATCAACAAAAAAGGAATCCAAAATTTAATGGGCAAACAAGAACCTTCAAAACTCAATCGATCATACCCAAAACTACCAGATCCGGCGAAACCCAATGATGATGGTGGCAGCGGACGGTGAACAGAGGGCGTGGATGATGGCGACGGATCTGATGAGGTCCGCACGACTGAAGAGATCTGTGGCGGCGGACAAGTTTCGAGTGGTTTCGCAAGGGAGAGGGAGGTGGACGGTAAGGGAACGTTGGGCGGCGTGGCTAAGACGCGAGGAGGGACGGCGACACTCAGTCACGAGTGAACGCGACTTGGCTGGGTCAAGGGCGAACGCGGCTTGGCTGGTGGTAGGATTTGGTCAGCCTAAAACCCACGAACGGCGAACGGGAAGAAGAAAAACTCAGGGGGGAAGGGTTTGGCATGCATGCGAAGGGGAAAAGAGGAAACTTTTTTATTAAAAAAATAATAATAAAACTAAAAAGGAAATAAAATAAATTTTATTTTATTCTTTTCCTTATTCCACTTTATTTTATTAACTTCCTTTCTTTTCCAAAAATGAAATTAATTCCTGCCATTAATTTCCAAGTTGAATAGTTTCAACGTCAATAATTAAATTCCCGTAATTACACTTGAAGTCCAAAATTTCAAAAATTCCCTCAAATAATAAAAATTACTGAAATTACATCTATAAAGAAAATGCGGGGTGTTACATTTTTCCTTCCTCAAAGAACTTTCGTCCTCGAAAGTTCATTCCTGAAAAAGCTCTGGGTACTGGGTCTTCATCTCATCCTTTCGCTCCCATGTAGCCTTCTTGAACCGGTGATTCTGCCACAGGTCTTTACTTCTCTGACGAAGATCTCTATAGGTTTCTCCTCATAGCTCAAGTTGTCATTCAACTGCAAGGGCTCGAAGTCAACTACATAGGACGGGTTTGTCACATACTTTCTCAGCATCGAAACATGGAAGATAATATGAACTGAAGACAGTGCTGGGGGCAATGCCAAATGGTAAGCTACAGGGCCAACTCGTTCCAAGACCTCAAAAGGTCCAATGAATCTTGGNTATGAACTGAAGACAGTGCTGGGGGCAATGCCAAATGGTAAGCTACAGGGCCAACTCGTTCCAAGACCTCAAAAGGTCCAATGAATCTTGGACTCAACTTCCCTTTCCTGCCAAACCTCATAATACCTTTCATGGGTGCCACTTTTAAAAACACTTTAACACCAGTCTATAATTCCAGGTCCTTACATCTCACATCGGCATAGCTCTTCTATCTGCTCTGAGCTGTTTGCATACGAGCCCTGATCTTCTGTATTTCCTCATTCGTGGTCTGCACTAGTTCAGGTCCTAGTAATTTTCTCCTCCTATTTCATCCCTATACACAGGAGACCTACAACACTTCCCATATAGGGCCTCAAATGGTGACATCCCAACAGTGGACTGGTAACTGTTATTATAAGAAAACTCCATCAAATGCAAGTGAGCATCCTAGCTTCCTAAAAACTCTATGGCACAGGCATGCAACATGTCTTCCAATATCTGGTTCAATCGCTCTGTCTGCCCGTCACTCTGTCGGTGAAAAACTGTACTGAAATCCAACTAGGTCCTCAAGGCTACCTGAAGACTTTTCCAGAAGTTAGACGTGAAACGAGGGTCTCTGTCCAACATGATGGACACAGGCACTCCGTGTAATCTTACCACCTCCTTCATGTATAACTCTGCCCACTGATTTACTGAAAAAGTGGACTTTCCAGGTATGAAATTTGCTAATTTTGTAAGTCTGTCTACCACAACCCAAATTACCATGAAATCTTTGACTGTCCATAGCAACCCACGATGAAGTCCAGAGACACATGCTCCCATTTCCATTCTGACACACTCAATGGTTGTAACAAGCTTGCTGGCTTCTGCTGGGATGAATAAAAAATAAGGAACTATGAGCCTCTAACAACAACTCACTCTTAATATCATTATCTGCTGGCACGCACAAACGTCCCTGATAGAGGAGACCACCTTCCGCTGAAACTGAGAATTTTCCATCCTGGCATGACTCTACCTTATAAACTCTCTCTTCCAAATATGGGTCACAACGCTGTGCATCAATAATTCTCTGCCTTAGACTCGATCGCACTGACAATTGTGCTAACTGTGTCATGACCTTCCCTACTGCCACTGCAATTTTTGCCCGCTCTAGCTCCTTGTACAAATGAGTCTGTCTAGTAATGAGGGCTACTGAATGAGCCACCTTCCTACTTAGGGCATCTGCCAAAAAATTTGCCTTTCCTGGGTGGTACAAAATTTCACAATCATAGTTCTTCACTAGCTCTAACCACTTTCTTTGCCTTATGCTCAACTCCTTCTGAGTGAAAAAGTCTTATGGTCGATGGAGATCTGTATCTTCTCTTTATATAAGTAGTGCCTCTAGATTTTGAGAGCGAAAACTACTGCTGCCAATTCCAAGTCGTGTGTGGGATAATTTTGTTCATGCTTCTTTAATTAGCGTGAAGCGTAAGCAACTACTCTGCCTTGCTGCATCATTACGCATTCCAACCCCTTCTTGGACGCGTCGTTGTAAATGACAAAACCATTTGATCCATCTGGTACTATAAGAACTGGGGCTGAAACCAACCTCTACTTGAAATCTTGGAAACTGTTCTCACAAGCCTCATTCCAAACAAAAGCTGCTCCCGTCCAGGTCAACTGAGTCAATGGAGCGGCTATGCGAGAGAAGTCCTTTATAAATTGTCTATAGTAGCCTGCTAATCCCAGGAAACTGCGCACCTCACTGACTGTGGTTGAACGAGCCCAACTCGTAACTACCTCAATCTTTGCAAGATCCATAGGGACATCTTCCTTCGATACTACATGTCCTAGAAAGGACACTTACCTCAACCAAAACTCACATTTAGAAAACTTAGCATACAACTTATTGGCCCTTAACGTCTCCAAAACTTTCCGCAAATGCTCCTCATGTTTGGTCTCTGTCTTTGAATAAACCAAGATGACGTTAATAAAAACAATCACAAAGGTGTCGAGGAATTCCTCAAACACCCTATTCATCAAATCCATGAACATTGCTAAGGCATTCATTAGACTAAATGACATCATTATGAACTCATAATGCCCATACCTCGAACGAAAAGCTGTCTTGGGTATGTCACTGTCCTTTATTCTCAGCTGATGGTATCCTAACCAGAGATCAATCTTTGAGAATACCATAGCTCCCTGAAACTGGTCGAACAAGTAATCAATCCTGGGAAGGGGATAATTCTTCTTGACAGTCACCTTGTTCAGCTCTCTGTAATCAATGCACAGTCGTAACGATCCTTCCTTCTTTTTCACAAATAAAACAAGTGCACCTAATGGTGACACACTAGGGTGTATGAAACCCGTGTCCAACAACTCCTGCAATTGGACCTTCAGTTCCCCCAACTATGCTAGTGCCATCCTGTATGGAGCCTTCGAAATAGGGGTTGTGCCTGGCTCCAACTCAATAGCGAAATCTATCTCCCATTACGGGGGCAGTCCGGGAAGATCCTCTGGAAAAACGTCTGGAAAATCTCTCACTACTGGGTCTGAACTCATGGTGACTTTAGCCCCTCTAGTGTCAACCACACTGGCCATAAAGCCCCTGGCTCCTTGGTCAAACAGTCTACTGGCCTTTAATGCTGAAATCACTTTGGGTAAGACCATGGTCTCAACCCCTTTAAACTTAAAATTGGCTCCTATGGGGGGTTAAAGATGACCTTCTTATGGGAGCAATCTATGCTGGCATGATTAGCGACTAATGAAGGAAATCGAAAACGAGATTTCCATGAGCAGCGAAACAAGACTATTCAAATTACAATCATGAATCAACAAATCATTTACAATCGACTTCAATACAAGCGGTTATACAATTTACAGAGAAATTACAGCATGAACAACAAATGTACAACAGGAAAACTATACTAATAATGGCAGAAGCGTCTCCATGCACCAAAGCGCGACCGCTTGAACAATAGCGACCACGAACACTCGATCTACACGATCGCAACACCGTACGAACATAGCACGAACACTTCGCGCTCATTCTTAACGATCTCCTAGGTCATGAACTCCTCTGCAACACGAACGGACTCCTTCAAAGCACCACGAACGGTCTCCAGAAAAACTCGACCGTGTCGAGTTAAGTCTGACACCACCAATAAGGCTACATTGGTATTCTTGGTGTGAGAATCCAGAGGGTGGGCTTTGTTCGAACTTGGCATGAGGCAGACAAAGGGAGGAAACAAAGATCGCGTACACAACTGGGTAAGTGTGAGATGGCTGAGACCTATCATATAGGTCGATGCCCAATCGTTTAGATAAATTTATGCGATCGTCTAGCAAAAGCTATGCGATCATTTAGCTCTATCGTTTAGTTCCGTCTGTCGCTTACAGACTCTACACAATCGTTTACCTTGGGCCAGCGATCGTCTAGCAAAGCCATGCGATCGTTTAGTAAACACTGCACGATCGTTTAGCTCACACCTGCACGATCATTTAGCTCACCCAATCATCGTTTAGTAAATCTGTATTTACTTGACGACCACCGTGAGTTTCTATACGCCGAGAGAAAACTCAAAATTCTTTTCAATCTTTTGTAAAAAACCTTTTTCAAAATAGGAAACCAATTTCCTTTTAAAATCACGGTTACCATGATCCAATAACCACCCACTACTTTGGATATTTAAAAGAAAAAGTATTAATTATCTAATAATTAATATTATTATAAACATAAATGATAACCAACTTATCATACTATATTTATAACCTATAGTTTTAATATTTCATCTCATGAAACATATAAACCATAGTTCTTTTTCTATTCCATGATACTTAATGAAATATTTACATCAATCCTCCACTAGATGTATCTTATACATCATACCGATTATATCATATATAATCAAAATACCTCTTGTCAATTTGAACATTTCAAATCAAAACCAAGAACTGATCCTCAACATAATCCAAGTACCAAGGGACCTCATGGACCTGTAGATCCGAAGCTCCTAATGGTACGTGAATAATTGACTAAATTCTTTAGTCACGGGATCCACCATCTGTTAACTGCCAGGCACTCTACTAAAGACTGACAGCTGAACTCTCCTCACTACAAATATATTATGGGTTCATCTTAACCAATCAGCACTACGACAACCCTTCACAGATCGCTCGTAAGTATAGCTGAGCCAATAACCGTTATGCCCCTGTAGTTATATCTGTCTTTTTAAGTACCACTGATCCCTCTAATGAACATTCTCTTCAAAAGAGAAGCTGTGGCCACTATGTTCAAGCCTCGGAATTAGCCCTTAAGGGAGCAATCTCTCTACTTATCTCTGCTTCGGGAAAGGAGTGAATTCCATCTTGTGGATTGAGTTCCCAGCTCCCAGATCAGACAAGTCCCCAAAAAGGTAGGCATGTTGAGTTGGCAATCTGGCCACTCTCACCCATACTAATCAAAGGACAGCCTTTAAAGGCAGGAGTTCACAAAACACTCAGGATTGAGGTCGTGCCACCTATGGTCGTTTAAGTGGGATGTAAGTCTCTAGTATCAAAGGTGTTATATACAGAGTCTAGTCATCTCGTGGTCTAGGTCTTATACAAACTCTTTGTATAGGACACCCCCGCTTCACATCTCCACATGAATGGTCAGGATCTACCATCTGTAGTAGTTTACAACACTTGCAAACCTCTACAAAGCGGGTCGTATCTGTAGTGCCACCAGGATAAGGTATCCCACCTTAATCCTTATACTATAAACCGATTTAGGTTATCACTTAAAGCATGATCCACTTGTATATCATATATACATGATTAAGTTCACATAAGATAACCAATGAGCTTTGTTTATTGGATATGAGTAAATGCCAGAATTAAATAACACTTATTTTATTCATTGAACAATGTGTATCTTTACAAAACAACGAGACTTCGAGAGAATTATGACACCAATCCCAACAGCTAACCAATCCATGCTCAATATCACATCAAAATCCCGCATATCTAAAATTATCAAGGTCACATCTAATGCGTGATTTGCTATCTCTACCTGACATGCTTTTATCTTTTTGATAACTAACATGATCTCTTCTGATGGAGTGGAAATAGATAGTGCAAAGGGCAAAGGTTCTTACTCTAATATGGCATGCCTTACAAACACGGAAGATATAAACGAGTGTGAAGAGCCAGAGTCAAACAAAACTAAAGCATAGTGCCCCAAAATGGGAAGCGTACCTATCACCACTGTGCCTGACTTCTCGGCCCCACGCCGAATGGTAGAAAACACCCTACCCTGTTGCTACTGACGACTTAGGCCTCCTTGAAACGAGCTTACAGGCTGGCCCCTAAGTTTAGGCACGTTCCTCCTTGAGCATTTCTCTAACATATGCCTCTTCTGGCCACATAAAAAACAGACCCTAGAGCCGGCTAGGCAATGTCCCCAGTGTCGCCTACCACAAGTAGTACATATCAGCCTATCCTCTTAATAGTCACCACCTGGGAGCCCTTCTGTCCCCACAGACGTGGAGCATTCACTGCGTCCTGGTTCCTCTGCTGATTCTCAAGAGCCCTGGGTTCAGCCTTCCTTTTCTGACCTATAGAAGTCCCAACCCCGAACGATCTCCTGTACTCTTTTCCAGCCTGGGAGTCGGCATCAATCCTCACGACGGCCCGCAGTGCCGCAACATACGTCTTGAGATCTAAGGCATGCACCAAACCTTGCAGTCCGCTCCTCAAACCTTGAATGAATCTCAGTGGCTACTAGTTCAGGAGCAAAGTGGGACAACTTATCAAATTCCCGCTCATACTCCTCCATCGATATAACTCCCTGTTTCAAGTTCAAGAATTCTGCCTGCTTATTATACCTGGTGTTGGCCGAAAAATATTTCTCATAGAAACGCTCCTTGAACTGCTTCCAGGTTACAAGTTTCCCACTAGTATCAATCATTTTCTCTGCTAAACGCTACCAGATTTTTGCATTGCTAGTCAAAATGAAAACTGTACATTGGAGCTTATGCTCTTCCGAGCACCTCATAAAACAAAAAATCGTCTCGATAGATGACAACCACATCTCTGTTTTGGTGGGTCCCCCAACGATCCATCAAAGAAGCAAGGGTCAAACTTCCTAAAATCCCTCAGATGTTTAGCCTTAAGAGACAGGCCCTACATGTCACCATCCTGCGGTCGGGTCTGCTGTAATTACTCAGGTGGCACTGGTTCCTCCTAAGCTTGGTTCTCGACAGTCTGTCCTACCATCGTGTTACAGATCAGCTCCTGCAGTTTTTCCATTAGAGCGGATGCAACAGCTTCACTAATTCTGGCTTCCATTGCCTTTTTATCAACTTGGGACATAGGTGGATTTGAAGCTGTCGGGACAGTCTGGCTACTCTCAGCTCCCTCTTCCTACACCCCTCCTCTAACGGTCTTTCTTGTTCTAGGTTTAGGTGCCATGTCCTATCATGAACTCATAAATTAGCTATCTACCTCTGGGTCTTTCTAAAAAATCATGCTATTAAAACATTACATCACAATTGCATATTGAAAACTTTCATTAGTACGACATACCTGACGATGATGAGGAATCCGTTACTGGGCCACAGGGACTACCTAGACTTACATAGTAAGTCAGACTACAGAATCCAAAACATGGGCTCTGATACCAACTGTAACGACCCGACCCCCTAAAACTTAAGTTAGGTCGTTACTAAATATATCAATGCATGGACTTAAAACGACAACATTTTATGGTGAAATAAATGCTAAATAAATAAGGTAAGTTCAAAAGTCCTTCATTAAATTCAAATATTAAAACAAATAATAGGGTACCCATAAATCATAAATGATAATAACAAGTCTAAAAACAACTATTAATAGTAAGTTTTAAACAGCAAAACTGAAAGTTGTGAAAAAACATGGAAAGAAATCTAAATATCATGAGCGGAAGCATAAAACTGGTCCCAGTGGCTCGAACACAGATTTCGCTTGTCAATCGTTGATGCATCTCTACCTTTACCTAAAATAACAACATGAGAAAGAATGAATATAAAATACTCAGTAAGTAACCCCACTACTGGGGTCGAGCTAGGCATCTATGTCTTCTAGATTCCTACCTCTGGCGGAACATAAAAACTGCTCTAGTCCTCATGGGACACATACATACATGAAAAATTGGTTTCTATCCTACTGTAGTTAAGTATGCCCACTATCTTTGGTGAATCCCGAAGGAAACACAACCCCTAGTGAATCCCGAAAGAAACACAATATCTGGTGAATCCCGAAGGAAACACAATCTGGTGAATCTCGAAGGAAACACAATATTTGCTGAATCCCGAAGGAAACATAATATCTGGTGAATCTCGAAGGAATCACAATCTGGTGAATCTCGAAAGAAACACAATCTGGTGAATCCCAAAGGAAACACAATATCTAGTGGCCATTTAACTAATCAGTAAATACACTATCACAGACTCAACATCACAATTATCACAATATGGTTTTATAACATACATATACACCTCAACATCTTGGCTATACAACATGCATATATGCCTCAATATCCTCATATCAAGTACAACCTCAGTGAATCAAGTATCATCTCTTGCTAGCATGCCAGTATCTACGTGCACAAATAAGTATTTCAATTTCTCATACAAGAACATATATCGGTCATACTATACTATCTGTTTATCATGCTATCGTTTTGTTCTAATATTCATCTATTATGCTAGCATATATCTAGTTTCTGGCCCGTTGACAGTTCCAGTAATAAGATTACTTACCTCGAAGTCAAATTCAAATATTAATCCAAGCTAATGATCTCCAATGAAATAAATCCTGAATTAAGTCCCCTAATACAGACATAATACTAAATTTCAGTATGTGGAACCATGACCCAAACATACAAATTTAATCCAACGATCACCAATTAACTTACCCAAACGAAACTTGATCAACAAACACTCGCAAGATTTCGACTCCAAAATCTCCTCTTAGCAGATTTTAAAGCTCAATGGGCGATGACTTGGAACCTTCAAAATACTTAAATTCAAACCATCATTTAGTCCAATAATCAATAGGTGCCCAACAACCAACAACAAGGATCACAACGCTTATCAAACTACTTGTCGAACGAACTCGAATCCTTTGGGTAGCACGTTGTGCACTCCGAAGTACTCCAATCTTAGATCTAAATTCCAAATATAACTGACATTAACCAAAAAGGAATCCAAAATTTAATGGGCAAACAAGAACCTTTAAAACTCAACTGATCTTACCCAAAACTACCAGATCTGGCGGAGGCGGACGATGAGGGAACGTTGGGCGGTCGGCTGAGACGCAAGGAGGGATGGCGACACTAAGTCACAATCAAGGGCGAACGCAACTTGGCTGTCAGCGGGATCTAGTTAGCCTAAAACCCATGAACGGCAAGCAGGAAGAAGAAAAACTAAGGGGTGAAGGGTTTGGCATGCGTGCGAAGGGGAAAAGGGGAAATTTTGTTTTTATAATAATAATAAAAAAAAACAAAAAAGGAAATAAAATAAACTTTATTTTATTCTTTTCCTTATTCTACTTTATTTTATTAACTTCCTTTCTTTCCCAAAAATGAAATTAATTCTTGCCATTAATTTCCAAATTGAATAGTTCAATGTTAATAATTAAATTCTCGCAACTACACTTGAAGTCCAAAATTCCAAAAATGTCCTCAAATAATAAAAATTACTGAAATTACATTAATAAAGAAAATGCGAGGTGTTACAATTAGTGCTTGTTTGGGGGTCACCAGAAGAATCGTACAAGAAGTTACCTAAATTTGGTGAAGCCTTACAAATTGAAAATTCTGGTTCAACATTTAAATATGATCTGCAGAAAGATAAATATTTCAAGCATGTCTTTATGGCTCTTCATGCTTCCATTAGGGGGTTTCTGAACTGCATTCGCCCTGTTTTAATTGTAGATGGAACACATTTAAGATGTAAGTACAGTGATAAAACTCCTGCTTGCGACTGGAGTCGATGGAAATAATCAAATATACCTAGTCATGTTCGGTATATCTGGTGGAGAAACTGATGAATCTTGGTTGTGGTTCCTTTAGCAATTAAGATGTGTAATTGGGCAAGTTCGTGATTTGGTTATCGTATCAGATAGACACCCTAGCATAAAAAAGGAAATTATCACGATCTTTCCAGAAGCATTTCATGGTATCGCATCCATCACTTAAAAGCTAGTTTATTAGTTAATATTAAGAATAAAGATATTTTAGATATTTTCAATAAAGCAGCCAAGGCAAGTCGTGAGTCTATGTTCAACTACCATTGGAGTCAATTTGCAGGGTATCTAGGTGCACGCAAATACCTAGAAGATGTTGGTCTTGAGCGATGGGCTAGGGTGTACCCATGTAATAGAAGGTACAATCAAATGACAACAAATCTCGCCAAGTGCATAAACGGAGTGTTAAAAGATGCAGTGACAGTTACCAATCTGATCATTTCTAGACCATATTAGAGGTTGGTTACAGGACTTGTATTACAGACGTTGAACGGATGCATTAAACAGTACGTCAAGACTGTTGGACTATGTGATGGCAATAATTAGTGTCACGGCAGACAAAGCAAGTAGACATGAAGTTAGGCCAATTGACCAACATGAGTTCGAGATGATAAATGGAGGTTTGGGAGGCCATGTAAATATTCACGCAAGAACATGCACTTGTCGCAAGTTTGATTATTATGAAATCCCTTGTTCACACGCCATTGCTGCATGCAGGGTTCAAAATATTGATCCTATCTCTCTTTGTTCATAGGTATACTCTATTGATGCAGTGTTGGCTGCATATGTTGAACCTATACGACCACTTAGACACTTTTCTGAGTGGAAACAATCATCGATCTTCGTCGATATTGAAACATTGCCTCCAAAAAGAGTTCCAAGAGTAGATCGCCCATGAACAACAAGATTTTCTTTTGCAGGTGAATTTCGTCAAGTCCACAGGTGTTCTAGATATGAGCAATGGGGTCATAACAAAACAACATGCAATCAACCTTTTAATACTGCCGAGTGATGTATGGATTTTTTTTTTATTTTGCATGATTTTTTTGTGAATTTGAATGATATTTTGCAATCATTGGTATATATTTGATCTTTTTTGCATGCACCCGGCTAGGAATTGGTATATATTAATGTTTTTTTTATGCGTCTGACCGAAAATTGGCTCTTATTTGCATGCACCCGATCGGAAATTGGTATATATTTGTGGCTTTTTTGCATATGCTCGACCGGGAATTGGCGCCAATTTGCATGCGCCCAGTTGGGAATTGATATATATATTTGTGTAGGTAGTGCATGTGGTGTAAGTGGAGGGATGGGTGACTCCGTAACATGATTCATAAACGGAATCTTTTCCTCAGAAGGAACGAGTTGCAATGTAATCCTTACCTACAAAAAATTGTAATCATGAATAAATAAATTAAGAAGCTATAATCATAAAAAAAAAATTCTAACCCAAGAAACTTAAAAAGAAACATACTGCATTTGACCAGAAGATTTCATCTCTAATCCCTCCATATGAAGGAGAATGTGAGCACGACATCTCAAAATGTGTGGTATCGCATTGTCATTCAATCTGTTTGCAATGCGTCCAGATAATGATGAAATCGTTTCATATGCCCATACCTATATGAAATGTAAGTGTGTATCAGTGGTGTACTTTTATGAATTTTCACTAAATTAAATTAATTAAGTTACCTGAAAAGTATGGGAAAACCCGTAAAGATTGTACATCTGTTGTTTTCTATCTGCATTGCCCTTATACGCCTGTGCTTTATCTTTCAATCCTTGTTTAAATCATTTATTGTATTCTCAAAAATTTTCTTGCTCCAATCCTCATTACAAAATCTATTCCAATCGTCTATGATCGCTAAATTTTCAAAATCCATTTGTTTTTTCCTCTCTCTACCAATCATAGCAAACTCAATAAAATAAAACGATGCAATTTTCACTGCATCAAAATCGTTTTCAAACTCAAGTCTTCAAAAAATAGAGTCCAACTCGTATGCCTTCATGCCCTCATTATCGTTTAGATACTTAGCTCTAAGTTTAACAAAAGAATTTTCTCCCCTCACAGTTCTAGTTTGATGTTTTAGTCCTGTAATAAGGTTAAACTCTACTTGGCTAAAGAATACCTTATTTCCCATAAGATTAAAGTTAATAACATCTCTTCTAGATTCTTCTACCTCTCGAAGAAAAGTATTATGAATTAGTGATTCAGTGAAGATGATGTTTGTGTCAAGGAGAAGACCAAAACATGTTTGTCTAAACATGGCTAATTGTGTTGAAGTTAGTTTTTTTTCTTAATTTTAGGGATAACCTTTCCTATATGGGCATAACATGAATGAGCGGCAAGAAAATGGTCATTAGGATGAACCTTCATATCTAGTTCCATTATAACCTACATTTTTCATGAAATAGATAAATTAGAAGAACACATTAATTCGTCAGAGTACTTAAAAAAATTATATATAAATATAAAGAAAAAAATTGGCTCAGCCCCATACCCGACCAGATATGAGACCGGGCCAAAAACCAGTAGTGATGTGTTGGGGTTTATGCCCTAAAGTCTCGTGTCCTGTAGTTTGTAAACAGTTTGTACGAACACTTATGTTGTATAATATATGATATTTACTTCACATCTTGTTTTTGCTCAGTTGTATGTCTTATTTGCTTTACCACAAACCAATAAACATAAAATTCCTGGTTATCTGTATGTAACTTAAGCATGTATGTGGTGACATACAAGTGGATCATGTCTTGAGTGATAACCAAAATGGTCTTCAGTATATAGGAGGGAAACCTTACCTGGTAACGCTACAGATGCGACCCACTTTGTGGAATGGTCACAACTGTTGTGACTTGTCACAAATGGTTTGATCCTAATCATTCGTGTAGGGGACATGCGAGTGGGGGCGTTCTATACAAAAAGTTTGTATAAGACCTAACCACGAAGTGTTAACGTCTCGTTATATAACATCGTTCATGACAGAGACTTCACTTCACTAGGATGACCAAAGTAACATGACCTCAATCGTGAGTGAGTTGGGAACTTCTACCATTGAGGGCGGTCCTTTGATTTGTATAGGTGCGAGTGGCCAGGTTACCGATTCAAACCTACCATTTTGGGGATTCGTCTGATTTAGGAGTTGGGAACTCAGCTATACAAGATGGAATTCACTCATTCCCCGAAACAGGGATAAGTAGATAGATAGCTCCATTAAGAGCTGACTTCAGGGCTTGAACGATGTGGCGCCACATACCTTCTCTTGGCCTGAGAGGTGTTCACACATAGTTGGACTATGATGTATTGTTTATTAGAGAAATCAGTGGTACTTAAGGAGTAAGATGTAACTATAGGGGCAAAACTGTAAATTAGCCAGCTGTACTTACGAGTATCTGTGAAGGGTCATTGTACTCATGATTGGTTATATCTGATGGGCACAGAAATATATCTGTGGTAAGAAGAGTTCAGCTGTTGGTCTTTAGTGGAATGTTTTCCAGTTAACGGATGGTGGATGTCGTGGCTAAAGATTTTAATCAGCTATTCACGGACCGTTGGAGCTTCGAGCCACAGGTCCATTAGGTCCCCTGGGTAGCTTGGATAAAGTTGAGAATCAGTGTTTGGGTCAGTTTGAAATGTTCAAATTGACAAGAGGGAGTTCGATTATATATGATATAATTGACTAAAGTATGAGATACATTATTTTAGAGAAATTTAGATATAAATATGATTTATATCAAGTGGAGAAGAAATTACTATAGTAGATATGTGATATCAAACTATAGAGTAAGAATATAATATAACTATATTCATTAATTATTAAATTGGTTAATTATATGATAATTGGCCTAAAACTTCTCATCTTATTGTAACCAAAGAATAAAATGAAAATGAATAATTATCAGACATGTGTTAATGGGAGAATCCGAAGTCACTTATTGTAACCAAAGAATAAAATGAAAATTTGTTTCATTTTGCAAAAAGTTCAAAAAAAAAAAAAAAGATCGCAATCGATGTGAAAACGTAACGATCACATAGTTTGAGAGCCTATATGATAGTTGCTCATTGCCTAAACGATCGCACACCAGCACTTAAACGATCGCACACTTATCCCTAAACGATCAATTAGCTTTCCTAAACGATCGCATAGTGTGTCGCGTTTTCTAAACGATCATTTACCATTTATTAAATGATCACTTAGTAAAGCCTACACGATCATGTAGCTTCTTCTAAACAATAAGCACACAATTATACGATAACTCTTTCTCTCCCACTTGCTTATCATCTACACGATTTATTCTTTCTCCAACCTCTACCAAATTCACCAAAGACCACACTTTGGATTCTTACCTTGAGAATACCAAGGGCTCCATTTGGTGGTATCGTCCCCGCTGCTATTCACTCATTCGTGACTGTTCGTATTGCTGTCGTTCGTGTAGACGATCGTGCTGCTGTAGCCTACTTGTTTGCTGGGCGATAGAGTGCGGGTGGAGGTTCTTCCACTGCGTCTAAGTTCAAAGCTTGAAAAGGGTCTTCAACTGGTATGAAAACTCTTTTCCTTGTATTTTAGTGTTCAAAGCATGCCTTTAATTAGTGTGAATTTGCATAACTGTCTGTTAGAATGTATGTGTTGTATTTCGGTCACAATGAAATCGGAAAGTTCCGAACGCGCTCATGGATACTCTTCGTTAAGAGTTTCTTCACGATGGCCTACCCCTACCTGATCCCGCCCGCCCCCTTCCTGGTCCAGTCCCGGGCCCGACCGGGTATGGGATCGGGCCAAAATCCTATAGGGATGAGTGAAACTCCTCGCCCCTAGCCATACCCTTCCCAGTCCCGGTCGGGCGCCCAGTCCCTCTTCCCTGACCCGGCTGGGCGCCCCCTACCCCTACCCGATCCCAATCAAGTCTACCCGTTCCCCTCCCCTTTTCGCCTGGTCCCCCCCTTCCCGGTCATGACCCTTCCCCCTCGTCATTTCCTCTCTTTCCCGTCCATACCAGGTCGAAATATACATAGGCTCAATCGGTCTAGCACCAGGCGTCAATCTTCCCCAAATCTTCCTCAATCTTCCCCGCCCGATTGCATACCTGACCAAGTAGTTTGAAGCCCGGCCGGGCGCCCCTACCCCTACTCGGTTTTGCCCCCTTCCCCCTCATCCTTTCCTCTCTTTCTCGCCCATACTCAGTCGAAATATACATGGGCCCGACCGGTCTAGCATCGGGTGCCAATCTTTCCCAAATCTTCCCCAATCCTCCCCGTCTAGTCACATACCCGGTCACCCTTATATGAAGCCCGATCGGGTAAGACAGATTTTCAGAAACTTATTTTTAGGCCCAAAATTATTCAAAAAACATCGAACATGATGTTTTTAGGAAAAAAAATAATATTCAACATAGATCTAACATAGATTTAAAACAATCATTTTATAGCATCTAAGATAAACTAACATTGAGCGAAAAAATGAAAATTCATAGATGAAAAATCTCAAATAATCTACAATGAAAAGGAAAATAGCAAGGGAAATCAAGATAAATGGAGTGAGATTGAGGAAATGGTAAGGGAAAATGGAGGGGAAAATGGAAGGGAAATCGTGAGAGTGAGATTTGAAGGGTTTAGAGGACTTTTGAAATGTGAAGGTAATTATACTTAGTTTTTAAAATTGTGGGGTAAAAAAAAAACAAGCATTTGTGTAGATGTAAACAAAGTAAGCCACCTCGTATAAATTCTCTGTTTGTCATTCAGTCGTCACATTTCGCTCGTTTTTCTTTTCCATCTTGGTATCGTGTCTCGGTTCACCGGTGAAGGCCACAGCCGCAATTTGTGTATTGAACCATCAATGATCTTCATTCTTCTTCATTACTTCCCGACTGCCAGGCAAGCCAACCATCGATTCAGAAGCAAATGAAGTCTCGAATTACATCCTCTGCCCAAACATCAACCATCAATTTATGGTTATCTCATTTCTGTACTTAATTTATACGCCTTGCATTTCCCACTAGTTTTGTTCCGTTGCATAGGTAACTGTGTCTTCCCCTCTCCTCTCCCTTTTTCGGGCATTTCTTTTTATCTGAGCACCAGGTGTTCGACGAAATGCCTGAACCATGCTCGTCTTCACCAACGCATTTCCCACTTCTTATTACTTCTTCCCAGCCGAGTTTGGATGTTTGGGCCCTTCCGTATTACCCTCCATTGCTTTCGTACCTAACTCGAGAAGAAGATTTTGAAAGTTTTTCATTTTTTTCATATGTTCATAGGTTGGTCTAATTGATATAAGAGTTCACACAGTCAAAAAAAGACATATCAGATAGTTTTGATTGCTGCATTTGGACTTCTGTTCCTACTTTGATTAGTATCTATGAGCACCTTAAAAAATATCGCAAAGCACCCAACGATTGCTTTGATCGATTCCTTCATCACGCTCAAAGAGCTCAAACAAATCCATACCCAATTGCTCATCAATGGCCTTTTCAATGATCGCCAACTTTTAGGCCAATTTGTTGCATCCATTGCCCTCAAAAACCCCAACAATCTATTGTATTCTAATCAAATTTTGGACCAATGTGCCGATCCAACCTTATTTGCCTTAAATTCCATGATCAGAGCCTATTCCAAAAGCTTGACCCCACACAAAAGCTTCCAGTTTTACAAGAAAATTCTCCAATCCAATGATGTTATGTCACCAGACAATTACACTTTCAATTTTCTGGTTCGGACTTGCGCCCAATTGTCTGCTTGTGAAGCAGGTCCAACTGTTCATGGTGCACTTATCAAACATGGTTTTGAATTTGACCCACATGTTCAAAGTGGGTTAATCTTTATGTATGCTGAAATGGGTTGTTTGAGTTCATGTTATCATGTGTTTCAATCAGTTCACGAGCCAGATATAGTCTGTCAGACGGCCATGGTGAGTGCTTGTGCAAAATGTGGTGATACTGATTTTGCACGAAACCTGTTCGACGCAATGCCTCAGAGGGATTCTGTGTCGTGGAATGCTATGATTGCTGGTTATGCTCAAAGGGGGCAATCAAGGGAAGCTTTGAATCTGTTTAAACTTATGCAAATGGATGGTGTCAAGGTTAATGAGGTGTCTATGGTTTCAGTTTTAACAGCCTGCACTCACTTGGGTGCACTATACCAAGGGAAATGGGCACATGCTTATATAGAGAGGAACAAGATTCGAATGACTGTCAATTTGGGCACTGCACTTGTTGATATGTATTTCAAATGTGGAAATGTTGATAAGGCCATGAAGGTTTTCTGGGAAATGAATGAAAAGAATGTTTATACCTGGAGTAGTGCCATAGGTGGGCTTGCCATGAATGGTTATGGCCAGAAGTGCCTTGAACTGTTTTCACTTATGAAACGTGAAGGAATTGCCCCTAATGAAATCACATTCATTTCTGTTCTAAGAGGTTGTAGCGTGGTTGGATTTGTCGATGAAGGTCGTTCACATTTCGATTCAATGAAGAGAGACCATGGCATTGAACCACAGCTTGAGCACTATGGTTGTATGGTGGATTTATATGGGCGAGCGGGGCGGTTGGATGAGGCTCTAAACTTCATCAACACCATGCCCCTTAAGCCACACGCGGGTGCTTGGGGAGCTTTGCTCAATGCCTGTAGAATGTACAAGAATATGGAGTTGGGCGAGTTTGCCTCAAGAAAATTGGTAGAGCTTGAAGCCAAGAATCAGGGTGCTTATGTGCTGTTATCGAACATATACGCCGACATGAAGAATTGGGAAAAAGTAAGTAATGTGCGTCAATCCATGAAAGTTGAAGGCGTAAACAAACTCCCTGGTTGCAGTGTTATGGAGGTCAATGGAGAAGTTCATGAATTCTTTGTAGGTGACAAGTCCCACCCGAGTTACCATGCCATCGAAACGATGTGGGGAGAAATCTCTCAACAGCTGAAGTTAGCAGGATATGTAGCAAATACTAACCCTGTTCTATTTGATATAGAAGAAGAAGAAAAAGAAGATGCATTGTGTAAACATAGTGAGAAGATGGCCATTGCATTTGGATTGATTAGTCTGAAGGAGGGGTTGCCCATTAGAATAGTGAAGAACCTCAGAGTTTGCTGGGATTGCCATGATGTAACGAAGATGATATCTAAAATTTTTGACAGGGAGATTATTGTGAGAGATAGGAACAGGTTTCATCATTTTAAAGATGGTGACTGTTCTTGTAAGGATTTTTGGTGAAATTATTAGTCACACCAGAACTTTATTTTCCCCATATCGAATAATTTATTAGATTTCTTTTTCATCTTTTCTATTAAATTGGGTTTCCTATAAGTATTATATGTGCTATTAGGTTGGGCCCCAAGCAAAAGGTTCAACTAGTTTAGGGCTTGGGTTGAATAAATATGTGGAAATCTTGAAGGTTCATTCAACAATCTAATCAAAATGCGGCCATATTAGAGAGGTAGCTTATGTGATTGAAATTGAAGATCGTTTTCAACTCATAATTATGATCCATTTTAATGAAAAGTGAGAAATAAAACAATTTAGTACATCTTGAATAATAGTAATTCTTTATGAGAAAAAAAAAATTCTGACACTTTCAGGTTTGATTCTACCCAAACTTTTTTTTTTCCTCAACAAACCTACTTGTTCGACTGTTTATGAGCAATTTTTGAAATATCAAACAAATCTTTCCATAAGGTAATTTTAATGTGGCAAATTTTTTCATTTGAAGGGGCTCATTTCGTAGTGGAGAAGCCCATGTATGAACAATGACTAATTTTACTTCCAGACCTAGTTATTTTAGGTACTAACACAATAAATGAAGGGAGTTTTCCATACTCTCATGTTATTGGAAATTTTCCCAAGTTAGGAAAATTTTCCCCGAGTTATGCTTGCCAAACTCAATCTTAACCATGTAGAGATGCATGTTGCCACTGACGAAAGCTTCACTACATTGTCTAAGCGTCCAGTAGGTTATCCCGACGTCTTGTTTCGACACCTTGACTATTCATTTAAACAAGCTCGTGGCTAGATTCTAAAATTAGTCCTCCTAATTTATTAACTAACATTTGATGAAAAGTTTAATAACGTTAGATAGAATCGAATACCACAAATTAGATCTTGTTGCAACAACCATTTCTACATACAATAGTCAACCTATATTATGATAATTATATTTATGTTATTAAAATTTTACCAACATGTTGACATTTTCATTGATATTTTTGCATTTTCATAGGTTCGACATCAATATGGAGAGTAAATCAATATTTTCATTATACCATAAAAAAATCGACGAAACATGAAAATAAGCCCTACAATGCACTATTGTATATATACATACCTAAATAACAAGCATATTAACTTGTTTAAAATGCATAAAATAATTATTTATTAATTTAAATATTTTAATTTTTTTAATAAAAATTCATTATTGTTTTCATAAAAATGAGATTTCGATAGTTTGACATTAATATTTTTAATCTTGATTATATGCCAAAAGAAAAGAGAGAGATGATAATTAAATAGGGCCTAGATTCTTAAGTCTGATTAAAGCTCACTATTTAACTTTTTTGTGGGGACCCAATCCTTCTGCTTTCTTTCATTTTCAAATAAAAAAAAAAAAAAAGGAGATAAATGACTAAAGACATAATAACAACAAGAATAAAATCACAAAATATAAAACACAAGTGAAAACTACTTTATGTTCTTGTCTAAAAAAACGAAAACAAAACAAAACAATTTTAACAATCATGTGATAATTACAAATCTTATTCCCAACTACTTCTAAGTTTAAAGGTATGTGAAAATCTATATTTGTATAATAGAAATTGAAACTCAATTTGCAAAAGAGAAATAACTATATATATGTGGTGTCAAGCCACACACTCCATTCAAATTAGTTTCAAGTTTGTGAATAGTTTAAGAAAAAGGAAGAGATTTCAATGTTTCTTTGATAAATAATGTACATTGTTTCAGAGGAGTTGTGTTTTTCAGATCTTTAGAGCTTCAACCTTTGAATTTTAAGAGTCTCAGGACTTCAACCTTGATAGCTTTCTGAGTTTCGCCTTTAATTTTGTGAACTTCCCCAATAAATGGATAAGACCTCTAGAGATTTTTCATGGACTCTGTCCAAATAGTGGATTTGGGCTAATGTTGGGCATAGACTCATAAATTTTTTTAGCTTAAATTTTCATCATGGACTTGAATTAAGTCGAACTTCGAACCCAAACAACTCTAATTACTTGGCTTAATCCAATTTATAATTTTAAGCGCAATCAGACGTCTCTGAATTTTAATTTAGACAATAATTTTTAATTAGTCATAAATTCAATAAATGACCTTAACAACTTGTAATTAGCTTAAATTTATCATTTAATAAATGTCATTTCTCTCTCTTGAGTTTATTGGATTTTGGTCATATAATTTTAAATGTTCAAATCTAGCTCATTTACTTAAAATCAATATCTTGAAGTCAACTTTTATCGAAATCAGTTAAATAACAATAATAACTTCATCAAAGAAATTGCATAATGTAAATATTTCTTCAAACATTTTAGAGTGATTTTTGTTTTGTTATTTTTTTTAATTTTAATAAATAGCAGCTAATACTAATTTTGAGTTTTATTGAAAAGTATATAGTTTTAAAAATACAATGATAAAAAATAGAATAAAACAAAGTAATTTTTGTAGGCTATCTCTAGTATCGTATTGGAAAATTTTAGGTCCTATATAATATTCCCTATGTTTATTGCTTAACATATAAGCATCTCTTCTTAAAAAAAAATGATGCGACATTTAGTACCGTAAAAAGAATACTTTTCAGCAATTCTTTTTTTTTTTCCCCACGTATCTATATATTAACATTTACATTTCCATTACAAAAATGCAATAAATATTTCAATTGATTAATAAAATGTGAAATATTTATTTATTTATTTCCAACAATGCCTACATTTTATCCATATTTTGAGGGACATTTTCGTAAAATTGACAACTAACATTTGTGTAGATGAAAACAAAAAAAGCAGCGTGGTATATAAATTTTCTGTTCGTCATTTAGTCGTCACATTTTGCTCGGTTTTCTTTCCAATTTGGTATCGTATCTTGGTTCACCGGTAAAGGCCACAGCCACAATTTGTGTATTGAAGCACCACCGTTCTTGATTCTTCTCCATCACTTCCCAACTGCCAACCATCAATTCAGAAGCAAATGAAGCCTCCAATTGGCTCCCCCGCCCAACCCAAGATTGTCCCTTCAACGTCAGGTTATCTTATTTCTGCACTTAATTAATGCGCCTTGCATTTCCCAGTGGTTTTGTTCCGTTGCATCGATGACTGTGTTCTTCCCTCTTTCGCGCACTACTTCTTTTCTCTGAGCACCAGGTGTTCGACGAAATGCCTGAACAATGCTCGTCTTCACCAACGCATTACCCACTTCTTATTTCTTCTTCCCAACCGACTTTGGATATTTGAGCCCTTCCGTATTACCCTCCATTGTTTTTGTTCCCAACTCAAAATGGGGATGGAATTCGCATCATATGGCTGCGACAGAGAGGAAGTGTGCGCTTTCGTTTTCCAAGGGTATGCTCTATGGTTGTTCTGGGTTTGTGACAAGGTGTAAAGATTTGGATAGAGAAGGGGATTTCGCATTGGAGGCGGAGATATTGGAGTTTATGAGAAGCTCAAGAAACCCAGAAGCGTTTCCGAGTAAGAAAGACCTGATTGAGGCCGGCAGGGAGGATTTGGTGGATGCTATTGTCAAGAAAGGTGGTTGGCTTTGTCTTGGATGGAATTTGGACGAGGAAGAAGATGGGGGTATTGGACAATTCTGTCTCGATGAACGGGAGTCTATATTGGCTACTGATTGGGATAATTTTGGATTATCCAATAGTTTAAAGTGTGATGAAAGTCAGAGATTTGCGACGCCTCTTTCTCCCATTGCTTCTTCATCTACATCATCTTCATTCACCGGTAGATCACTGTGAGGATTCCATTATGACATCTTAGTTTCTTTCTTCTTCATTCGAAATAAATACATATAAAAGTAACTATTTGCGAATAACATGCGTGAAAAATGCTATTATCTTGACATTTATTCTCAGCTATCTTCAGGGTGTGTTATAGTATTCCATTGAAAGAATTCTAAATGATTACTACGACAAATAATTGTTTCAGGTTGTGAAAGATGGTTTCTCTTCCGGCTCCCCGTACCCTACCTGCCCCTGATTTTATGAACAATTTCATTTAACGTGGTTGCTAATGAGTTATCAACCTTAAAATCGTTTTCTCATTGGGAAATTTTAAGATGTTTTTTTGTTCTTTAATATTTTTTTTTTCATGTTTGAGAAACTGAAACAAAATAACATAAATCTGAGTAACTTAATAATCATTTTAACGACAGAGTATTGAGTTTTCCTTGTTGTGTCTAGTTTTGTCTACTATCAACAATATTTGTAAGGGCGATTAGTCTTACATGCTTTCCTTTTCACAGAGACACTGTTGCTCAGGATGAGTCTGGGATTGAGGGTATGCTGAGTCGATTGGAAAAAGAAAGAAATGCGACCTTCGGAGCTGGTAAAAATGATTTGCTTCCTGAAACAACAGCAAAGGAGGTAAGCTTGCTGCAGTGAAACAATAGACTGATTTTCCCAATGTGAGCAACGTTGTTTCTGTAACTAACGATGTAATTAGGGATCATCCTGCTATCATATTAAGTAGTCGTTAGAGTAACAAGGCTGAAAGATATATCTAGAATTTGATGCAGGATATCTTCCCCATTGGCTTGTCACAATTGGCCGTGCTTGTGCTACTTCTTTTTCCTTTTTTCAACTTTGAAATCATGATATGGATAATTCCCTCGTAAGAATTGGAAAAGGCTGAAACTTAACTTGTGATGCTTCTTGCCTGGTAAAAGACAGTTGCTGACCTACAAGGAAGCACTATCAGCACACCGCTGAGTGGCAAACAAGACAAATGGAGCGATTTGGGGGTTTGTCTTAGTCAGGGTTCTTCTCCTGTACAACTGAACGGTCTTGGAGGCTCTGTTACCCCTGAGGTGCAGAGATCTTGGAGCACATTCAAGACAGATCTTCAAGATAAAGACTTTGAAGGTTCTTCATTTATTCATGTATTCATAGGTTGGTTTCTGTGATATTAGAGTTTGCATCAACTGATTTTTAATATGTACAGCTTCTGAAATTGCTTTGAGCACGGGAAGGAGCGGGGAAGTATTAGATGTTCTGAGATATGAATCACTAGGATATAGAGGGGATTCTACCAATTCAAACTCTAGCGAGAAAGAAATGAATCACAATCAACTACGACGTCACCTTCAGAACATGGAGTTGGAGCTCTCGTCCGTAATTGGCTCATTGAGATCTAATGCATTTGTGTCTGAGAAGGTTTATTCTGCAACCTGATTTTGTTATCAAATGAACTGAGACGTTCTACATGTCCTGGATTTTAATGGATGGTGCATGATTCTTTCATTTCCTCTTCTGGAACTGGAAGAAGATCTGAATAAAGTAAAAGATGTCAATTAGTCTTACAGTTTTGATTAAAAAAGGATTAATACCTCTTGATCGTTGAGCAATAATGTTAAACACAATAAAATATTGACGTGCCTGTTTATTGCTATCATGATCATTAGGGTCAAAGTAAATCTTCTGATGATTTGCTGGAGCTTTCGGATGCTTTTGAGTTTCAAGAAAATGAGATCCTGAATGCCAAGGATAAGCTACGGTCTATACGAGCAAAGATAGCCGTGATAGAAGGAAAGATGGCACTGACAATTATGTATGGAAATTCCTGCTTTGCTTAGTGATTTGTTTTAACCATGGACGTATCAATGACATTAAGTCTTTTCAGTGATGCACAAAAGGTGATAGAGGGGAAACAAAAGAGGATCAATTGTGCCCGCAGAGCTTTGCAACTTCTACGTACTGCTTGCGTGGTGTGGCCTAATTCTGCATCAGAGGTTCTCTTAGTAGGGTCATTCGATGGTTGGTCAACCCAGGTAAAAAAATCTTCCTATTTGATTATTTTGCTTGATTTTGACAGTTGAAATAACCTAGGGACATTTAAAAATTAAAACTAACATCGGAATATCGAACGTGTAACGTGGGACTGGTTCCTCTATTATGCCTCTAGAATGTACTGCTTGCCTACTGTATAAATGTTATCAGCACTTTCATCAGAAAAAGAAAAAAAAGGAAAAAGAGAAGATCGAAATGTGATTGGCTCTTCGTTGTAGCTCAGAAGTTAGGCTTCTCAATAAGAAATCCACGACACCGCACTGATGAAAATGAACACTGTGGGCTGTGGGTTACTCTACCCTCCATTCCTGTCTCTAGTATATTTTCTGCTAGCTGAGTGAGCTTTTTCTGGGAACGTACATTTTCCCCGCTGACAAATAACTAGGACTTTCTATTTTGATAACTTCCACTACTTATGCTAGGATGCTGAATGACTTGCTTGCAATGGATTTACATTTTATGATCTTAGGTTCCTTCAATTCAAATGTGACATATAGTTGGAAAGATAATTGTTGTCAGATAACTACTGCTCAGGCAGATGATGTTTAATGGTTATGAGTGAGATTGAATTTCATGGTGTACATCTTAAAAGAAAATGATCATGTAGGCTTCTAGTGGGTGATCTTTCCATAATTACACCGAATGCTTCCAATTGTAGTGGAAGTGATGTTACGGATGTCTAGTTGCAAATCTCATAAACGGAAGAACTGCACAGTTTTGTGGTTTAATTCATTATCTCATATAGTCTTTATTCGCTTGCTCCCAACTTGCAGAGGAAGATGGAAAGGTCCAGTACGGGGGTATTCTCCCTGTTCCTAAAGCTGTATCCTGGAAAATACGAGGTTTGTTATTCTTTGGAATTTCTATTAACATAGTTTATGCGAACACACATCTCACGGTTTTTTGTGATATGCAGATTAAATTCATTGTTGATGGTCAATGGAAGATCGATCCTTTACGCCCAATTGTTAACACCAGTGGATATGAAAATAATCTACTGATCATCATGTAGCAGTTTACACCAGGCCGTTTATATTCTTTTTCTTGCCTAGCAAAGAGCCGGGTGCCTCGTCAACTTTCCCCTCTTGTAGCATAGTCCTTCGAGTTATACATGCATTTCGCTCAACTTCTAGTTTAGTTTTCCTCCAGCCTCCATCCACGAGTAGTTTTGATGTAAAAATATAGTTAGATAGAATAATTTTTCCACGAGACTCAATTAGCTCAATAAAAATTGTTGAAGACTCAATTAGCTCAATAAAATTTTGTAGTATTGCTTTTGATCCTCGTCCCTTTTTTCCTCATACTTTACATATCAAAAGCTAAAAATCATCTAGTGGCAGATCAGCTGCCAGGCAGCTCACTGGAGTTGTCTCCAAAAAGCAATGCAGTTTCAATTGGGGAGATTTGAAGCAGCATGGGATGTTGCAACAGCAACTGTAAAGCCACTGCCACAATAGACTTTGATGTCTAAAGCAGTACTCTTCTGTTTGAGGTTTAAATTCACCGTTTGTGGATTGGTGTGGTCACATGTATCTCCCAAACCCAGCTGACCATGCTCCCCCCAACCCCAAGTCTTTACAGCACCATCCTCTGCACAATCAATAAAACTTGAACAATGTAAGGACGGCGACCGAAAATGGTATTAACAGACAACTTTGCAAAACCATGCCTGTAACGATTGCAGAATGCTCAGCCCCGGCCGCAATATCCAAAACTTTTATTCCACTAAGAGGCGGGATTGGTTGGAAATTATCTTCCTCGGAATCACCTGCACTACAAAGAAAATCCACATATCAAGTCGTAAGCAGCAAGCAACTCATCTAAGGACTCGAACGGTTTGCTTGTTACGATGGCAAATGGTAAAGTTAATTCCTTTACCAGGCAGAGACTTCATTGCATTTAGCATTTCAGAACCACTCAGCGCTCCATGATGTTTGCCGCCAAGCATATAAAGTTCCCCTTCATCTGTTCAATGAAGGATGGTTGCCGTTTAACAAGAAGAAGATCATCACATGTATACAATCCTGGTAAAACTGAAAGCGTACTGGTGGGATTACTATTCAATCAAGTAAGAAATGGAATGAATGTTAATACAAGTTAAAACTAGTGCATGATTCCATCCAAGAGCAACTTTACTGAACGACAAAGGTGAAGGTAGATGTTGAGGAGAATATGCATCTGAATTGCTTTTGAATCCCCTTCCCCAAATGTAGAGATGCCCATCAGCTGAAGCAATTGCAGCCAACATATAACAACGGTTAGGATGAACGCTATTAATAGATCCTAAAAACACATTTTTAAGCACTTGGAAAGTCATGTTAAATAGATGTTGCCCATGCAATTCATTTATGGCTCACTGTACTGATGCCAAAATTACAAATTTACTGGAGGAATCAATATGGATACAAAGAAAATTCGATGCAACTCACAGGATAGAGCAGCACTGTGATCACCACCAGCAGCTATGCCAACTATTTCAGCAGCTTCCAAATCGGAAGAAAGTATGGGAAGATTAATAGTCTGAATCTTCTTGGAGATACCCAATTGACCGCGTTTCCCAGCTCCAAATCCATAAACTTGATCACCAGAACAACCTGCATCATATCATCACCATCAAACTTTGAGATAGACTGCTGCATTGACATCAACATAGACTTAGATAGCTATCAAGGAAGGGTGGAGAAATTCACCAAAAGATTTGCCCTCAACAACTTGGATAACTAATTTCAGTTGAATCATTAAAAGGAGAGAAGGCAGAACATACAAAAATTCTTGACAACCCCAGATATAGATATAGAGAAGGTAGAACGATGGAAGTTCCTTAAGCAAAGAATAAACCAGAGAAAACATGGATATAGATTCAAGTAAATTGATCTTAACACTGAAACATTACATTACAAAAATTTATGCGCATACATACTTTTCTATACCTTTCACCAATGCAAGCGAGTGGCGCATTCCACATGCAATCTGATCAACATGTTTATCAGAGAAAAACAAGACCTCATCAGGGAAGCAACGTGACTGGTAATCACCATGCCCTAACTGCCCAAATGAGCCATCTCCACAAGTATAAAGCTTTCCCTCGTCTACAACAAAAAACCAGAAAAATGGAAACAGGGTTCTACTGAAAGATGTAATGCAAGACTTCATAAAGAAGAACCAATAATTAATATGCTGACTTGAAACAAAACCAGAATGGCTCCATCCAGCAGAAACTTGGGTTATGAAGTAGCTACCCAACCCCATCATTGGCTTAGGGTGTAAGCTGCTTGCCATGTCTCCTAGCCCTAACTGCCCTGAATTGCCTCTTCCCCATGCAAGTACCCCACCACCTTCAAAAACATTAATACCACTAAATCAAAAGAAGCTTAAACTCTAAAGTTCATAAGTTACGAAATACTTATTAAATTGTTTATTCTTTTACACTCCCTTAACTTTGAAATCAGTAGCAAGACCTACTTATTGATATTAATTAGAGAGTAAATGACAAGTATAGGAATTTGAATCCGGGTCTTAAATCACTATCGCATTCATAAAGCTTAAACAGAAATTCTACAACATATTCAATCGTTTATTCCTGTATTATTAACAAAAAAGAATGGGAAAGAAGAAGAAAGAGGCACTGGATGAACCCTTTTATGGTGGAGGAGGATCGGATACCGGCAGTCAAAGCGATAACATGAGCGCCACCGCAGGAAAGGGATGAGATGGGGGTGGCGGAGGAAAGTGTCGGATTTCGGAGGAGTTGAGGGAGATTGTCGTCCTCGAGTCGTCCGGTGCCCAGCTGGCCGTCTGTTCCTGCCCCCCAACTCCATATCTCTTGCTCGACGTCGTCTTCCATTAATTGGAGATCAAATCATGGATCAATTCTGCAACTAACGAAGGGTCAATCTTAATTTAGGACCGTCGTTTTTCTTAAAGTAATTTGCTCCGCTTGAGTTTTCCGGCGGAAGACTGTGGACGGCGCCGAGATGAAAGACGGAACTTTTCTTCGATGAGGCACCCGAGTTTCGAACCAAGTTTTGTTTGCGTTGCGAATGAGTTGAACTACCACGGTTCGAAAAATTTGTAGAGATGACCTATTTTTTTCAAATGATCCATTTAAAAAAAATAATGTTTATTGATCATTTGTTGACATTATCGTCATACCAAATTATATAAATTGTCTTCACAAGTGCCTCACGAGGTAAGTCTCGCTCTTGTTTTAAATTCTCTGGTTTGATGTGATTGCTCGTCAATGTACGAATGATTTGACAATTTTCATGACAGAAGCCTCAAATCAATAATAATACTTACACAATACAATGGTGATTTCTTTAAATTCTAAACTCCATTTCAATGGTGATTACTTCTCTGGTTTTCGATGGTGTTTTGTTGAACGAAGATTTTTCGAACGGGGATTTCCAAGACGAGGCTTTTTCAGAACGGGACAAATTTTTCAGAAAGCTGTTTCATTATTTTGAGTCTGTTTAATTATTTTTATATGTTATTTCTGGAAATGTAGCATTACAAAATTTTGTATTGGGAGAGAGAACGAGAGTGAGAGAGAGCGAGATTAAGAGAGAAAGCAAGACTAAGAGAGAGCGAGATTAAGAAAGAGAGCGAGATTACGAGGGAGGGAGAGAGAGAGCGAGATTACGAGAAAGAGAGCGAGAGTACACTTCAATTTCTTGTACAATTTAATGGCAAATGTTCTTTTGCTTTGTAGGATGATAGAAAAGTGTCTACTTATTCGATATGGAGGTGATTGAGATGAGAATGAAAGTTCGTATATTGGGGGAGAGTTGATAGGAATCATTGTGCCTGTTACATTGAAGTATGAAGAACTTAAATCTCACATTTACAGGGTTACAAATGTCAGTTGTTCAGAGTTTGATCTTATACTGAGAGTTAAATATAAACTTGAATATGAAGCCCCTTCACAATACATAAGGAATGATGATGATGTTCGCTTCCTTCTTTTCCGAGAAGAGCTTAGTAAACTTCAGTTATCTGTAACACTAAAATTGAATCAGGACGAAAATATTAGAATGGGGTTTGGAAATGTGAGTTATGATGATACAACTGTGGACGGACAATACAGGAATCATATCAATTTCGTCGGGAAGAGGATGATATTCCATTGTCTACCAACACTGTACCATGAACATCATCACTAGACAACGACCGCACTAATCCAACAAAATTGAATTCAGAATTGGGCGGTACTTCAGTTGTTACTAATGAGAGATCATCTAGACTTGAATATATGGATTGTGGTCATCTAGAGCAAAGTTGTGGTCCTTCAGTGGATGTTAATGAGCAACCAACAAGATTGAATGAAATGGATCATGATCATGGATGTGTGTTGTTATACAACAGCTTCAGTGGTTCAACCATCTATGTCTTCAAGTCATATTGGCAGAGTTGATTATGCTTGGTACCTCTTTGATAATGGACAGAAATGCACGTTATTACAGTGCTAAGTTATTAAACAATGCAGGATTGCGATGATAAAAATACACAAGATTGCGTCCAAAAGCATTAAGTTCACAATATTGCAGTTACATGCGTCCATCGCATCAAAACAGTTAACTTATGTAATTTTGTGCAGAATATGCATTGACACAAGGCGGAAAATGTGATCCAAAGAAATCAACGGCCGAGCGCATTAAGAGATTGCGTTAATGCATGGCTATGCGATCATTTGCGCTCACGAGTATCTACTCAAGAAGGTTGCCGCATAGAGCCGACGCATCTTGGTAGGTGCATTTGGGTGAAAAGCATAATAAATCACGATGGGACAGAAAGCTGATGACGGTCGATTCTGAATTAAGTTGACAAGCCGTTAACGACCTACTTTAACAAGTACACTCAACTTTTCGGTGAAAATATTTGGCGCATCAGACAGAGAATTAATTTCATACCATAAATGCAATCATAAGAGAGAAGAAGCCTTTCACCCCGAAGCTCTATAAATACCAGAGGCCACCTTCAGTGAAGGAGTTCGCTCTGTTAGAGAATTTTCCCCTTAGATAGAAGTAGTCTTGTTCATAGTTTTCTTTTACTTAGAAGATGGAAGCGAGGGAAGTGAGATTGTACCGAAAAATCGTTTCGGTGAACTTGGAAGAGTACCAAAATCGTCGAGATCAGAGAAAGGGTCAGCTCCTGCAGAAGCAGGAACATCTTTTGAGCAGAATAGAGTCTGTCTCTTATACACATCTAGATGTGTATAAGAGACAGGCATAACTGGGGATCTTCATTCTATGCGATTATCTTGTATTATGTATGCATCATTCGTCCATTAGAGATACTCGAGAGGGTATTCTAAGGATAGAATCTAGGCTTGGAAAATTCAGGTTAGAATCTGGGCTCAGGAAAGTCAGATTAGAAATGCATAATCAAGAGATAGAAGCTTAGAAATAAGCGCTGTTTGCTATTAACGCATCGCATGCATCCTAGAGATAGGTTATGATTGAATGCGGTCACCTTGTCCTTGTATGCATCTTGCATCATCGTAGAGGCAAGAAGTAGAGACTTAGGAATAAGCTCTATAGACATAATCGCATTCATCGCATGCGTCCTATAATTAGAAGCTACCGCATTTGCATTGGAAAATGATTTGTTGTCGCATAAGTGCAGCATGATCGCATAGTTTGACGCATTCTCTGGAAACGCTAGCTAAAGACCTTCTCAACTCGTTCCGCCGCATACTCAGTGTATCTGTCGCATAATCATTCTTATCTCAAATCCGCCGCATACTTTTTATACTTCAAGCAACAAACCAACCAAATCATTAATTTATTTGTTACCGCAAAGTAATCTAAAAATTATTGTCGCATATTGTTTTCCTTAGTCCCTGAGTTCGACCCTGGACTTACCAGAAAACTCAGTAGGATTTATACTTGGGTTTTGCTGAGAAAACTTGTTGCACAACATATTTTCCATCACCGCAACTTCTTTCATTATTTCACCGCATAAAATAACGCATCAAATTTTTGACGTCGTTGCTGGGGACTTCGGCAATATAGTATGCTAACAGTAATTTTCTGATTTTCTTTGCAACTTTCAAGCTCTGACGCATTACGACCCAAAGATTGAAAGAATGTTGTGATAAAGATTGAGAGATAGTCGCCAATAACAACAATAAGAGAAAGATAACATGGCGGAACAACCTGGAAATGGAGCACCAATGAAAATAATGTCATGGTGAATCCCATCCTATTGGCGAATAACCGCAATAGGCCCATTCGAGATTATGCGTTGCCCAAACTCTATGATTTCTCCCTAGGAATCATGAGGCTCGCTCTTGATGGATCGAGATTTGAAATGAAACCGGTGATGCTACAGATGATCCAGACTGCTAGACAGTTTGGTGGGAGGTGTGGTGGACCTGCATGCCCACCTCCGGAGCTTCATATAGATCTACAATACTTTTATGTTCCCTAATATCTCCACTGAAGAAGTTCAACTAACTTTGTTTCCATTTTCATTATGTGATTAGGCACGAAAATGGACGTACTCTCTCGAACCAGGAGAGATTACTTCATGGGAGTAAGTAGTAGAGAAGTTTATGAAGAAATATTTCCCACCAAAGGAAAATGCCAGAAGAAAATTGATAACAAATTTTGAACAGGACATGGATGAATCGCTCAGCGATGCTTGGGCGAGGTTTAAGAGGTTGGTAAAAGACTGCCCGCATAACTGATTACTAGACTGCTTACAGATGGAGATTTTTTTATCACGGATTAAACCCTGCTTCGCAGACCGCTGCCAATAAGGTAGCTGCTGGAGGTCTGCTAGATAAAACTTATGATAAAGGCAAGAACAACCTTGTTCGCATTTCTAAAAATCACAAGGACTGGAGAGAAAGCGATCAAAGATTGAGAATAAAGGATAGTGATGCAAACAATGGTGCTATCGCATCCCTTCAGAGTCAAATGACTGCGATGATAAACTTGATACAGGAAATCGCAATCAATAGCCCAACAACGCATAGTGGGCAAGTGAACGCAATCAACTAGACTACCGCAAGATGTGCTACTTGCAGTAAAGGACACGCAATGGAGGAATGCCCGCAAAACCTACAGTCAATTTATTTTGTGAAAAACAACCCGTTTTCCAACACGTACAACTCCGGGTGGAGAAACCACCCCAACTTTACATGGAAAAATCAGCAGCAAAATTTCCAATCAGTGGCGAAAAAAGAAGGGCCACCTAGATTTTTCTCGCGAACCAACCGTCAGACGAGTAATCAAGCCAGCAGTTCGCAGGCGCTGCAATCTTCCTCTTTGGAAATTTTGTTGAAGCAATATATTGAAAAGAACGAAATTGTGCTTCAAAACCAAGCGACGTCCATCCACAACCTGGAAATACAGATAGGCCAGATTATGGGCGAACTCAAGAATCGACCGCAAGGGGCCCAGTCGAGTTCAACAGAACTACCACGCAACCCAGAGGGTATGGGTAAAGAGCAATGTCAAGTCGTGACGTTGCGTAGTGGAAAGACTGTGGCGAGGAAGAAGAAGAAGCCTAGTCGGACTGCTTCAATTGCGCTGGAACCAGAGATTGCAGTGACTCAAGAAGAAATATAAGAAAGAGAAGCGATAGAACCTGAGATTGCGTCCACCTCGGAGCCAAAAGAACAGGGGACCATAAGGATACAACTACCACCTTTTCCATAGAGACTCAGAAAGAAGAAAAATGATGAGGTACAGTACTAACGCTTCATGAATATGTTAAAACAATTGCATATTAATATTCCGTTCACTGAAGCAATTGAGGAGATGCCCGCATATGCGAAGTTTCTAAAGGATATGGTGACAAAGAAGAGAGGCGCTGGTAAGTTCGCCACAGTGGTTTTGACGCAGAGCTCAAAAGCTATAATTCCACTGAAAATGTGCGATCCTAAGAGTTTCACTATACCTTGCTCCATTGGAGGATTGTACATCGGGCAAGCACTATGCGATCTTGGAGCTAGCATTAATCTGATGCCTCTGTCAATTTTTAAGCAGCTGAATGTGAGGCAACTTGCACCCACGACAGTGACTCTCTAATTAACGGATAGATCTCTGGTGCATATAGAGGGGAAGGTAAAGGACGTGCTGGTTACAATTGGAAAATTTATATTGCCAATAGACTTCATCATCTTGGACTACGAAGCAGACAAAGATGTGCCCATCATTTTGGGGCGGCCATTTTTATCAATCGGTCATGCCCAGATTGATGTGCACAAAGAAGAGAACAGCTTGAGCGTAAATGAACAGAAGCTCAGGTTTGACATTATCCGTGCCATGAAATATCCTGATGAAGAATACCTTAATGAATCCGATGACGAACAGAGTTTGAATGAAGAAGAGAAGCATGAAGATGAAAACGAAGATGAGGATGCGATCGCATCCATTGTTGCATGCAATGCAATCACAGAAAAAACAAACAAGGAAGATGAGGTGATCGCATCCCAAGAAGTTAATCTGACAATGAATGAAGAAAGAAAAACAACAAAACCGTCCTTAGAACAACCACCAACAATAAAGCTGAAGACCCTTCCTAACCACCTGAAGTATGCGTTTCTAGGGCAAAATGAAAAGCAACCGGTAATCATTTCCTCTACATTTAATGAAAACCAAGAAGATGTGCTGCTGAGCATTCTGAGAAAATATGTAAAAGCAATTGGTTAGACGCGCGCAGAAATTCAAGGAATTAGCCTCGCATACTATATGCATAGAATTCGTCTCGAAGAAAATCACAAAGGATCGATCGAACATCAGCGTAGAATCAACCTTGCGATGAAGGAGTTCGTAAAGAAGGAGATAATCAAGTGGTTAGACGTGGGCATCATCTATCTAATAGCAGACAACACGTGGGTCAGCCCTGTGCAGTGCATGCCAAAAAAAGGAGGGATGACGGTAGTTTCTAATGCAAATAACGAGCTGATACCGCAAAAGACCGTCACCGGATGGCGAATTTGCATGAACTACCGCAAACTGAATGTGGCAACAAAGAAGGATCATTTCCCGTTACCTTTTATTGACCAAATGCTAGATCGTCTAACTGGAAATGACTTCTACTGCTTCTTGGATGGGTATGCCGGTTATAACCAGATCATGATCGCTTTTAAAGATCAAGAAAAGACCACATTCACCTGCCCGTATGGAACATTTGCTTTTTGCCGCATGTTGTTCGGCCTCTACAATATGGCGAGCACTTTTCAAAGGTGTATGATGGCCATCTTTTCGGAATAGCTCGAAGACTCTGTAGAAATATTCATGGACGACTTCTCTGTATATGGGCACACATACGAAGTCTGTCTTGACAACTTGGAGAAGATATTGAAAAGATGTAAGGAGATGAACCTCGTGCTTAATTGGGAGAAATACCATTTCATGGTGAAAGAGGGCATTGTGCTGGGGCACAAGGTCTCGAGGGACGGGTTCGAGGTGGACAAGGCAAAAATTGAAGCGATTGAAAAGCTCCCACCTCCAACAAGTGTAAAGGCTGTCAAGAGCTTCTTGGGACATGCCGGATTTTATAGACGTTTTGTCAAGGAATTTTCAAAGATAGCACGACCGCTGAGTGCGTTGATGGAGGCNCGCTGAGTGCGTTGATGGAGGCCGATAGAAAATTTGACTTTGATGACAATTGCCTCAACACATTCATGATTTTGAAGAACGCATTAACGACCGCGCCCGTGTTGATCGTACCAGATTAGACAGTTCCCTTTGAATTAATGTGCAACGCGAGCGGGTATGTGATGGGAGTAGTGCTGTCACAGAAGAGAAAAACAATGCTACATCCCATCACATATGCAAGTAAGACTTTGAATCCTGCTCAAACTAACTACACCACCACAGAAAAAGAATAACTTGCGGTAATATTTACGTTGGAGAAATTCAGGGCATATTTACTGGGAACAAAATTACTCATCCACACTGACCACTCGGCGATAAAATATTTGATGACAAAGAAGGATGTGAAGCCAAGGTTGATTAGAAGGGGTTCTCTTCCTCCAAAAATTCGATATGGAAATAATCGATCGCAAGAGGACGGAGAATCAAGTTGCGGATCATTTATCCATATTAGAGAATCCAGAAGTTGACCGCAATCAATCAGAGGTGAGCGCAAGGTTCACAGACGAACAGTTATTTCAGATTACAGAATTTCCATGGTACGCAGACGTGGTGAATTATCTAGTTTGCGAGCAATTTCCCAAAGATTATACCAACAACCAAAAGAAGCGGCTCGGGCATGAATGCAAATCATATTATTGGGATGAGCCAAATCTGTATAAAAGGGGGTCAGACTAGATTCTGCGACTGTGTGTACCAGATGTTGTTCACCAACGCATATTATCGCAATGTCATGATTCACCATATGGCGGGCACTTTGGAGGCCAGCACACAGCAACGAAAGTATTATAAAGTGGGACTATTGGCCAACAATATTTAAGGATGTAAGAGACTATGCAATGAAGTGTGACCGGTGCCAACGCACAAGTAATATTTCATGGAAACATGCGATGCCCATGAACATCATTTTAGAACTGGAGTTATTTGACGTCTGGGGCATTGATTTCATGGGACTATTCCTACCTTTAAATGGTCGCAAGTATATTCTATTAGTCGTCGACTACATTTCCAAGTGGGTAGAAGCAGTTGCATGCACCACAAGCGATGCAGTAGTAGTCTCCAAATTCCTGAAGAAAAATATTTTCACTTGTTTTGGCACTCCACGTGCCATAATAAGTGACGAAGGCTCCCACTTTGTCAATTACATCATCAAACATATGCTGCATAAATATAATATCCTCCACAAAGTGGCCACCGCATGCCATCCATAGACGAATGGTCAAGCTGAAGTGTCCAACCGAGAAATCAAGCTAATACTAGAGAAGGTGGTAAAGTCTTCGCAAAAAGATTGGGCAACAAAGTTGGACGATGTGCTGTGGGCATACAGGACTGCCTACAAAACACCAATAGGCATGTCTCTGTATGTGTTGGTGTTTGGTAAAGCATGTCATTTACCATTGGAGCTGGAGCACAAAGCGTTGTGGGTGGTGAAGAAGCTTAACTTCAACTTAAAAGCAGCAGGGGAAGCAAGAAAACTCTAATTGGTCGAGCTTGATGAGTGGAGAACGCAAGCTTATGAAAATGCCAAAATTTACAAAGAACGAGCAAAACATTGGCATGACAACCAGCTATGTGGCAAAAATCTCCACGTCGGACAAAAAGTCTTACTTTTCAAATCACGATTACGGCTCTTTCTCAGCAAATTAAAGTTGCGCTGGTCCAGACCCTTTATAATTAAAGAAATATTCCTGCATGGTGCAGTTGAGCTGATTAATGAGGAAGGGACCCGTACCTTCAAGGTTAAGAGTTAAGGAATATTGCGGGGGTGATTTTTATCGAGAAAAGACCTCTGTAGACCTGAGAAATCCGGAATGAAGGAAAATCGAGTGGCCCTTGTGCTGGCATGCGACAGAAAATCATCTGGGGCGCAAGTCTTTTCGAATATCCTTTTTCTTACTTATGATTCATGAACTCTCACTATCTGAGGTTATTTCAATTATCGTTTATCTGTCTTCAGTTAAAAAAAAAAAAAGAGAAAATTTTGTTAACTTCGTTTTTTTATTTATCATTTGACCCTCTCGATGTTTTTCTTTGCAAACGATCGAGGTAAACGATTGTGGAGGCGCTACACAAAGACGCAACTACTTTATTCGTCACTGCAATCCAAAGAAAGTAGATTGCCACAAAGCAGAATGCATCAACAAATAATGTGGGCGACAGTGCAAATTTGGGGTTGTATCTTTCCTTGACCTTATTCCAAATTTTGCACTAATGCATCGCATTTTAATTTTGAAAATTTTATCACTGCATCCTTTTTGGTTGCCGAAATCATTTAACATTGATCAATTTAGTAAGTCACCGCGATTTTCTTTTGCCAATTATATGGTGAAACGCATCATTCTATCTTTTCGTACACACTAGAGTCAACTTAATTTTAGGGCAGTCACCTCATGAAATATTTCTAGAAGTTAGTGGTCTGCTAGCTTTCTTTCAAACTGACCTTTTACAAAATTTCCTAAGAACATCGCATGACTTCTTTCAATCTTTTAGCAATGAGGACATTACTGCATTTTAAATTTGGGGGTTGGTGATAAAATTAGTGAACCAATATGTGATGCATGTCTTAGGCTATGAGTTAATTTTCATGCGTCGGTGGTCATGTATTGGAATGAAAATATGTGTTACTCTTATATGCGATGACATGCGTTCCTGTCACAAGTTTTCTTGCGCTCACGCCAAGTATAACGCTAACTTCTCGGGTGATCCGAGGTCAAACTCAGGGACTTGTAACTAAATGCTATGCGGTGATGTGTATGTGGCGGATCAATAAAAGATTGATTGAGGGGGGGGGGGGGGTAGAGACACGACAACGTTGATACGTAGTAAATGTATGGAATAATAGATAAAATGTGAAGATGTCTTCATCGCAACCCTAAGCTTGACCGCAAGGGCAACCTCAGCCAACGCAAGCTATGCGATCATGGTACACACACTTGAGCCTAATTCTAGGACACATGCAATGTATATGCGAAGTGTCGGGATGACCGCATACCACGTATCCTACTTCTTGGACGCATGCAATATCCTCTCCGTAAAGTGCATACGCTGTGTAATAGCAAACAAAGCTTATTCCTAAGTTCCCCATTCTTGCTTATGCATTCCAATCCGCTCTCTCGAGTCTTAGATTTGGTTTCTTAGATTACTCTTCCAAGTATGCCTAAATGATTAATGATGCACTCATAAGACAAGGTAATCGAATAAACCTGGCTGACGTAAGATTATTCCTGTTTCTAGTGAATACTTGCTTACACTGCTTAATGCGACCAACCACTTACCCTCCCGGGCAGTTAGTTATTGCTGACTTTACTCATAGACAAGTTGCGTCCTCCTATAGACAGGCGTTGCTACAGCTTCATACTAAGTAAATAAGGTTTTCTCACAATACTCACGCAACGCACACCTCCCGGTGGTTTGCTACATGCTTCATATTCCTATGTCGCATGATTAAAGATAAGTTCACAGGAATAGGACGCATTTATAAACCTTGTCATATCGTTGAGGATATGAGGAGAGATTATGGCGTGAACATAAGTTATGATAAAGCGTAGCGTCTAAGAGAAGCCACATATGATCTCACTAGAGGTACTGCAGAATACTCAAACTCCATACTACATACTTATAGAGAAGCATTAAAAATAGAGAATCCGGGTACAGTGTTTGAGATCGAACTTAAAGATGAGGTGCATTTCAAGTATATGTTTCACAAGCTATCGGCCTGTGATAATTGTTGATGGGTTGCACTTGAAAGGAAAATACAAAGGCACTATGTTGGTTGTGGTTTCTATGGACAGGAACAATCAATTATACCTACTAGCATATGCAATAGTGGACAATGAAACCGATCGATCATGAAAATGGTTTATGTTGAACTTGAAATGCAGTATCGAAGAACCCAATAATCTGGTGTTTTTTCTGATTAGATGGTATCTATCAACAATGCTATTCGTGCATTTTTTTTCCCACTTCATTTCATGGATTGTGCATGTGGCACAAAAAACAAAATCTTATTACAAACTTTAAGGATAGTACGGTTGTTGGGATATTTAGAGATACAGCAAGGGAATTTCATATGACAGAGTTCCAAACAAAATGGGATGAACTCTGTAGTTTTCGAGACGGTGTTGTCACGAAATATTTGGTAGACATCAGTCTTCAAAGGTGGGCATGGGTTTACCAAATAGAACGAAGATATGACAATATGATATCCAATAGTGCAGAGTGTTTCAATTCGTTAGTTAAAGAGTATCGACTATTGCCCATAGTATGCTTAATTGAACATGTTAGAGGAATACTCCAATCGTGGTTCTATGAATGGAGGAATTACTGGGCATCTCGAACGACATTGCACTCTGACTATTGTGGAACCCGATTGGCAAGTGGGGCCGATAAGGGTAGACGATATCGGGTTGAGTCTATTGATTGTTATCGGGTCCACGTGCGAGATAATCAATTGGACGGTATTATGAATCTTCACACGAAGGAATGCACGTGTAAGGAATTCAACTCACTTGGTATCCCGTGTTCGTATGCAATTATTACTGTCAAGGAACAAAAAATACCCATTTAGAGTCTTTGCAGTCGATTTTATACAGTGGACTCTCTACTGACTGCGTATGCAGAGCCTATAAATCCACTTGGGCACATATTTGAATGGAAGAGAGCTCATGGATATGTAGAAAAGACTAACCTTCCTCTAAAGTTTGTGGCACAAGCCGCGCGCGGAGAGTGAGAAGAATACCATCCAGAGGAGAATTTTGCAGACAAATGAAATGTGGTCGGTGTGGAAATTACGGGCATAACCACCAAAACTGTAGCGAACTGCTCACAATCGTGCGATGTATTGAAAATGTCAAAAACCATGACACAAATACCTCTCATCTAGTTTAGTTTATAACTAACTTTATCGTGTAACGATCTGTTGGTATGTGTTATAAATACCATTGATCAGGTCCCAAAGAAGAGTTTTTCATACTTTCTATTTTTTCTGTAAACAAAAACAAGTTGTAAGCAATCTTCATTTTTCTGTAAACAAAAAACAATAACAAACTGGAGTATTTCTATAATAGCAATCTTCATGTTGTAACATACTTTCTATTTTTTCAAAGTCTCGCTCTCTAAATCTCCTCTCTCTCAAAATCTCGCTCTCTCTCAAAATCTTGCTCTCTCAAAATCTCGCTCTCTCAATGTTTGAACTTTGAACCTTGAACTTTGATATAATGTTTTATATACCATTGATATAATGAAAAGAGTAGTAGCTCAATTATACATGTTTTGATAAAATGTATAATATTGAACTTTGAACTTTGAACTTTGATAAAATTATTTTATACATGTTTTACATACATAAAAAATACATGTTTTTACATACAAAAAAAATACAATAAAAAATACATGTTTTATACACATAAAAAATACAGAGTGTTCGCCCACAATTGACACGTTAACTGCATCCTATATTCACTCATTTTCTCCTGAGTGATTATAGACGAATTAACACCAACCACCAGATGTTCTAGTAATTTTATTGCAAAGATGAGCGACCCGTTTTGTATATCAGCGTTCATAGGTCGCGAGATTTTCCAATGGGATGTGGATAGGTCTGACTTTAAACGATCCACGTCAAAGTAATGAAGTAGGGATGGTACTATGACAGTCAATGGCTCCAACCAATTCACCAGCTTTGTCATTAGTGTGTATGACGGAAGTGAATCGAACACGAATATATAGCCTTTGTTAATGTGTTGCAAGGACCATCCAGTGCTCACTGGTATTCATTACCATATACATGAAATCCACATCTACCCGTTTGACATCGAATTTACCGGTGACGTAGTCCTTGTACGTGTCTTCATCCTTCCATGCTAGGGCAGCCTCCAGTCTCGTCTTATTCTTTATTCGTTTAAATACCCTGCCAGGATCATTAAGGTGATTTTCAAATAAAATGAGAAGATAAATAACGAAATATTCCATAGTAAAATGACTCTGCACAACAAAATATATCAAAATTTACTATTACACCAATTGGCAAGATGGTGAACTTGTGCATGCACATGTTAGGTCGAGTATAAAATTTTTCTTTCATAAAATGAAATAAAGTATTTATGAACTACATAAAAAATTACTATGTCAGTAAAAGTACAAGATATCCAACTGTAAAGAAGTCAAGACTAGGAAACTTACATCGCACTCGACCCACGAACTCAGTTCAATCAATTCCTTGAAAAATTGCTTGGAAAGTGGTTTACAGGAATTCTCTCGAACCTCGTTATCGGTATTCTCATCTAAGATCCAACCCATTATTTCTGTAAAGATATTAAATGGAACGGCATGTGCTACGTTGTATGCGACAATCACTCTGGATAGTGACGTAGGCACACTTGGGAGAGGATACTTAACCACACTTTTCTCATTTACTTGAGTTGGAGGTGTATATTTATCAACAACTTTTCTTTTACGAGTAGTTCTTTGAGATTCCTACATAAACAGATAATAAAAAATTACTCATCAAGAAATATAAAAATACAAACAAAGATTACTGATCAATAAATTACTCACCAGTATAACTCCTTCTGTGGTTGTAACAATACCAAACGTGTTGGCCTCTGGGATGTCAGACATGTCGGCCTCTATATGTGGCATGGTGAGTAAGTCAGACATGTCGGCCTCTGTTTGTGGGATGTCGGCCTCTATAGGTTCGATGTCAGTGGGCTGATGTTGTGGTATCGGACTTTAGAGGGGGGATGAGAGTAGGTGAAGTGGTGGTATTTTGAGGATCTATAGGGGGAATGAGAGTATCAGAAGCAATCGCATCAGTGATATCGGGATCCCGAGATGGGATGGATGACCTTGTCATCTCTTCATTCACCGTGGAACCCTTCAATTAGTAAAGTAAAATGATGAGTTCAAGAACACGAAAAAACTAAACACGTAAAGACATAAAATGATAGTAAGTGCAAACCTTGCACATAGACTGCAACAGTGACAAAATAGCCTACAATTGTCCTTTCATGTCTGTCATGTTTCACTCCATATTGGATACACGACTATCTAAACTCGATATACGACCATCCAACCTCGATAGTGAGCTGTCAATGGTCTACATGTACGAATAAATAGAATCGTTGTGATTGGCTCCCTCCCTGCGGGCAGCACACTCAGGACACTCTTCATTCATAGATCGTTTTCTATGGAAGTTCGCAAGATGGGTATCAGGTGAGTTCAACTCGTCCTCATTGCGTACATCCTCCACCACATCATGGAACATATCTCACTAGGTTTGTATGTCCCTCCTTCCACCCTTCCACATTCAGCATCATCGTGCTCAGAATGCTTGTGTTCATCCCCTCCCTCCACCCTTCCACATTCATCATTGTTACCTTCATGATGATCATCACCATCGCTTTCAGAACTACCCCCACTACTCAACCTATTTCCACTTTCAGTACTATCATCATTGGCACCTAGATCAAATATAGGTCGTCTGTCCACTGGGGTATCCCAAAACTCCCTCTCAGCGTCTGTCATGATAATACCCTCTTTAACCTTTATCTACATTAACAACCCAGTAAACTGGTTAGTGTCAATTTAACAACAAAATAAACATATTATGCATAGAGTAAACGTACATTGTTAGACTCGAATATGTCTCTCTCGAGTACTTTGAAGGACACTAAGTGAGAGCATGACCATTGTAATATGCAAGGCAAAGCCATCTTGCTCCTTCGCTCCGCAATGTTCCCAGTTATCGATGCAACTAGGATCTCATACGTCCATGTCTAAATAAAATTTAACATATATTAAGAACAATAGTAATGTTAAATCAAACAACATGATTATTATGTTAAGCAAATTTACCTGGAACACTTGTGGAAATCCACGCAAAGAGTACTTCATAATGTAATTTTTATTTCCTTTCATTTTCTTCTTGTATAGACTACTCTTATCATTCAATGCAGTCTTTAGGGCATCGAGTGTCCTCTCCTAAATAATGGTACCCTAATCTAGACTGTTGTAGTACTCTATGTTTTGAACGTCCTTAAAACGTTTAAGGTCCACTGCATTTTTCTTTTTGTTCTTTCCCATCATTGCAACCTCCGTATAGTAGACTAATGTGATCTTCACAGCATCCTCGTCATTTTCAAACTCCAACTCCTTGTATTTTTCTTCTAGTAGACGGACATGTAAGGTGTCCTTCGTCACTCAATCACCAAAATACTTGATTGCAAGTTCATACAAGGACTGCTCATTCTGATCAACTCGCGTAGGGGATCGCAACAAACCAATCATCAACAAAAAATCATCCTTAAAAAAAGTGACGACCTTTCCACAAACAAAGAATGAGATTGAGTCAGATCTCATCCTCTTCACTTCTCTCAACAACATATGATGGATAATTGGGTTGTTAAACACCATTTCAACGACTACAAATCACCCAAAAACTATTCTCTTGAACATCTCTAACTACCTTAGGGTAAGCTTCTCCTTTACAATCTTGTTCGCATTAGCAATGTGGGCCAAGCTCGTTACTTGATCGAAAAATCGATCGACTACAGGTATTCTGAAACGTGTTGATATCTTAAATCACTCCTGCATGAAATAAAGATCCAATTAGTAAACTCCTTCAGAAAAAAATTGTAAAAAACATTCTGTTTAAATCTCGTTGGCTTCGCTCTCGCTGGCATTGCTCTTGCTGGTATTGCTCTATAGCTCTCTCTGGTATCGCTCTTGTTAGTGTTGCTCTCTCTGGTATCGCTCTATCTGGCATCACTCTCGCTGGTATCGCTTTCTCTCTAGTATCACCCTTGCTGGTATCGCTCTATCTGGTGTTGCTCTCTCTAGTAACTCTCACTTATCTCGCTCACATTCTCTCTTTTTACTTGTCTTCAACCACAGGACACATAAAAAACAAATAAAAAAACCATAGGTTCATAGTATTTTTAAATCTTAGAACGACCCACCCTTTCTATTGTCGCTCTCTCTAGTATTGCTCTTGCCGATTTCACTCACATATCTCGCTCACAAACTCTTTTTACTCGTTTTCAACCACAGAACACATCAAAAACAAAAAATACAAAAAAAAAACCATAGGTTCACAGTATTTCTAAACCCAGAACAACCCATAAAACCCATAACCGATCAATTTAAGATATTTTCAGGCATAAATTGAAAGATTTACTGATCAAATTCGATTTATCGGTGACAATGGAATCGTTTGCAAGCCCAAATGATGGATTCTAAAGAGTTTTTAGTTTATGAGCGACACGAAGCCGTTATGCTTGGGAAATTTGAATGAAGAGTTTTTAGTTTTGGTTGGTTTTCAGTAAAAGGGTAAGAAAACGAAGAGGTAAGGGTAATTTATGTAATTTGGTATGACGATGATGTCACTAGAGGGTCAATTGACATTATTTTTTAAAAATGGATCATTTGACATTTTGGACCCAAAAAATGGGTCATCTATACAAATTTCCCATTTGATATTTGATATTTGACTTTGAATCTGATTCTATATTCCTCACTAAACTTTAAAAATGTTTGTTTTAGTCTTTGAATTTTTAAAAGTATTTATTTTGGTCCTTATTGTTAAGATTTTGTTTACTCTTTAAGAATGAATGAGTTGAGTAAGATGAAAATGAAGTAAAATGTTAACAACCAACGCGTCAAAACAGTGAACAACCAAAATCTTGAATGCACAATAAATTTTGAGATCTTTTATAAAGATGTCCAAAAAATCTATGGGGTTGGGGTCCGTGGGGACCCACCCCGAACGGGGCAGAGAATCGCGAATACATGGGGAATGGGTTAGGGAGTGGGGAATTTTTTTGCCCTTGCAATTTGGTTCGAGGACGAATATATTCCCCAACCCCGTCCCATGTCCCCGCTGCGTCCCGACTTTTGTATATAAATTATAAAATAATGAATATAATATATATATATATATATATATATATATATATATATATATTATAGACTTTGTTAGGATAATTATGGAGGTTTTAATTATTTAAATTTAAGACTTTATTACTTTAATTCCTTAGACATTGTAATATTTGAGATACGATTTCTAATTATTGAATTTTAATTTATAAAAATTATGAGAATTTAATATTTTAATTATATCCTTTTAAATGGAATGTGTATTATTGTTTTTATTACCAAATTTGATAATATTTTATTTAAATGAAAGTTGTATTAGATATGTTTAAGGAATTTTAAAATATATATATATATATATATTTATTTAATTGAAATAAAAAATTATTAGAAAAAAATGATGATAGAGAAATATTTCCTGCAGAGAACCTGATCACTACAAAATCCCTGCAGAGAAATTCGCGGGAACGAGGAATAGAATAGGGGGTGGGGACGATGAGGGTTTTCCTGTCCCCCTACCCCGTGGACATTTCTAGTCTCTTGTAAACTATAGCTTTACCACCTAATTCAAAATTGAAATCTAAATTTTTTTATCGTTGGCTAACTTATTTAGTAGTTTAGTCATAAAAAAATACAAGTTATCTCACAATTTTGTTTAAGAGTTAAACATAATCTTAAGAGCAATGATCAAAGTAAGTACTTATTAAAAGCTCAGAGACTAGACTGAACATTTTTTAAAAAAGTTGACTAAAATAGAATAAGATTCAAAATTCACGGACTATTTTGATTTAAATCATTTTATTTTATTTTGTTTTGTTTTTTTGAGTTCCATTCAATTTGATTGTTTTGTTTTAGGTTTTCTTTATACAGATAACTTTAATTTTACAAAAAATCGGGACAAACAACTAAACTTATATGATTGTATCCGTTGAAATCATTTATTTCATTTTCACTAATTTATCCACCAATTTTAAGGAGCTTTTTCTTCTGCAAAGCCCAATCTTTCACAAAGTTAAGTTGGAAATCAACCAGTGAGGATTCGTTTGGTAATCATTTGATTTTTTAATTTTAGTTTTTAAAAATTAAGCTTTCAAACACCTCTATCACCTTTAAATTTCTTGCTTTGTTATCTACCTTTTGTAAACCCTTGAACTTGTTTTATTAGTTAATTAAGTTTAAGACCTTTTAATTACAAGTTAAGTTGTGAATCAACATTAATGGAATAAGTAAATTAAGTAAACGTGGTGAATGATGCGTCTGAAATGTATGAGAAGGAAAATTTTCAAAGTGTTATGACCATATGCGTTCAGGTTGTAGCTTGGTCAACGTGTAGAGAGGGGAGCGTAACAATGGTAAGCCGGAGAAGACAAGAAAATATGTTAAATATGGAATGTTGCATTCTCGGGTGAAGTAGAAACAAGTTAACACTTAGGAAAGGTGGAAGATTCCATGCGTTGGAACTATAAGGCACCATGCGACTAACTTTGTATGCCATTGATGAGGGCTAAGCCAGCAAGTGGTGCGATAGAAGGTCTTGCGTTGAAGGAAGAAGACATGGGCAACCACAAAGCCATGCAATCAAGTTTAAGCTGAGGAAATCAACTTAATTAACGAGCAAATAAGTTAGGTGGCAGCCTTGCATACATCAATAAAGTGATAAGCTTGCTAGGGGGCAAGTAATTAAGCAAACTTTTCATACAAACCCAAGTATAAAAGGATTTAACCAAGAAGGAGATTGTTTTGCCAAAACAAAATTTAACAACTAAGTGAGGGAGTGTCGTGCTATTTGAAGAAGTTGAAGAACTCTCGACCAACTGAAGGAGAATCTGGGGGATTTCTATTTGATTCTGGAGGAAATAATGCTCAAATTCTAAGGTAAGCAAAAGTTAAGATGTTTAGGAGCATTTTCTTTTAAATGAGTTTAGTTAAATGAATGTAGGAATTAAAGTTATGAAGTATGGAAGTTTGAATTTGGAATGATATTGTGGATGAATAAACAGACAGCCGCATACGAAGAACAAGCAAGCAACTAACTCAGTGATGTTATGCGTTAATGCATACAGCATAGCCAATCCACAACTAAAATGATCTGAGTACATCGCATAGTGGATGTACGTCGTATCGACTGAGAAGTGTTTCAATATTTAACCTAGCATATTGAGAAAGGATTCCCAATTATCTGCCAAGTTACTAGGTAAGATCGCCAAGGATAGTCGATGCATTAAGGATAGTTTTAATGTGTCGAACTTAGCTATGATGCAATGATTATTGGTATGGGTAAAGATAAACTATGCGTTAAGCTCAAAAGAGAGCTAAATATACTGACCAAGGGACCTTTCCTTTTCAGGGCAAAAGCAAATTGCTAAGGCATATAACCCCCTTGGATAAGTAGCTTAAAACACAACACAGGTTTTATGAATGATTCCTAACACATAGGTATTTCATATGAAGTTACTATCTCATGATTTACTTTAACGCATGCCTTAAAATGAATGTTGATCGCATGATCCATGTTTTTAAATGATAAAGTTATTTAAGAGTTTAATGTGTTTTCCGTTAGGCCTATGCCATTTTTTATTGCATGATGAAATTGATTAAGTATATTCTATATTTTACACGGCACCATGCATTAACATGAAACTATGAGGTATGATTATTTCAAATATGCATATTCTGTATATGTTCTTAAATGTTCAAATGTTTGTACCTTGTACAAATCCTACTCTAATGTTGGTACCGAAGATATGGTAAATAACCCAAATTACAATGATGTTAGGGATCCTTGATACCGAAGGTTTGGTAAGGTGGTCTGTACCCAATCCAGCTCTACGTACATGTATGACTATGTTATTGATGTTGATGAGATCGAGCAAAATGGCTCTCTCTCAACTAAGGTTAGTAGAGATTGAGTAAAAGGGCTCTCCCACATGTTCAGGTAGTGGAATAGGAGAGTTTTAGAAAAATGCTAATAAATTATTCTAGGGGTTTCTCTTCTTTTACATGATGTACTCTTATGATTTTAGTTCCATTTAAAAACCCTTAATATGTTTTAATAAATTCTTCTTAATAAACATGATTTAAAGTATGTTTTATTTAAGATAGTCACTCACTAGACTTTCCAGCTCACTCTTTTAAAATGTTTTCCTCCCCAGGTAGCAGTCGTCATCCCAAGGCTCTTAGACCCTCAACAATTTAGGTGGCTCATAATGTTTTGTTATTGATTCTTATGTCCATATCAAGAGATAGGAAAATAAAGTTTAGTTTGTGTTGTATTTAAATTTGGTTCTTGAATCTATTGCGTTTGCTGATGTTGATATTTCTGATTAGCACTAAATTATATGTTTGAAGTTGCTAAAATTATGTGTTTTAGAGCATTATAAACTGCTAATCAAGTTCAACAGGTACAAAAATTATAGGTTTCCAAGAGATTGTTGGACAGTGATTGTCATAAAAGGATTGACAATTGCTATCTTCACATCTATTCTCGAATTAAGAGGATAATCCGAAGAGGAATATGACACATTTTACCCATATTTTAAAAAACCAAGCCAAAATTTGAGAATTAAAAAAAGAAAATTTTAAGTTTGGTTAAAAATTTGACTATTGTACCTAAGAAAGATGCAAATCACTAAAAGAAAATATGAAAAAATAGGCTTTATTTTCAAAAACTAAAATTTAAAATAAAAAAGTGTTATCAAATGAGGCCTAAATAATTCAATTTTGACCTTTTATAACTCATTGAATGCATACAAGTTTATTATTTTCTAAAGAGATTCATCTAACAAAAGGATACCAAACGGTGAAAATTGCACTAGTCAAAACGAAATCATCGGGGGATATTCGGTTGGTGAAATTGCATGCTTTCTTAGCATAACCAACATTTAGGACACAAGTTTAAGTTCCTCAACTCCAAATTCAGATCCAAAAAATCCATAAACCAAACATAAAACGGCTGCAACACAAGTTGTTTGAAGTATATATACTTTTTGTACATATTTTATAACAAATAGAACTCACCAAAACATACAGGACGAAGCAAGAACAAGAACAAGCAAGAGAGCGCACTAAAAGCTGCTCCCCATTAAAGGTTATAACAAAATCTTCAAGAAGAAGCCAGAAACAGTTCCTGCTTAGTCCAAGAATGTTCAAGAACATGGTTCAATAAAAATTATACAGTCTACATATGAACCATGCACTTGATCACTCCATTAAAATTGTTATTTAATGCTAGTCAACTACATACCTACAACTTCTCCCAATCTGATCATAGACATCGTCTTCTTACAGGACGTTATATGCTCTTGAAGAAGCTCATATAGAAAGAGAAAGTCAAAGCACAAGTAAAAGAAGACAGTAACTAAGTAAGCAACTAAGCTTTGGTGAGAAGCTTGAGTTTCCTTTAATTAATGGTATAGATATACATTAACACAAACTTGGATTTAGGATCATAAAGAAGCTTGAATCAATAAGAATTAAGGGGGAGGGGCAACTAGCATAAAACAGTTATACACCTAAAAAACTCAATCTATACTCTACACTATACCACACCAAAAGCAAAGGAGAAAACAAAAGGGCAGGCAATTATCAAATGAAGCAATCTGATCTGTAAACTTAGAGAATATCATCGTAAGCAACAACTTCCCTTCCCCTGAAAGGCACATCCGACCTTGAAGAACTATTGCTTCTTCTGGGGTTGACAATGGTTGAAGCGAGCTTATTGCCTCTTCCATGTCTGCTCAGCGGCACTTCTGCCCGCAAGAGCTTTGAAGACAATTCTTTATTCTTGTTAACACCAACGTTAATCCCTTGCCGCCATTGGACTTGAGGATCATTCGCCCATAGTACCTGAACCTGTGGGAATATCCTCAATTTCATCATTCAGAATGACAGATATCACAGCAGCAAATCCAATTCAGTCTCAATCCCAGACAATTATAGAGATTTGCACGCAAAATCAGGACCTAAATTCAGAAGGGTGTTGACATTTTCTTTGTTTAGAAGCAAAAAACAGAATAAATAATGGTTCCATATTGTCAATTCAGGTAGCAAACAGTAGAAATTAAACTAAATCTGGTACATATATCTCTACTCAACAAAAATTATCAGAGTAAAAGCTTCAACACATACTCTCACTTTTCGCAAAGAGTTAGAAGGGCAGAGAGAAGAAGGTACCTTTTTGGAATCAATGGTGAAGGCGAAGGAGGGATCAAGGGCCGCGGCCATGGCGGCATCAGCGGAGTCTTTAGTGCGATAAGTGATGTAGCCAACACAATCACGGTCGATTCGGATGCGGGAGATGGATCCGTAGATCTCAAATCGGGACTTCAAGTCAAGCACCGAACAGTGTGAAGGTAGGTCAACGACGACTAGGGCAAGCGGTGGCGCAGGCTTTGACAAGGGTTTGTCCATATCCTCGTCCTCCGTAGGCGACGGTGCCGGTGGCGGAGGGCGCCGTCTCTTAGCGACAGAGGTAGGTAGGTGGGAGGAAGGGTAGGGTTTATCTCTCTTGCGACCCATTGGTTTCCCGGTGGAGCGACGGTGGAGAATGGGCGGCGCCAAAAAGATTATGCTTTACGCTCCAATTCCACCTCCGGCCTCTGCCAATTTAGCCCCTTACACGTTCCAATCAATAATTTGCATTTTATAATTTATACTTTGTATTGGAAAATTTCCACATATTACATGAAAAAAAAAACAAAACAAAAAAACAAAAAAAACACATTTAGTCCGTGGAATTCCATCAAAGTAATAATTTAATTCTTAAATCTTTAACTTGTAATCATGAATTGTAATACATAATTATTAGTCTACATTGAACCAAAATATATATATATAGTCTACTATAAATTGTGGATTAGAGATCAAATTTGGATTTTTCATAGTAAATATTGAATTGTTACAGATTTAAAAGTTTTGCTGATTAAATTATTATAAATTGAAGTTTAGAAACTAAATTATTACACTTATAAAATTTAGGATTAGGATCTCAACTCTTGGAGGTTGTCTGACATGGTGAATTGAGTTCATATGTCTATGGAGTTCGTATTTCTATGTTTTGGGTGTTTAAATGTTGAGATTATACACTTTTTTTGGGAAATTTTTTTATTCAATAATTCTACACATATATTTTTTAATAAAATATATATTGCATTTTATTTTATTATTTTTTAAACACACATGTATTGTTGGGAGTTTTTGGCTATGAGGTTTAAGGTTTATCTTTGGATCATACATTTAAATTTTTTTTTAAAAAAAATTAAGCAATCAATTTACAATTTGTGCAAGTGACATTTCTAGTTGAGTCATTTTATTTTAACACTGTTATAAAAACTTTTTAAAATAAAAACACACACGTGTCTGACAATTTTTTTAAAAAATGTTTTTACATATAAGTTTGTTTGGTTTATTACATGATAAAAATGATTTTATTAATGTTAAATTACTATAAAGAATGACATAATAAAATATTATGAATTAATAAAAAATTATGAATTCAAAGTTTTGACGGAAATTATAATTTTATATCAAGAAAAGTGTTATTATTGACAATTTTATGCATCAGCTTAAATATAAACATTTATTGATGTTTAATATGTATTTTTAACTAATAGTTATTTTTAAGCTTTAAATTAAGGTTTTATTGATGATTTTATGTCAAAACTCGTGTGTCAACGAAGCCCAATTTGTAGTAGTCATAATTTAAAATAATGGTCATCGGAGTTGGTAGAGTAGTTGCCATCGAAGGTCACCGGAGATGGGCATCGATAATGATAGTTGGACGTTGTCGGAATTGGGCATAGGCATTGGTTGCCGAAATTGGCTGTCAGATTTGGCTGTTGGAGGTGGTCATTGAAGTTGGTCGTTGAAGGTGGTCGACGAAGTTGAGCAACGAGACATCGATGGTTATGAGAGTTGAGTGCATTGTTGGTAGACATGGTATAAAATGCCATTGACATACAAAGTTTGTCTCCCAAATAATGAGTTGCGTTTATATCTCAACTTTGAGTTCATATCTCAACTCATCTCATCTCATCTTCTCACCCCAAATATTCCCTTGGTATTATCGTAAAAGTATGTGTTAAAATTTATCTAGATTTCTATTAAAATATATGAATTACATTATTACACACATGAATAGTTGAGATTCAAGGAATACTTAGACACATGAATTACTAAATACATTGATGAATGTTCATGTCTTGATGAAGAGTGACATGTATTAGTATTTAATGTTAATGTCTTTTGATGTACTTTTTGTTAGAGTTGACATTCAACGTGCAGAAAAGATTTAGATCTTAAGCACTCTAATTATATTAATTTTATAAATAAGCATGCAAAGTCATACATAGCAAATTAGGGTTAGAATGTACAACCTTTGTAGAACTCCAAAAATGATGTTATCTCTCTTTGTTATCTAATCACGAATGGTTCGTAAACAACCACAAGAATCTTCCTCGCTATTATATATCTAGCCTTGGAACAGATTATGGAATCCAAATTGTGAAGAAATTGAAGGGAATTTTGGGATTGAAGAGATTTTGGTATGAGAATTTGAAAGAATAAAATTCTTTCAAAAAAACACATTTGCATGAACTTTTTCCTCCATCAATTTTTTTCTATTTATAGTGTAATTACATGCAAAGAGACTTAATCTCAAGTTGACACTTAATTTTATATGCATTAAGTGGAATTTGAGGTGTTTTAGTAAGTGAAAAAAGTAGGATAATTCCACTCACTTAAAAAATTCATTTAATCTTTTGAATTTCAAAAAACTCAATTTAAATAAATTTTAATGTTAAATAAAATTAATTTTAAATAAAATTCATTTCTTTAAAATTAATTTTAATAGTTAATTTTAAATAATTAATTAAACAATTTAATTAATCAAATTAATTTAATTTCAAATATTAAATTAATAAAATACCAATCCCAAATGTGAATACCCATTCACGTGTATAATTTTTAAATCAAATTTAAATAATCTCATCTCTCCAATTTCATTTAATTCAACAATTAAACTATATAATGACATTTATTATATCATATATAATTAACGATTATCTCCTAAACCGAAATTGAATGTTTCAAATTCTCTCATCACACTATCCTAAGGTTTAGTTCGATATGAGATAGCAGGGACCTATTGGACCTACAAATCATAAGTTCCAATGATTTGAGATTAACTGGATAAATTTTTTAACCTAATTAACCAATATTCGTTAATTGTTGGGGCACTCCATTGAAGCCTAGTAGATGCACTTCTCCTCAATATATTTCTGTTCATATGATCTAACCATGATTAATAAGTCAATTCTTCAAAGATTATTCGTAATTACAGTTGGATTAAAATTACCGTCTTACCCATGTAATTACATCTTGTTCCTTAAGTTTCATTGATCCTCTAATGAACAATTGGTTTATGGTCCAGCCACTAAACCGAGTCCCTTTCAAGACAATGAGATGGTGGGGTCCCTTGTTCAAGACCCGGAGTTAGCTCTTAAGAGAATAACCTATCTATTATCTCTAGAATTAAGTAGGAGCGAATTCCATTTTGCAGGATTATGTCCACAGTTATCTATCCGGTCTTACCCTTAAAATGGAAGACATACTAAGTCGGCGATGTTGAGTCACTCTCACCCATGCAGATTAAAGGATAATCCCGAATAAATAGGAGTTCATGATTAGCTTAGGATTAAGATTGAGTTACCTAGGTCATCAAATTAAAATAGTTAGTTTTAATAGTAAACAACGTTATAAAGAAAAGTGACTATTTCTTGGTCCGGTCTTATGCAAATATTTTTTGCATAGGATGTCCCCACTCACATATCTTTATATGAACGATTTCAGGATTGCATCATTTGTATCAAATACAAGGCAGGCCACATCCATAGTGCCCTCAGGATAAGGTATCCAACCTTATCCTTATACGTAACTATTTTGACTATATACTCAAACTTGAAAAATTTTTATGTCTCCACATAAAGTTCAAGTATTCATGCTATAGCCAAAGGTTCGCTAGTTTATTGGATTTAGGCTTTAACATGTGCAATTTACGTATTCAATAATAACTTTACTGAATAAACCTTAATAACATCCTTATTACAAATAGAATATGTTTAATGTTTACAAATTGGGAGTTTTAGGGCATACAACGCAACACTTTTATACTAGTATAAATATGTGAGATTTCTCATCTGTAAGCAAGAATAGAAAGAAAACAAGTTAAGAAATATTCAAGTTCTGATTTCTTCTAATTTGTGTGAGTAAGAGAACAATCTTCTTCTCTTGTCTCTTGATTTATATTCTGAGGGTCTACTACATTTCCAAGAAGTGGTATTAAAGCTAAGATCATAAATGGATTCAAATGGTAACATGTTGTAACCCCAACTTCCTAGATTCAGTTGGAAGAATTTTAGTTAGTGGAGTATCTAAATGAAAGCGTTATATGGCTCACAAGAATTGTGGGATATTGTTGAAAGAGGATACACTCACAATCAATAACTTGTTGGGTTGAGAGAAAATCATAAGAAAGACAAGAAGACTTTATTCTTCATTTATCAAGTTGTTGTTGAATTTATTTTCGAGAGAATTTCAACTGCTACTTCTGCGAAGACAACTTTAGATATTTTACAATTCACCTATAAGGTAAAAATGGTAAGACTACAAGTTCTCAGATCTGAATTTGATTGCATTAAAATGAAAGAGACTGAAACTATTGAAGAATTTTTTAATTGTATTCTTGTAATTGTTAACAATTTGAGAACAAATGGTGAAGAAGTACATGATCAAATAGTTGTAGAAAAGATTCTTAGAAGTATGCCAAGAAAGTTTGGGCATATTGTTGTTGCAATTGAAGAATCAAAAGACTTATCTACACTGTCTGTAAATAGCTTGATGGGTTCTTTTTAAGCCCTTGAGCTTAAACTAAAACAATTTGATGTCAATCTTGAGGAAGCTTTTCAGATGAAAACTTCATTCAGAGGCGATTCTCGTGGAAGATGTGGTTGTCATGGCAGACGAGGAGGTGGAAGAAACTACGATAAGAAATGGTGTGAACTTTGAAAATCCACAAGAAAGCTTTTCTTCATCTTGAGGAAGAGAAAGCGAAAGAGGAAGAGGTTTTGGTAGAAACCAAGGAAGTGATCGAGGTAATTTTTCTCACTTTTAATATTTTAATTGTAAAAAGTACGGTCCTTTTCAAGTAAATTTTTGGGCACCGAAAAATGGAGATGAAAATTCCACCATGATGCATAAAGAGGAGAACTGTTGGGCCTGCACACTTGATATACTGAATTGTGAAAGCCCAAATGATGAAATGTTGGCCCTCTTTTATGATCCAAATCGTGATCAACCAAGTTATTTTTCCCCAAATTAAATTGGTTGGTAGAAACTTGGTCCTCCTTTCTCTATGATCTTCCAGTTGATGTGCAACACGTGGAATGATCCACTATCTTTTGCCTGATGGAAGGAAAAGCTTTGATTTCTGATGGGAATTTTTCAGAACAATTAATTTCTTTCTCTCTCCCGTTCTCTCTATCATTTTGCAGAAATTTTTTGCTAACCCTTTCTTTCTTTCTGATTGTTTCAAGTGATTGTCGTGAGTATGAAGAAGAAGAAGAACATGCAATCTTGTAAAGAGAAAGAAGAGGAAGAGATCTACACGATAATATACGTGGTTTGGCAAACGAAGCCTACATCCACGGGAAGGAGAAGAGTTTTTATTTAAGAGCTAAGTCACACTTTTTCTTTACAGATTTTAGCTTTCTTGTAAGCTTCTGTAAGTTGTTTCTACAAATTGCATATTTATACATTTGTCTGATACAAGTAGTTACAAAAACAAGCTGTAAAGAAGAAGAAATGTAAAAGCCTGTTGAATATTCAGTTGAATTCTTGAGCTTATTTTACTTCAAATCTCTACCTTAAGCTCAACATGCAAGCTCTTCTCCTTCCAGATTTAACATGTCTTCACCCTCTTTCAGGAAGCTGGAAGCCGATCTGACCAAGATAGTTCACTAGCTTGAGCTTCGAAACTGGTTTGGTAAGCATATCAGTGGCATTCTTGCTGGTATGAAACTTTAACACTTCGACTTCACCTTTTTCTATTCAGTCTCTTACAAAATGATATTTAATATCTATGTGTTTGGTCTTTGAATGGTATTGATGGTTTTTGGAAAGATGAATGACACTTTGGTTATCAGAATAGATCTTTACTACTGTTTGATTAATACCAAAGTCCTTCATCAACTCCTTTAATCACAATGCTTCTTTTATTGCTTCTGATAAAGCCATGTATTTTGCTTCTGTGGTTGATAATGCTGTGATTGACTGCAAATTTGCTTTCCAACATAATAAATTTGGACCATATAAAAATAAATAACCTATTAATGATCTTCTTTTGTCCTGGTCACCTGCAAAATCTGAATCAACATATCCATATAGCTCTAGATTTGTTTCTTTTGTACTTTGATATGTTAATTTTGACTGTTTAGACCAAATTAAGTATTTTAATATCCATTTTGTTGCTTCCCCGTGCCTTTTTCTAGGGTTAGACATGTATCTACTAACAAGACTAGTGTTGTAGGATAGGTCTGGTCTAGTAGATATCATTAGATACATTAGACTACCTACTGCTTGATTGTATGGAATTAATTGCATTTGAGTCAAATGTTCTATGTCTATTTCCTTTGGTGAGTTTTCTGAAGAAAGTTTAAAATGATTAGCAATAGGTATAGTGACAGGTTTTGCATTAGACATATTAAATCTGTTAATAACCTTTCCACAGTAGTTTAATTGACTAATGGTTAGAATAGAGGAAGCCCTGTCTCTACTTATTTCAATCTCAAGAATCTTTTTAGACTTACCCGAATCCTTCATGTCAAACTCTCTCTTTAGGAGATCTTTGACATGTCTTAAATCCTCCTTAGATTTCCCAGCTAGTAATATATCATCAACATAGAGTAGTAGATAGACTTTGTCCTTATAGGTTATTGAATTAACATAAGAACAAATGTCATGAATTTCTTTGAAATTCAATACTCTCTATGTAATCATTAAATCTTTTGTACCAGCATCTAGAGGATTGTTTAAGACCATATATAGGTTTGTTTAGGAGACAGTAAAGGTCTTCCTTTCCTCTTTCTTCAAACCCTTTAGGTTGAACCATATAGATAACCTCTTCTAGATTTCCATGAAGGAAAGCTGTTTTAACATCTAGTTGATCTAGTTCAAGGTTGTACTAAGCAACTAGAGATAAAAGAAGTTTAATAGAGGTTTGTTTTACTACTGGTGAAAAAATTTCAGAGTAGTCTATACCTTCCCTTTGAGTAAACCCCTTAGCCACTAACCTAGCCTTGTACTAAGGCTTTTCTTCTTTGGTAGAACCTTCATTTAGTTTATATATCCACTTAGAAGCTATAGGTTTGCATCCTTTAGGAAGAGGGGCTAGGGTCCAAGTATTATTGACAGTGAGTGATTCCATTTCTTCACACATAGCTTGAATCCAAGACCTAGCTTTAGGACAGTTTACTGCCTCTTCAAAAGTAGCTGGTTCTTGGTCATTAAGTGCTATTGTGGCATTTAGAACTAGGTTCATGTAATTAGTTTCAGTATACCTAGTCAGAAGAATTATCACTCTTCTTTGTCTATCCCTAGCCAATGAATACTGACTTAAATCAGGTAGAACTTCAGTATTCTTAGTATACTCATCTGAGTTTTCCTCTTCTTTTTCTTCAGTTTCATTAGGAGGGTTATGACTAGTGGAAGAATCTTTAGGTGTCTCCACCTCAATCCTAGCAGTATTAGGACTTTTAGAAACTTTATAAGTTGTTTTTTCTTTTTGCATAAACATCTCTTTTTCTCTAAAAGTGACATCCCTGCTTATAACAAATCTTTTCTCAATAGGATTCCATATCTTAAAGCTGTTAACACCTTCTGAGAACCCAACAAACATACACTTTACAGCCCTAGGCTTTAGTTTCCTCTGACTTTGGTGAATATAGCCAACACACCCAAATACCCTTAGATTTTCTAGGTTAGGTGGATGTTTTGTCCATTTTTCTTCAGGAGTTAAGAAGTTTAGGGAGGAATGAGGACACCTATTTAAGGTGAATACAGTGTAGCTTGCTGCTTCAGCCCAATACTTTTCACTAAGGATTACATCTGAAAGAAGACATCTAATCCTTTCCATGATAGTTCTATTAAGTCTTTCAGCAACTCCATTCTGTTGAAGAGTAAATCTAACAATCCTATGTCTAGTTATTCTTGTTTCTTTACAAAACTTATTAAACTCTTCACTACAAAATTCTAGTCCATTATCAGTTCTTAAGTATTTAATTTCTTTAGAAGTTTCCTTCTCTATCATGAATTTCCACTCCTTAAACTTATCAAACACTTGGTCTTTAGTTTTAAAGAAGTAAACCCAACTTTTTCTAGAGAAGTCATCAGTAAAAGAAAGTAAATACTTTGAGCCACTTAGGTTAGGTGTAGAAGCTGGACCCCATAGGTCAGAGTGAATATAATCTAGGATAGCTTTTGTGGTGTGTTGTGCTTTAGTGAAACTTTGCCTTGTGACCTTTCTAAAAACATAGTGTTCACAAAAAGTTAGATTTTCTGAGAGACCTTTAGGTAGAATCCCTTATTTAGATAGGACTTTTAAGCCTTTAACACTAATGTGAGACAATCTCTTGTGCCAAACATCAGCCTCTGTGATCTCATTTTTGGTGGCAACATATGCCCCTATCATCATTTCAACTCCTTTGACCACAAATAAGTCATTTATCTTTTCCACAACTAGTATTACCTTAGAATCTTTTAACACCTCAAGGGTTTCTCCTTTACCACTGTATTCACACCCAATTGCATCAAGCATACCTATGGAGATTAGGTTTCTCTTAAGAAGTGGAACATATCTCACATTCCTAAGAAGTTTAATAGTTTCATCGTTAAGTTTCATAGAAAAGAGCCAATGCCTTCTATCCTACAGCCTTGGTTGTTTCCCATATAAACCATTTCTCCTTCAATTTCTTTAAAGGTGTTGAACATGGTCTCATTGAGGTCATGTAATAGGTGCATCCAGAATCTATGACTCAATCATGTTTTCCTAGAGGATTTATATGGTTGGATTTGTCTAAGGTTGAGGCTAAAGCATTTGAGTAGATAAAAGAACCTTTTTCAACAGAAGCTTCGGGTTGTTTGCCTTTAGAGTCCTTTTCTTTCTCTTGGTTCTTCCTCTTTAGAATAAAACAGTCTTTGATTAAATGTCATTTCTTTTTGCAATACTTACATTTTAATTTATGTTTAGACTTGTTATCTTCTGAATTATGTGGTTTTCTGTCCTTTGAGTGATTTGGTTTAAAGTTTCCTTTAGCAAATAACCCTTCACCACTAGGATGATCCTTTCAGTTTCTAACTTTAGCTCTCTAGTTCTTAGGGCTGATATTATAGTATTAGTACTTATACTATCCCTTCCATATTTTAGAGCATTTTTTATCTCCTTATAGAGTTCAGGCAAAGAATTAAGAAGTACATAGACCTCATTCTCATCACTAAGTTTTTCTCTTATGATTTTGAATTCAACAACAATTTTCTTGAACTCATCTAAATTATTAGTTAAAGATTTTGATGAATCCATTTTAAATGTAAAGAATTTCTCCCTAAGGTACATTTTACTAGGAAGATCTTTGGTAGCATATAATTCTTTCAGTTTAGTCCATATCCTATAGGCTGTTTCTTGATCTAAAACTTGTCTTAAAACACTATCACTAAGGTTTAGGACCAACGTACCATAAGCTGTCAGCTCCCAATCTTCTTTTTTCTTGAGTTATCACTATGGTTGGGAGAGTTGATGGGTCAAGGAGAACTTTGTGAACCTTCTGTTGGCCGAGAATTGCTTTGATTTTGGCCTTCCATAGGCCAAAATCTCCTTTGCCATCAAACTTCTCTACTTTGAATCTTGCTACTGATATCTTGGAGTGAAAAACTTAAATCTTGAATCTTCAAGTACTACAATCTTGTAAGTCTTTTGCTCTGATACCACTTTGTTGGGCCTGCACACTTGATATACTGAATTATGAAAGCCCAAATGATGAAATGTTGGCCCTCTTTTCTGATCTAAATCGTGATCCACCAAGTTATTTTGCCCCAAATTAAATTGGTTGGTAGAAACTTGGTCCTCCTTTCTCCATGATCTTCCAGCTGATGTGCAACACGTGGAATGATCCACTATCTTCTGCCTGATGGAAGGAAAAGCTTTGATTTCTGATGGGAATTTTTCAGAACAATTAATTTCTTTCTCTCTCTCGTTATCTCTATCGTTTTGCAGAAATCTTTTGCTAACCCTTTCTTTCTTTCTGATTGTTTTGAGTGATTGCCGTGAGTATGAAGAAGAAGAAGAACATGCAATCTTATAAAGAGAAAGAAGAGGAAGAGATCTACACGATGATATACGTGGTTCGACAAACGATGCCTACATCCATGGGAAGGATAAGTGTTTTTATTCAAGAGCTAAGTCACACTTTTTCTTTACAGATTTTAGCTTTCTTGTAAGCTTCTGTAAGTTGTTTCTAAAAATTTCATATTTATACGTTTGTCTGATACAAGTAATTACAAAAACAAACTGAAAGAAAAAGAAATGTAAAAGGCTGTTGAATATTCGGTTGAATGTGTAAGACCCTAACATTAAATCTAAAGTGAGAAGTTAAATGAAGAAGAAAAATCCTAAGAAAGAATATTGGAGCAAAGGGGGGAAAACATTAAAATTACCCAAAAAGGTAGCCAAAATTCCAAACACCTATGAAGGGCTTAAAACATGTTGGATGCAAGAAGGCATGGAGGATGGAAACAAGAAAACTTGAAAAATGGCTAAGGGTTGCATACAACCAACACAAAGGCATACATGAGCCATGGGGACACGGGTAGGAAGCATGCGTCGAGTGAACATGCTATGTGTGCAGGCCATGCGTTAAAGCCAAGCGCACAGGCCATGCGCCAAGCACGTAGCCATGCGTCGAGGACAAGCGCACAGGTCGTGCATTAAAGCGTGTAGCCCATGCGTCGATGGTTATGTCAAGCGCGTAGCCATGCGTCGATGGTGTATGCCAAGCGCACAGCCATGCGTCGATGATGTATGCCAAGCACGCAGCCATGTGTCGATGGTGTATGTCGAGCATCCTGCCTATGCGTCGAACGGGCAAGTGGGCAAGCCATCCTATGCGTTGAAGCGCTGCCGAGTCTGTCGAGCAATCATGCGTCGATGCGCTATACCAAGCGCACGCCCATGCAGTGAGACACGCCCACGCGGCCGAGAGTGCCTATGCGGCCGAGCATGCCTATACGACCAAGCGCACAAGCACCTAGGCAGCACACCATGCGTCCATGCTTAGTAGGTCGAGCAAGCACACCTAGCAAACCATGCGTTGAGGGTGAGCGGCCACGCTATACGTTGGGGATGGCCAACTCATGCATTGGCTAAGTAAGAGTTTGATGAAGGAAAGGTGAATTGCTATGCGTTAAGGATAAAAGGGAAGGCTAATTAATGGAAAACTTCAAGAGAGGATGCTAATGGTATACGAGCATAAGTCTTAAACAATTTAAGTAGAGAAATATGTGAAGTATTTAAGTAATTTAGGTGGAAAAAGGAGGATCACACAAAATTCTAGTATGAGGTAGACAAAGGAGATTTCATGCAATTGAAGTCTTATCACCTCAAGCAGGAGGTGGGTGAAGGAGATTTCATGCAAAGAAGGAGATTTTGGCTGGCAAGCTAAAATGAGAACAACTCAAGGCTAGGTCGGGTAGACTGAGTATTGGATGCTCCAAAGTGAGACAAATGGGAGTTGAGTTGCCACAATGGGATGAGTTTGAAATGGCTATAAATAGAGGGGTTAGGTAGAAGGAATTTTTCATACCATCACTTAAATTGTGTGTTGAGAGCATATTTAGGGAGTTACGTTTGAGTTATTAGGCTGCCAAGTTGATTGGAGATCAAAAGAAACAAAGGTTGCGTTGGTGAAGCATTGAGTCAGTCGGACGCACAGCCAGCCCACACTCTGCGCGCACGCAGCGCTGCGTCTGTCCGTCCGTCCACACGCACCTCGCTCGATGCATCCCGCGTGCCAACCCAGTGTAGCTGCCTCTCTCGTACGACGCATCACGCTCAGCACAACGCACGCCCAACGCACGCCTAATGCAACGCACGCCCAAACGCGCCAGTCTTCTGTGCGGCACAACACGCCCACCCTGCCTACTCTTAACGGCCAGCTGCCTACCACGGTCCAAATAACCTCTAAAAAGGCTAATTTTGGTATTTTGGCTAAATTGGAGTAGGGTAAGCTGATGTTTTCATTATATAATAGTATTTTGGCTAGTTTGACATTATTTATTGATATAACAAATATTAATTGAGGAATTTCCATTGATATGGAGGAATTCTTAGGAAGGTATTCTCAAAGTGATTTTAGTGGAAAAACTTGTTAACGGTGAGTGTTTACTTAGTTTTATGCATTGATATGTGGATAAATGCATATGTAAGTGCCAAATGCATGCTTATAATGTTATGTGGTTACCATGATATTGTTTGTGAAATTGCTATGGAAATTGAGATTATACCCAGATTACATAAGTTAGCATGCTTAACAAAAGGTCTTGGCGGGAAAATATAGTCGACCTCGGTCGACGGGAAATAATAGTCGGTGACGACCGGCGGGAAATATAGTCAAGTACCTAAGCATGACTAGCGGGAAAAGAATTATCGATGTGCACATTGGCGGGAGAAGTGGGTTATAGGAAAGTTTCCATAAAAAGTTGTTGTGGTTGATAATATATCCATGATATGAACATGCCAAGTATAGCATGGAACTGAAGGATGATAATTGAATGAATGTACACATAATCATGCATAGATTATACTAGAATTATGATTATGTGATTGCTTTCCCAAAAATATGTTTTGCAAAGTGATTATTATTCTAATAGAACCACTCACTGGGCTTAGTAGCTCACACTCTTCCAAATGTTTTCTTATATCTCCCTCCTCTCCCCACCCCCCTAGGTAGCAAAGCGGAGCGTTCAGGAAGGAATCTACTAACCATCAACACACCAGGACTTGGTAAATTCTCATGGCACGGCTCGGATCATGTAATAAAGAATATAGGAAATTGAACTATGTGTATGAAAGTTAGATAGAGTATTGTAAACATGTTGAAATCTTTAATAGATAAGGGGGGAAACATTAAATTGAAATGTTGTCTTTGAATACTACTGGTGTACCCTTACGCTCCCTTCCAGGTCTTGGGGGGCTAAGGTTAGGGAGGGGGTGTGGCAGAATGCTTGAGCTTATTTTACTTTAAAAACAATGATGAAGGTGTTCTATCTTGCATGTAGTGCTCAAGATGATGTTGTAGAGCCTACATGATATCTTGATAATGGTTGTAGTAACCACATTACAGAAAATAGAAGTATATTTGTTACTTTGGATGAATCTCTCCAAAGTGAAGTGAAAACTGATGATAATAGCCAACATGAGCATAGCTCAACTGGCATAGTACTTGTACTATTGACCTCGAGGTCAAAGGTTTGATTCTCCCATCCCACACTTTAATTACAATACCTTTCTAAAAAAAAAACTTTGGCACTTTCGTTATGGTCACTTGAATTTTGGATCACTATCATATCTATGCAAAATCCATATGGTGAGGGGCAACCATAAGACAATGCATACAATATCAAACGGAGGCAATCAATATCTCATAACCTTTACTGATGATTTCAGTAGAAAGTTGTGGATTTATTTTTTGAAAGAAAAAGGTGAAGGATTTGAATGTTTTAAATATTTTAAAGCTTTAGCTGAGAATCAAAGTGGCCATAAGATAAAAACTTTGAGATTTGACCATAGTGGAATGTATATGGTTTTTTATAATTTTTTCAAGGAGCAGGAATTCGTCATCAAATGACCGTTCAAATGATTCCATAATAGAATGGAGTTGCAGAGAGAAAGAATAGAACGATCATGGAGATGATGAGAAGTATGTTAAAAGCAAAAAAAAAATGCAAAATGAGTTTTAGGGAGATGATGCACTGGTTACATTTTGGTCGAGCTCCAACAAAGAGTGTTCCAGGTATAACTCCTTACGAAGCATGGTGCGGTGAGAAACCATGTGTTAGTTACTTAAGAGTGTTTGGGAGTATAGCTTATTCTCATATACCAACTAAGCTAAGAGGCAGTTGGAAAATAAATCTAAATTTTTTTTATGGTAGGCTATAGTGAAAATTCTAAAGTTTATCGATTGTATAATCCTCTGTCAAGTTATGATTTTCAATGTAGATGAATCCTAGAACTGGGATGTCGTTGGTGAAGTTGAAAGTCCATTTCATGTTAGCATGGATGATAATGGAGGTGCTCAAGACTCGAAGCAAGTAGAAATTCAAGTGGTGGCATCATCTTTATTGTCATCTTCTACAAGTGATGGTGAAATCTCACCAAGGAGGATGAGGAATATTAAAAAAGTTTATAATGCTACAAGCAAAATTGACGATGTCCATTTTGCTAATTTTGCATTATTTGATGGTATTGATCCTATAAATTTTGATAAGGCGATCCAAGTTGAGAAATGGACGATGGAAATGGATCAAGAAATTGATGCAATAAAAGGAAATGAAACATGGGAGTCAATGGAGCTTCTGACTAACAAACAAGCTCTTGGAGAAATTGGTGTACAGAACAAAGTTGAAGTTAGATGGTAAATTTGAAAAATACAAGGCAAGACTTGTTGTAAAAGACTACAAGTAGGAATATGGTGAAATATTTGCTCCTGTAACAAGAATTGAGACTATTCGATTGATTTTGTCTTTGACTACTCAAAATGGGTGGAAAGTTTATCAAATTGATGCAAAATCCGCTTTTTTGAATGGATACTTTAAGGAAGAGATATTCGTTGAACAACCTTTGGATTATGTAAAAAGAGGAGAAGAAGAAAAGGTGTACAAGTTGAAAAAGACCTTGTATGGATTGAAGCAAGCTCCACGAGCTTGGTACAGTCGCATCAATAGTTTCTTTCTAAAGACGGAATATTGAAGGTGTCCATATGAGCATACACTCTATGTCAAAGAAGATAAACATGAAAAATTTCTTATTGTTTCACTGTACGTTGATGATTTACTTTTTACTGAAAATGATAAATTGTTGTGTGATGATTTTAAGAACTCCATGAAAAGGAAATTCGAGATGATTGATATGGGTCTCATCCATTATTTTCTCGGAATTGACGTTAATAAAAAAGATGCAAAAATTGCATCTCACAATAAAAGTATGCTCGTGATTTGTTAAAAAATTCAATGTTGTATAGTTTTTGTGATAGTGATTGGGGTGGTAATGTGGATGATTATAAAAGTACAACTGGTTATATTTTTAGCATCAGTTCAAGTGTTTTTTCATGGATCTCAAAAAAGCAGGCCTGTTGTTGCTCTCTCTACCACTGAAGCAGAATATATCTCTTTATCTACATTTAGATGTCAAGCTTTATGGCTTAGGTGGATGTTGAAGGAATTGAAGTGTACTCAAAGAAGTGAGACTGTTTTATTTTGCGATAATGGTTCTGCCATAGCATTATCAAAGAATCCAGTTTTTCATGGAAGAAGCAAGCATATTAGAATCAAGTATCATTTTATCACAGACTTGGTTAAAGATGGAGAAATGATAGTGAAACATTGCAAGACTCAAGATCAAGTGGCATATATTTTTACAAAGGTGCTGAAGTTTGACTTATTTGTTAAGTTTAAATGAAAACTTGGAGTTTCTCAAGTCTAGATTAAGGGAGGACGTTAAAATTAATCTAGAATTTTATTAAAATATATGAATTACATTATTACATACATGAATAATTGAGATTCAAGGAATAGTTAAATACATGAATTACTAAACACATTGATGAATGTTCATGTATTGATGAAGAGTCACATGTATTGGTATTTAATGTTAATGTCTTTTGATGTACTTTTGTATAAGTATAAATATGAGTAAGATTTCTCATTTGTGAGTAAGAAAAAACGAAAAGCAAGAGATTTGAATATATTAGACAAATGGTTAACGTCACGAATTGAATTATAATCAAATTTCTTTGGGTCAGAAATGGCTATAACAGAGTTTCTGTTATTCGTATTAACAGCTAGGAAGCAACATAAAATAAACCAAATTTGACCCCCGGTTACTGGATCTAATCCTCCGCGAAAAGTCAGAAGCAACATGCAAAAAATTATAAATAAAAAAAAGTCAAGAATTAAAAGGGAATATTTTCTCAATTTTTGTTGTGTGACTTGAACTATTGATTGGGCCGTGTAGATATATTAGTTAAGAAATATTCAAGCTCTTATTTCTTTCAAATTGTGTGAGTAAGAAAATAATCTTCTTCTTTTGTCTCTTGATTTGTATTATGAGGATTTACTACGTTTCTAAGAGTATGTGAGTATAAAAAGGCTACTTGAAAACACCAATAATGTTTTATTAAAACAACGACGACCATTATCTCTAACATAATCCCAATTCAACAAAATAGGACAAAGACACTTCACAAAGTAGCAAATCAATATTTGCGTGATATGGATTTCTCATGTCTAAAGAAATGAGCGAAAGTTATCAATGTGTTAACTGATGAACTACCAAAAATATAATCAGATATAAGAATTGACAAGCTAGCCATTGATGAGTTTTTGGTTTTTATGAGATGTAGTCCATAATGGTTCATTTTTATTCTTATTCTTATTTTTCCTTTCCTTTATTGCTTTGAGCATTTTCCCTAAATTGCGATATTTTTTTTTTCAATGGGAGAGTTATGCATCTTTTTTTATTTTTTTAAATATTTTTTTATACACTTATTTAAATAATTTTAACTTTGACTTATATAAGTTGTAAGGTGTGTTTGGAATGCATTTTTAAATATTTAATTTAAAAAAGAAATCATTTTAGAAGAAAGTAAAGTATTTGGCAACTATTTAAAATAGCATTTTAAGTGTATTTTAATCCCTTTTTATCAAAAGTAGTATTTAAATAAAAATGAATTTTTTTTAAAAACATTTTTTTCTCGAGTCAATCCAAACGGGTCCGTAATCTTAAATTGTTCGACCTTATTCTTATTTTCCTTTCCCTTATTATGTGAGCATTTATCCTATATAAGAGCCAAAAATGTTATGCATCTCTTCTTTTTTTAATCACATGCGTACAGATTAATATATAATTGTAGAACACCAATTTCCTTATAGTTCTTTTACCATCTAAATAAGGAATAATTGTATATATTACATTACACGTATTTTGTCTCCGCTGACGTAAAAGGTATTGGTAGATTTTAACAAAAAAACATCGGCAGTGTGTGGCAAAAAACATAGATAGAAGTCCATCGATATAACTTCTGTCGACGAAAAAAAGGTGGGCAGAAAGGGATTCTTGTCACACAACCTACGCAACAGAAACACCTTTCTACCGATACAACCACCTTTTGTTGGCAAAAAATGCATTTTTACCCACATGAAATGTTGGTACATTACAAAAAAAAAAAAAACTAGCAAGAGACGAAAATATTTGTCTCTAAAGAAAAAAATTTGTTGCAAAAACCTACTTGCGACTAAAAATATTAGTTGCAACCAATTGTCGCTAAATGTTAGTCGATGAAAGGTTTTTACGTCGTTTATTTGCAAAATGACACAATAAGCGACGATTAGAGAAACGTCGCACGTTATCGCCGCATAATGCGACGTAGTTAAATAGTCGTAACATGCGACTTCCTTCATTGGTCGCATCATGTGACTTATTGTATTCGCCGCATTGTGCGATTTTCTGTCATTGTCGCATTATGCGATATTTATGTTTCGTCGCATCATGTGATATTTCTTTTAGTCGCATTATGAGACATTTATGTTTCGACGCATTAATCTTGCGATGTTATAATTTTCATTGAAAATTTTAATAATCTTTCCAAAAATTTTATTCATTTCAAACATCATCCCGGTTGCAAACATCAGAAACAATATTAGTTAAATCACGAAATTGTCCCTGATATCATACCAATTGGGATTAAAAATGTGCAACATCTTCCATTATATCAAACTACTACATGTTTATAAAATCTTTAATATCTACCACAATAAAATAAATAATTTTCAACAAAGTTTGAATCATAATATATACCAACAAGTTCATGATTTAGTTCAGAATACACAAAACCAAATGCATTCTTCTAGAAATTGTGAATATTTACCACCAAATTCCAGTTTAGTTCTGCACATATAAATATACACATATCAAACTATTTTCAAATATAATTAGGTTAAATGATTATCACGAATGACCATGGAAAGATGTAGCCAAGAAGACAAATAAGAGAACAAACGAAAGTGCAAAGAGAACAAATATAGGAAGAACCATATACAAAAACTCTTTCAGTCCTGTTTTGCAATCAACAATATATTTTACAATCATAACATAACTACAAAACTCTTTGAGTTGCTACCACAACAAGATAATAAACCTAACAATAAATGATCAAGTAACAACATAAGTAACACAAATACTCAATCTCACATAATGAAAGGACCTAATCTACATAAACTCATCAAATCCTAACATAACTATACACAATCTCCATTAAATTGCTTGTTTTTACACAAGAATGATTCATTGGCAAGTAGCGACGATGTCCCATGTAACATATTTTATTATGCAACGAACCAGATGAGATGTCTTGATTACATATCGGACATGCTTTATTCCCTTTAGTACTCCATTCTGACAAATTGTCATATGCTGGAAAATCATTTATTGTGCACATCAAAGTCGCACAAAGACAAAATGTTTGACCACTATAAGCATTGTAGGTCTCAATGTCATTTCTCCATAAATCTCTCAATTCATCTACTAGTGGCGGTAAATAAACATCTATCTCTTTTTCTGGATATTTTAGGCCTGGTATAAGCAACGACACAAAGAAAAATTCTTCTTTCATGCATTTCCATGGTGGCATGTTATATTAAATTAAAATTTCTAGCCAAGTACTATAAGATGTATTCATGTTGTCAAATGGATTGAATCCATCAGTAGTAAATGCTAATCTTACATTCCTTGGATCTTCTACAAACCAATTGAATTGTCTATCAAAATCTTTCCATGCCTCACCGTCAGCTGGTGTCTTAAAACTCCATCTATGTTCAATCTTTTTTCCTTATGCCACCTCATATCACTAGCAATATGCTTGCAATGAAATAATCTTTGTAATATGGGTTTCAAAAGAAAATGTCTTAAAATTTTATGTAGAACCTTTTTCCCTTTCTTATTACTTATTTTGTAGCAAGGTTCGTTACATTGAGGACCGTAGGAATGTATCGGCAACAGCGAAAGCAACAAGGATCATTTAAGCACTCTGATTCATTAATTTTGGCAAAATATAAAGCATGCTCTTGCAGAAAACAAGTGAGTTTCATGACATACCTCTTGTAGAACTTCTTCAAAACTTGTTCTCCAGCTACAATCTTCTCCAAATCTTGTCGCAAACCACCTCAAGATCTTTCCCACTATTCTCTTGGTGCTCTAGATTGAGTTGTGGGACTCAAAACAAGCTTGAATCAAGGGATGAAGGAGAATAGCTCACAGCAGCAATCTGGTTGAAGAACTCTTTCTTCACCATGAATTTTCTCTAAAATTCTCTCTTGATTGCATGCCCGAAATTGACTCCAAACTCTTCATTATATTGCAAATCAATATGCAAGGGAGAGAGTTACATGAGTTGCAACTCATACTTGGAGTAAGACAAGGCAAAGATGATGGCTTTTGTGTGAGCAAGTAAAAATATGGATAATGGAAAACATGATTTTTCTATTTTAGAGTTTTGTTTTTCAATTTTTCAATTTTTCAATTTTGTCAAAAATCAAAACTTGATTTTTAAAATCCATTTTGATTTTAAAAACTAAAAAATACAATTAATTTCATAAATTAATTTTTAAATAAAATTTAACTAATTTAATTTTTACACGCATCCATCTTTATATATTTAAATCATTTAAATATAAATTCTCTTATTCCGTTTAATTCTCAAAATAAACACGTAATTATATCTCATATAATTACTAATTCCCTTAATTCTAATTTGAACGTTTCAAATTAACTTATCACGCTATTCTAGAGCTAGTCCATTAAGAGCTAGTAGGGACCTCGCGGACCTACAGATCATAGGTTCCAACAATCCGAGATTAATGGACTAAACTCATTAGACCAGATTAATCCTCATTTGTTAACTAATGGGTCACTCCACTAAAGCCCATAGTTGCACTCCCTTCACTGTAGATATATTATGTCCACATATTTAACCAGAATCAGCAAGTCGACTCTTCACAGGTTGTTCGTAATAACAGCTGGGTCAAATATTTGTTTTACCTCTGAGATTACGTCTTATTCCTCAAGTTCCTACTGATCCTCTAATGAACAATTGGTTTGTGATCCAATCACAAAACCAAACTCTCTCAGCTCAATGAGAGGGTGGGGCCTTTATTCAAGACCTGGATTTAGTACTTGAGAGAACAACCTTACTCCTATCCCTAAATCGTGTAGGCGTGAACTCCATCTTACACCCTATGTCTCCAGCTATCTATTCAGTCTTACCCCTGAAATGAAGTCTTATTGAGCCGGCACTGTTGAGCCAACTCTCACCTATGCAAATCTAAGGGCAATCCCGAATAAACAGGAGTTCATAGTTAGCTCAGGATTAAGATCGAGTTACCTAGATCATCTAGGTAAAATTGTTAGTCTTATACAGTGAACAACGTTATAAAAGAGTGACTTATTTCTTGGTCCGATCTTATGCAAACTCATTGCATAGGATGCCCCCACTCCTCATGTCATAATATGTACGAATTAGGATCACATCGTATGTAGCACTTTAAACTCTTTGTAACAACTACAGAGTAGGCCGCATCCAATGGTGTTACCAGAATAAGGTACCCAACCTTATTCATGTACCATAGATCATTTTGACTATTTACTCGAACTTGATCCACTCTTATGTCTTAACATAAAGTTCAAATACTCATCCAATAGTCATGGGTCTTAGCTTATTGGATTTAGACTTTCATACAATTTATGAAATCAATAGTAAGTATATTGATTATAGAAAATGTTTATCATTTTACAAACTTCGAGTTTTTAGGATATAAAACTCAACAAGGACAAATTTCTGCTTTCTCATTTTGCTTTCAAAATAGCATACAATCATTCTTACAAGCATGTACGCATGTATAACCTAAACCCAAATCACGCAATGTCTTTTTTGCTTCATAATAAGATCTTGGCATTTTGATACCCTTGGGTAAAGCTTCTTGGAGTAATTTTAATAACATATCAAATGACTTATTGCTCCAATGATTAAATACTTTGATATGCATTAATTTCACCCGAAAAACTAAGTAGAAATTTTACTACATCCAGGGGATAATTTTTCATTAACCTCATCCAACATTGATTGAAACTTATTACTTATATCTCCCATATTCTCGCTTGTTTCAAATTCAATGGAGTTTTCATCACCATAATGTTCAACTTCAATATTTCCCCCCTTTTCAAGTTATTCAACAGTTCGAGCATTTCACTTGCATTATCTAAATTTTGATGAAATGTCTCTATGGGGTTGATGCCCTTAATCTCATGGGTCCTATAGTTTGTAATTGTAACATACAAACAATTTCATTTATTTAATAAAATATGAGATATTTTATCCGACATTTAATAACATTAACCCACAAACCAATAAACTAATATCCAAGGTTATCTTCTGTAACTTAAACATATATGTAGAGACATACTGGTGGATCATGTTTAAGTAATAACCTAAATAGTCTGTAGTAGATGGATAAGGTTGAATACCTTATCTTGGTGACATTACGAATATGACCCGCTTTTTAGATGTTACAATTGTTGTAAAGTGCTACAAATAATCTGATTCCGATCATTCATGTAGAAACATGTGAGCGGAGTTATTCTATACAAAGAAGTTTGCATAAGACTGGACCACGAAATGATTAGTCTCATTATATAACACTATTAATAATAGTGACTTACATTTCACCAGGATGACCATAAGTGACATGATCTAAATCCTGAGTGAGTTGTGAACTCCTGCTTATGAAGGTGGTTCTTTGATTTGTATAGGTGAGAGTGGCCAGATCGCCGACTCAATAACCTTACCATTTTGGGGATTTTTCTGACTGGGGAACTGGAAACACAGCAACAAAAGACGAAATTCACTCTTTCTCTAATGTTGGGATAAGTAAATAAATTGTTCCCTTAAGGGTTGATTTCAGGACTTGAACAATGGTGCCACACCCTCTCTTGACCCGAGAGAGATTTGGTCATAGTTGGACTACGACTTATTGTTCATTAGTGTCACACCCTGTTCCAGATTTCCCTTCTAACCTAGAACGAAGCATAAATACGTTAAACATCACTTCTCTCTATGACATCTAACGTCCCACCTCTTAACATATCCTATACTCAAGATCAAACCCAGACTTCCAAACCCATTTTAAAAAATAATCTATGTTCATTGAAAAAGTTTAGGAATTTGATTTAGTTTAATCACAATACTGTTTAAAAAGATTTATAGACCAACGGTAAGGATTATTTTGAACAAAACCTCCCATGACATGTAACTCACAAGTTTTAGCTATTCTGGAATACTCTAAAATACATACATAAACAATACAATAGATGTTTAACAACACTAGTGGCGTTTGAAGGCTCAACAAGCATCAGGAACTTTGTCGCTACCTGGGGGTGGGGAAAAACATAAAACATTGAAAGCATGAGCTAAAGCCCAATAAGTCGTAGTTTAATATAAACATAAGCTATCACTTTCTAAATCATCAATAAAGTTTATCAAATCATTCAGTAAATCATTGAATAAAGTATAAAAGATTCAACAACATCTCAAATACGTGCTAGTAAAACAGTGGCATGATCAACTCTCATAAGCACATTATAAAGCATTCAATCGTTATCAGAAAACCACATCAACTCTGTACCAAAATACTTGTTTACGACGGTGGATTACTCTGGACAAAGAATGTCCTCCGTGGTGTAAACCAAATCACAAGGTCATACGTGCACGCAGAGCTACCTCAAGGCTAAGCATAGATACACACCACAGACCCAGGTTACTTTGGACTCCTCGGTAACTCTGACCACATCTGACCTCGGTAGTAGCCCCCTGATAGTTTGGGTGGCGCTACAGACGCAGGTTCCTCTGGACTTCCCAGTATACTCTGGCCACATCTGACCCCGGTAGTCCCCTGATCACCTGAGTAATGCTACTGAAACACATTCAAGTAGCACGAAAATTAACCATCTCTCGGGTACAAGAATCAATAGTTTGAAACCATTTCCACAACCATTCAACAACCTTGATTCCACCATCAGGAGGTTTTCATAAAAACCATACAAATTACAAGTATGTAAACTCCGATTCCAAACTAAATTTTGATAAATCAAGATCATATAAAACCATCAAGAGTTTAGAAATCATGATTTAAACATTTTTGAAATATCAGACAAGTAAAACAGATCATGTCATCACATTTCATAAATCATAGCATACTATAATATTAATTAGTTTCTATATCAAAACATTCGAAAGTAAACCACTCATTGTTAACCGGCTCCTCCTCATAATTTTGGTTTCTCCATCTCACATTTATCCTGAAATTATATTGATAATCCTCTAATTATCCTCCACATGATCATAATCCAATTATTTGAAAATTAATCTTCAAGTATAACCAATTTCACTTAACCTTTTCTCAAATCCTTAATTCGATCCAAGGTAGAGTTTACTTTATAATTTGATCCTTCAATTTCTCTAAAATTAACTCAAGACCTTAAAATTAATCTTCAATAGAAACTAATTCTATTCCAATTTTCCTTAATTTTTCTCATTAACTCTAATTAGGGTTTACTTTAAATTAACCCCTTAATCAACTTTAAAATTGACTTAGGATCTAAAATTCTTTCAATTTCATGTTTAAAGTATCATAACAATACCAATTGAATCTCTAATTATGCTTGAGAACACCTTAATTAACCTAAAATTAATTTTCCAGCTTTTAATGACGACAATAGATGACAGACAGAAGTCAAACCAGGAAAGTCAACTCTTTCTTCAACTTCCAGCTCAGAAATTTCCAGATTTGCCTATGAAAACCTCTTACCCATACTCTTAATTAACTTACCTCAAAATTTGGACGTCCGAATTGCCCTAGAACTCCTGGAATCGACCAATCTTTCCACGACGTCTCTGTTTTTCCGGCGAGAAGTTATAAAACTTTTAGAGATTCAGATCAACAATTCCAGTCAATAACAATCAAATCAAAGACCATAGAACTCTAGAAGAACCTTAGAAGTAACTTACTGTTAAATTTGGAGCTTCGAATGAGCTTCTAACTCCACGAATTTGCTAAAAACCCGAGCATCTTCTGTTTTTGCGATTACTCTAGCGCCATTGTTTTTCTTCGTTTTCCTTACTTCTCTGGCCAAATTTCTTCAAATCAAGCCTCCTACAAGCTTCTTCTTTACTTCCTCTTTAATTTGTTGCATTTTGCCCAATTTTCCTTCTCAAGAAAGGCCCTAATTCGAAAACTTCTTCTTCCTCTTTTTAAACTGGCTGAACACTCCAACTCTCAAAATCCTTGCTTATTGCCTGATTGCCACCTCCAGCTTTAGTTTTTTAACGTATTTGGATGATTTTCCTTTTACCTTTTGGGCACCCAATCAAAAAATTTGAGGAAGACAATCCAATTTATCCAAATTTCATTCCTTTCATTTTTTTTCTTCCTTTCTCTCAGTCCACCCAATTTCCATCCACTTTTCCTTCTATTTCCAGCCCAAATAAAGTCCTACAAGCCCACAACACCTCCAATTCACCATTAAAACCTTGAAATTTCTAAACTTGACCATATATAAAAAATGTTGACTTTTTGTTGACTTTGACTTTGACTTATTCGAACACGCCTAATTCATTATCGAATTTACTTTACATGCTTAACTAGGTTTGTTACCCTCAAATTATTCCTTGAATCCTTATTTCCTCTTCCTAAGTGAAACAAACGTCCGTCCAAATTTTTTTATTTTTAATTATAAATCTTAACAATAGATCCACATCAAACTTTATCTCGAGTCCTCGAGTGCTTCCTAATATTCCAAAAAAGAGTAGAAGAACTAAACAACTCTCAACTATAAATTAGAGAAATACAATGAGTAGAGTCATTGTATTTTACTATTCGAACAAATCAATACTATAAACATAACAATTAATTCGTTACTATCACAACTTAAAAACTAAACAACTCTCCCCTTTCAAACATGAGTAGAGTCACATTTATCAATATTGAATTATCTAATATCAAAATAATAATATTTTTAAATTACTTAAACATAAGTAAAACATTATATATATATATATATATGTAATCTTCAACTAGGTAAATCAAAATGATCATTAACAAAGTTCTAATCACACAATAAGTTCTAAATCATACTTCAACAGATTAATCACACAAATACTCTCCAAATTCCACTTTAAGAATATAATACACTGAAAATCAAATATTAAATTTCAAGAGGCTCAATAACAAAGTTTCAGTTCTATAATAAGCTGCAAATCAAACTTTAACCACATAAATAACCTCCATAATCATACTTTTGGATACACAAATAAACTAAAAATCACACTTTCATCCAACAATAAGCTCTAAATCAAATTTCAATTGCATAAATAGACTCTAAATAACACAAATATTTCTCAATAACAAAGTTTAAACTAAAAGAACATAATTCACAATTTTACATACCTCCAAATACTTAACTAAAAAATAATTTAAATTCTCTACATAAAAAGGAAACAAAACAACATACTAGATGGTATGTTTCATATCAGTAGATAAATGCCAAAAAAACAAACGAAACCTATTTGAATTTTACTCCAAAAATTGTCCATCCAAGAAAATTCTACAAGGCTCATCAGAATTAAACAATGACGCGGGCCCAAAATTCCCATTCTTCAAAGCAAAAGAGTATAAAAAAGAACTATAGCCATCATCATGAAATAGGCAACAAAAGCATTCCTCACAAGGAGATTACAGTGAAAGTTTTTATAAGAACCTAATAAAACCAGAAAACAGAGATAAGAAAGATAGAAAAGGGAAAAGAGAGATGAGTGCATACTCTGGTAGTGGTAAGTATGAGCCTCCACAGCCATTCTATGCCTGCAAAACAATGCTTACTCTAAAAGTTGACACAGAAATTCGGTGGCTTCCAGTAAAAATCCTACGACTGACGAAAAATGTGCTTGGTGGGGGATTCCAGTCGCTTGCGAAGACCTATGAGAGGGAGGTTGAGAGACACAATAGTTAAGGAGAGAGAAAAGAAAGAAAAAGATGGACGGAGAGATCACAACTGGTGCACTACTTGTCCACGATGATGACGGCGAATGGAGGAGAACAGTTGGCGCAGTGGCGACTGAGAGCCGTATCGATGGATGGTAAACTTTTCTCCCATTCTTAAGAACGGCAGAATGAAAAATAGAATGAGTGAAAAGTGAAGCACTATTTACGAAAAGCGAGAAAATAGAGTGAAAAAGTGCAATTAAACGTGTGATTAAACACGAAATCGTAGCATACATTCAGAAACCTCCCACCCAATAAATTGGGCCTGCGACTAAGGCCCAAATCGTCGCAAAGAAATGCGTCGAAATCCATTTTCTTCGCAAAATGCGACGTATTCTTTGATTGTCGTAAGTGGTTTACAATGATTTAATATTTAGACGCAAGATATCTGCGATGATTTCGATGAATCGTCACAATATTGCGATTCATCATTCTTTTGTCACAATATTAGAGACGAAAATGGCAAATCGTCGCTAAACTTGCAATGATATAAAAATAGTTACTAACATTTCGTCATTAAAGGTCAAAGTCCTTGTAGCACTAGATAATATAATATTATTTGTCGACACGAAAGTAAATGTAGACAAAAGTGTGATTCCAAAAAAAAAAAGATTATGAATTTAAAATCCACAAAAAGTTGATTGAATTCTAAACCCAAAAAAATTAAAATAAAATAATGTTAAATAATTTCCATCTTTAAAAATTCCATTCAATTCAACAGGAATGGAAGCGAACATAGTTTTCCTTTTCCACATTTTCCAAGAACAAATAAAGTGACTCCCAAGCCTAATCAGCTTTTACATAATCAATTTCACTAAAAACTTGTTCCCCCAATTTCTGTCTAAAGTTCGATACAGATTTGAAAGACATCGGTAGTGTTCCCATTCAAAGGCCAAGCTGGTAGGGCTTAATTTTCTGAAATATCATATGATTCCCTAATCAAGGGCTTTGCATGGAGAGATTAGGCATTGGAAATTATCAGAAGAGTAAGTTGATGATGATTAATAATACAATTGCTAATGAAAAGGGTAGGGCTTGTTGGAGAATGGTTGATGATGAAACCAAATGTATGAATTCCCCATTTGTTGGCTCTTCCACACCTGGAGGACTGCTTATTGTTTCGTTTGTTGCTTTCTTTGATCTGCATCCAATTCCATCACTTGTAAGTATAAAACACACTATATAGTATCTTATATAGATTGTGGACTTCCTTCATTTTTTTTAATGTAGGATCTTAAAAGAGATACGAGAAATACTCATTTAGACCCCTAAAATTTTAGGGTTGTATAAGTTTAAACCCTAAATTTTGATAATTGTATTTAGTTACACTATGTATTATTCTAATTTGAGAGACAAAATGGGAGAAAAAATTAGGCCATTAGTGAAATATATAAAAGAAAATTAAAATTGAAAAGTTGGAAAAAAAAATATAAAGGAAAATTTAGATCAGATTAGAAAGAAAAAAATAATAATAATCACCAAAAAGAAAAAAAAAAAAAAAAGCATGAAAGAGAGAAGGATAGAAATTTGAAGATGAAACTTTATTTTAGAAAGAGGGGCACGGATGGGTGAGATTATTTAAAAAAAAAAAAATTTATCATGAGTGTCTGAACTAATTTAGACGTACATCAATCTGTCTAACCCTACAATATTTGAGTATCTAGGAAACTCTAGAAAATTAATTTTTAGATAAATGACCACCATAGATTGAATCGAGACTGGATCTCTTTTTACCACTAAAATAATCCATGATGGTTGATGGGATGAGATTTGAAGTTTGTTGAGGCAGATCAATATTTTTTGTTTCTTAAGCAAAGTTCAATCGTTTGTGGTGACTCAACTCAATAAAAACAAAGAAATTTGCTCTACTTTTACGAATTGTTTCAAAACTATCTCATTTTGCTAATGTTCTTTTCAAAGTAACCTAGTTTTACACTTAATCCATGTAAATTGATATTTAAAAAAATAATTTAATAGTTTTAATTAAAGTTTAAGTGGTTTAAATTGTTTTAAATTATAAGTTGATAACCAATATAAGAATAACTCAACTAACATGATCGTCTACTTTTAAGGGTGTGTTTAATTTTGAAAATAAGTCATCTTAAAAAGTTGATGTATTTGACAAGCACTTAAAATAGCTTTTGAAACATTCCAAAATATATTTTAAACAGTTGTTATCAAAAAAGTCTCTACAAGAATGGCTTTCTTGAAAACATTTTTTTCCTCCATCCAAACGGGTCTGAATCTTGAGATTTGAGATTGGATACCCATCCCTATATGGTTGAAAATAGAATGAGGTGATAGAGAGAGCACATACCCATCGGCGTCGGGGCAAAAAACAATAGTATAATCGTAAGCTTTGCAAGTGAAAGTGCTAGTGCCATCGTCGTAGGCATAACTATAAGCCTTTGGACAAGCATGTTTGAAAATGGATGAGTAAATGGATGGATGGCATGTATTAGGGTTTGCAAATTGTCCACTGCAGCAGTATTGGTCAAGCCCAAACGCCTCGCAAGCGCTCTTGCATGCGATCACTCCCCCTTGTACTCCGCCGCTCTCTCCCCCCACTACTTGCAACTCTTTTGGACAACCTGTTATAAATATGTAAATTTCAAGGTTTCTGTCTTTTAAACTTTTAATCATCTCATCATACTACGTTTAGTATGTCATTGAAACTTGTTCATGGAACTATATTAGATATATTTTTACAATTCAAGGACATTATATTATATTAAGATAAATTAATTGGAAGCTTAGAAAATTTTGGACATTTTTTTTTAAAAAAGGTTTAGAAATCAAATTAGTCCCAAATTATGTTAAAGTTTAATTTATAGACTAAATTTGTTGGATAATCATTTTGTTTTTTTTGTTTTTAAATTAAGCTTATAAAAATTATATATGTGTATGCATTTCTTTTGTTGTCTACCTTTTAGGAGTGTTTTCAAAATACTAGTAAAATTAAAATATGTAGTATTTAAAATTCAATTGTTATATCTTAGGAAAAATGAAGACCAATGAAAAGAAATGGTGAGGAAAAAGAAAATAAGGTTTTTAAAAACTACTTTTATTTTTTTATTTTTAGTTTTTAAAAGAAAAATTATTTTAAATGACAAAATACTAAAAATATTAACAAGTGATAACAAAATATAACAGTTTATCTGCGATAGACTACTATATGTGTCTACCATAACCTATAATATAACCGATAGACACAGATAATAATTTATAGCGATATCACAGATAAACAATAAAATTTTGTTATATTTATAGATATTTTAGTTCATTTTTCAATATTTAAAAACTGTCTTTTATAAAATATGGCCTTGATTTTATAAAAATACATCTATAATATAAAACAACACATAGAAATCAATAGATGGAATTGATGTTTATAGGCTTAATTTTAAAAAACACACAAAACTACAAACCTAATGATTACAGTTTTTGAAATTCACATCTGTTTGCTCTCAATTTCTGTATAAAAATTTCCACCTATTTTAAAAGAAAACTTGAATTCTTAATCCAACCCTAAAAACAATAACCTATAATTTTTTCTTTCAATTTTCAAATTTTGCCTTTGTTTTTTTGTTTTTTTTAAATAAGATTAACAATAAAAGCATATAACAAAATAAAGTAATGTTTATAAAATTAATCTTTAAAAAACCAAATCTTTATCGAAGAAGACTGAATCAACACACCTAAATTGAGATCGGAAGCACAGCCAGTGGCATTACAAGGCCCATAGACACCTCGTGGCACAACAATAAGCGGCAAATTATACCCATCTACAATACTAACATCATAAAAATCTTTATCATCGCCAATTCCCACAGTGATCTCAAACAAAGAAGCAGGAGGAGTAGCACCATTCCCATCACATTCCAGCCTTCCTCCACAATCTCCAGTTTGACATTTCCCAATCCCAGATTCATCAAAATTACATCCTGTCCTTCCCCAAATCCGTCCTGACCATCCCGGAGTCGATGGAATTCTAACGCTTTGCCCCGACTCCAACCTGAACCCGGTCGTGGGAAGCGGGGGCGTGCCCGAGCCAGAAAGCGTGCCGGGCCATATGGGATGAGGGCAATTGTTTGTGATTGTGAAGATGGAACCGTAAGAAGAATAGAAGGAAGAAAAAAGGAGGGTAATTAGAAGAAAGGAGTGGAAAAACCCCATCTTGGAATTAGTTGATTTGTGTTGATATTTTGGTTTTTTGGGGGGGAAGGGAAAATGGAAGTTATATATGGAAGTATTATTTGAATTGTGTTGTTGGATATAAATATATTATTATGATTTATGAGGATGAGGTTTTATTATTATTATTCTCAGCCGTAAGATGAGTTGTTGAGGTTTAGTATTTTGTTTTGTATTAAAGTCCTTTCGCATAAGTAATTCCTTCCTTTTGCCAATTACACAAGACACCAACTACAAGAAATTATATATATGTACTCAATAGAAAATAAAATAAAATAAAAATAGCAGAAATAATATGACTTTTATAGCTTTTATTTGAAGCAAAAAGCTATTGGATAAGTTTGGAAAAAAAAATTTGATTGCAATTTTGACCAAAAGTGTAAAAAATCTTCAAAAACTCATTAATTTGCCTAAAGTTAAAATTTCGCATCAAGATAAAGAGTCTAATCAATACATAAACTAAACATCGAATAATTCTTCCAATATTGAAAATTCAGGCGTAACTCAATAAACGATCTAGATTAAGGATATCGATTACCATTACAAAGATGATGGTTAAATTAATCAATTTTCACAATCTTTGAATTATCGAAATTCATTCATTATAACAACAAAAAACTATAATGTCATTATTTTATTTTTCAATTTGATCGATTTCATATTTGCATGTGTTTTATAATTTATTGAATACATAGGAGCAAACGTGTTCAACTATATTTGGAGCAAGAACTTATTAAAAGCTTACACTATTTGCAATACTTTTAGGGTTTGTTTTCAATAGGAAAATGAACCAACTTATTTATAAATATAGTAAAATGTCATTATCTATTAGAGATAGAGAGTAATATTTTGTTGTATTTGAAAATTTTTCAATAATTTTGTCATTTAAAATAATTACCCTACTTTTTAAAGTTCAAACTTAAAAATGTAATATTTATCTTTAAGTTTGAGATGCAATGTTAATAAAATTTCAAATCTTGAGTTAAAAGTTATATAGCTTGACAAGTTTAAAGGTCACAAGATTCATTTTCTTTCTATAAAATTTTAAAGATTCACACAGCTCCAATGCTAAAAGTGCTTTAGGTAGAAAGAAAATATAAGCAATATTTACTTTGGATGCATTCTTAACCACATTTTAAGTACAAAACAAAAAAAAATTTAAAAATATTTTTTTAAAAAAGGAAGAATTGTGACGAGACAAACTATAATTAAACAATGGTCGAACAATTGGATGAACAGTAAAAAGAATGAGTGTCATCAGATGTAAAAAAATATAGTTTCTCGTATATTAGTTTATTACTTTCTTTTGAATCTTTTAAAACCTTTTTCAACTTATTTCAACGAAAATCCATCTTCTCTTCTCTTCCATGACTTCCCTGTTTATATCCTTTTCTTTCCTCTCACTCTTTCTCTTCTGTCTTCAAGGTCAAACTCATATTCCCTCTAATTCTTTCTTTCTACCCATGACCAGTTTTAATGGAAGCTTGGCATAAGTTTATTGTTTTTTAATATTTGGTCCATTGAAGGCTTCTTCTATTCTCAATGAGTTTCAACATTATTCCTCCAATCTTCTTTGGTTTTTGAGAGCCGCTAATTTAAGGTAAGGATTTGCTTGATTCCAATATATAATATTATATATATTCACAAAAATCTGTCCCTTCAATTTTGATTTTTTGAAATCTTAATGATGTAGGTTGGGTTGAAGAAGCTTATACCTTTAACTTTTCATTCTCTCTTTAATCCTTTTCATGTTTTTATTCATCATTCAGTAGCATTATATTTTGGTCTCTTTAATTTTTAATATAGAATATAGTTGGGGTTGGACGAAAAATAGGACCTGAAAAAAGGGAGTGACAGTGACCTGCAACAAGATGGGAATTGTAGTTTTGGATCCTAATTTTTTTCGTCAACCAACCTCTATTTTGAAATTTGGTGAAAAGGATAATATTATAACTTTTGAATGGATATGAGTATTTTTAGAACGATACATTTTTTTTTTTTAATTTAGTTTTGGATAGCTAATCATAATTTGCTATTTTTCTATGTGATGGAAGAGTTGTGCTTATGATACGAAAACTCTATTGACTTGGTATTAGAAACATTTTCAGGATTAGAGCCTTAATTCTCAATCAATAAAATTCCCAAATCAAATCAATTTCAAACCTAAATATTTGGTTAGACACGGATTACCTCAAGATCAAAGCTCTTAAGACAAAAATGTTTGACCCAGGATTTAAATACTCCACAAGATATAATGATCAATTGAATTGCAAAATTCAAGAGCTCTCTTAGCTAACTTGAAAGAAATAACGTGACCAAAATTCATCCATTCTAAAACTGTCCAACACAATCTAATGGCAATACTTTATATAGCCTCCTAGTAAAAATACTAAAATTTCATCAAAATTATTAAATAAAACATAAATAATAATTTGATGCGCTAGACGGCTCATATCAACTCCACTCAAATATTACTTAATATAGCGCCTTAAACTAAAGTAGAAGTAGGATCTTCCAAATCAATTTACTAAAGCGATTATAACTCTGATCAAGTATATGGTTCGTATATCTCACAGTCACAAAATGTAGAGACTAATTTGGAATTAATGATATAGTTTGATCTCGTAATTTCTCTAACCTAGAATGTAACTATAGTTTAGACAAAACAATAGAACTTAAAATGAGTGTGACAATGACCTACTACTCTGAAACATTTACGAAAAGTTAAGAGTAACTGTATCTTTGAAGGAATATGACTATTTGGAAAACGATAGAATTCAGAATGAAAGGGTTCGCTTTGACCGTTAAGAGTAGGTAACCCGTTCCATGTGTCTTTGTTTCTATTGCATTCTATCTCATCGTATCAAATTCTGTTCTGCTCCTTTGTTCCACAGTCTGGGTCTATTTATAACTAGCCAATTAAGAATTCTCAGATGTACTAGTACTAGCAAGTGCATCTTTGATGCAGTCATCGATTTTCCCGAGAGGTCACAACACTTTGAGATATTGTTTTCTGTTTTAGCTCCAAAGTAAAACAAAAGTATCTTCAAAACCAATTTATATAAGTATAACTGTGTGTGTCATCGAAGATGGTATTTGTTATAGTTGTTATTGAAAATGGTTGTCAAGTTTGACTTGAGAAGGTGATCACTAAAGTGCATTAGGATGAGTTGGCTAAAATAACCATGTCATTCATCAACCTTTAAAGTTTGGATCAAATATTCAGTTTAATTTTTACCGAGTCAACCTAATTCGTAATGGTGAGCCGAACTAACCGTCCGTAACCTAAGATGTCAGTAGTTTGATTATTGTTAAAGAATCACATCAAGTTCTTGTTTCTCTTCCGAACTTTCTTATCCAAGCCAAACAAAACCTCGATAAATCCCCACTCTTGTTGCTTATGTCGCTTCTTCCCACTCCTCACTCTACCAAATTCATACTCTTCATTGCCTAAAATCAGCAATGCCCTTTCAGATTCATACCAATTTGTAAGGACTCGAGAACTCCGCTCGAACCCCTATGATTGACATTGGAGAAATCTCCTCTAAACCCTATTCTACTATCATCCTCTGAATCAATTTCCAATGCCACAATCCCACTCCGTCGAAGTGACTCGGCTAAATCCCGCTGGAGCTGAAGAGGAATTTTCTTGAACCATTCAACCCCCACTCGTGTTCTTCACCTTCCGGTAACCGATGACTACTTCTTTACCATTCACTTCACCATTAATCTCCGTATTTTCGCCCAGAAAGACCCTTTTCTCGCTCAAGCTTAATCGGCCTTCCATTACTCAGAGTAAACAGTCTCTTCACTTGTCGAGTTCATGTGTAAATGTTCGCCATTTCAATTATTTTAAACATGTTTTCTCTACTTCTCGGATCTTTCGTACTGTCACTCGAAGTTCGTCAAATGGGTTTCTCGAAGATGACGAGATTCTCCCCTCTTTTGAGGAGAAGCCGGTTAAAGTTGTGCTGTTGGTTCTGTTTTGGGCATCTCTATCCCTTGCTTGGTTTGCTGCTTCTGGGGATGCCAAAGCTGCTGCTGATTCTATCAGAGCTTCGAATTTTGGCTTAAAGATCGCCAGCGCATTGCAGAGCTCAGGCTGGTCTCCTGAGGCTGTAGTATTTGCCCTTGCTACGCTTCCTGTAATTGAGCTCCGTGGGGCCATTCCTGTTGGTTACTGGTTGCATCTGAAGCCTGTAGCTCTAACCGTTCTATCCGTACTTGGGTGAGTTTTCAAAAATTAACTTCATTTTAGATTCTACACGTTCTCCCAATCTGATACTATCTTTTAAGATTAACGAATCTGCATTTGGTTTACTAAACACAATATTTCTCAACTGCCACTCCCTCTTGTGTTTCTGTAATTTTCATTTACATGGACATCAATGTTTTAAATTTAATACAAGGTGAAAGTTTCAGTTCAAATAAACAAGTAGTAATAGAATAGATTACTACAAGCTCATGCTTTATTGGTATTAAAACTGTATGTGGGCCTTTATGCTTTTCGAGGAATAGATGGTAAGTTCCATTGATGTGGAGATTTCAAACCTCAGTGTGTTCCCATGTAGACACAATCCACAATCCTCCTATGATTCAATGAAGGCCTAAATCTAGAAGTATAAGCCAAGTCCTTTAGACATTGATGGATGTTTGAAGTGAACTTTGAAATGGTTCATAAGGTTTTTGGACTAGTGAATGATGAATTTCTTTGGTCTCCTATCTTAATTTTAGTAACCACGAACTCTTCTGCATGAGTGGTTCTTAAAGTCTGATTAGATGAAATAAATAAATTGTGGGATTCAAACTGCAGGAACATGGTTCCTGTACCATTTATCATACTCTATTTGAGGAAATTTGCAACTTTCCTAGCGGGAAGGAATGCTTCTGCCTCTCAATTCCTCGATATGTTATTCAAGAGGGCCAAAGAGAAAGCTGCACCTGTTGAAGAGTTTCAGTGGCTTGGTCTAATGCTATTTGTGGCCGTACCTTTCCCTGGAACAGGAGCTTGGACTGGTGCCATAATAGCTTCCATCTTAGATATGCCATTCTGGTCAGGTGTCTCTGCAAATTTCTTTGGTGTTGTAGTGGCAGGGCTTCTGGTCAATTTGTTGGTGAATCTTGGTCTGAAGGAGGCCATTGTCACTGGAGTTATTCTTTTCATTATATCAACTTTCATGTGGAGCATTCTTCGACTGATAAGAAAAGCTTTCAGAAAATGAATTAATAGAAAAGGTTACGTATTTCTACGTCTAGTGACAATGAACCAGGTCGTGTCTGATCTTAGTCTGAATATCTTGACTTAAGACTTGTTACTTGTTAGTTTAAGTTGCAACTCTGATCAATTGATTACTCACTGTTTAAACGTGTGGAGATGATTAACTGTAGATAAGTTTGTCTTGTGAACATGTTCAGAAGAGAAACCATCCGCAAACAACTTTCATTTTTCATACTGAGCTGAGAAATGTTGTGTAAATGCTGGTGTTATAATTGTTATTTGCATGTGTAGAATTGTGAATCTTGTTCTTAAGATGTCAGTAGGAGCAAAATATAGTTGAGCTTCAAAGATTGCAAAATCATACTAGAATATTGTGGTCTGGTTTGATTTGCCAACAAGCACAGACATTTCTTTAGTTGGGGAACAAAAGTGGCAAGAAACTGAACCACCCAACACCATGGATTTGCCTTAAACTGCAATAATATATGATTGTTGACTACTTCTGTAATGATTGATGTGGGTTCACCAATCCAAGCATATTTCAATGGTTGATATGGGCTCACGAGTTGGCTCTTTGGCGTCTGTACTATGTGGCTCTGATCTTATTCTTGGGCTTGTCTTCCATTTTGTTGCATGTGTTTTTTGCTGCTGCATATCATGGGATTGCTTGTACTGCTCCAAAATGAAAGATACTGTGTCAATTTGGTTTGTATTCTCATTGCCTTAGGATATCTTCCACTATTTTGAGTTGTTCCCAGTTTTTGTTTTTGTACTTAGAGATAATAAAGGTTGGGTTTTTTTTTTTTTTGGCCTGTACAGATATGGTGCTTTGTTCTCCAAACTAAAATTTCATAGAGCTGTTTGTGACACCAACTAAAAGTTGGTGGAGTGAGTTATTATATAGCCCACTCTATGTTTAGGGCAACAAATATAATAGTGGTGTGTATAACTATTTATAATCGACAATTAAGTATAGTAAATACTATTTTAAAACTCTCTTTGCTACAGTATTTATTATTTGTCACTCATCCTCTATTTTTTTTTCTATGTTACAGTGTTTACTATTTTCTACCCAAGTAAAAATAATCTACACTCAAAATACAAACTATCATAACCTAAATTAAAATAGTCTATATCTTAAACACTAACTATTATAACCCACCGACTATTATAACTCAAATTATAATAACTACTGATTATAATAATCAATTCAATGCTTCAAACGACCCCATAGAATTTCCTTTTTGGTTTCACTGCCCTTTCTGATCAGTGTCAATCTTCTAAGTTGGGTATTGCTTTCTTCACAAATCCTCTTAAATATCTTGTTGCTCTCTTCTAATGTTGCATACATTTTTTGTTACCGGGTACTTTCGGTAGGTATTTTCATAATTTCCCTTTTCTTAGGAGATATTCGACACCAAGCCTCGAAGTTTTTATGATAAGGACTAGATATTTTTAGTGAAATTCTCCAAAACCTTAGGTTCAAATGCATCAATTCCCGTCTCTTGAAGTTAGCTTTTGTCTTTAGGACAGGCAAAAACTTTCTCAAGAATTAATGTGAGTCACTATAATCATGAAAACAGTGGTAGAATAGTTTAATCATATAGTTGAAGTTGTTATACGTTATTTTCTTCCTTCAAGTTGCTATAAATTATTTGGACTCTCATCGACACATGAATTCTTTAATACATTTAATAACACTCCTTCAATGATAATCGACCATTGATACTGATAATTTAAATGAATATGACAAAATTAAGGCTTTTAAAATAAAAGAGAAGACCACACAAACTTGAACATTTCATTTGATTAAAAAAACCTCCTAACTAATTTCAATGTTCTAAACATCAACCAACCTTCTTAAACAAAGTCAGCTAGGTAGATTAACTTTTTGTATTTTCTTTGAAATTACTCTCAGAAAATTACAGGACATTCAGTTTGATACACAAACCCCATCCTATTGCAAGAAAAATACAGGTTGCATTTATCTTTATACAACTCACCAAATTATTTAATCATAATTTGCTACGTGACAAATTTGTATTATTTTAAAAAAAAAACATTTTAATTAATCTTTATATGCATTTATTCACAAATTAAAAACCAAATCATAAAAAAGTTCGACAACATCATTACCAACTGATTGCGATGGACAAAACTACTAAATAACATGTGCCAAATTCTACCGCCTCCATTCCAACAGTAAAGATCTTCAAATCCCATCCTTGCCAGGTGTCTCCAATTACTCGCACGTGCACAATTTCTTAATCAAATAATAACTCAATTTCTTTAAACAAAACAAAATAAAATAAAATAAAAGCTTTCAGTCAATATGTTCCTGTTTCTTTAGCAGAAAAAACACCAATCTTTTAAAACCCCCCAAATGAATGGCTCAAGCAATTGTTACGTCACTGAAATGATCTCTACACGAATTTTAAGAACAAATTTCGGTAAGAGAAGGACGTGACCGAATATAGACCATAAGAGTCTGAGCTGCCATTGTCCACAAAAAGAGATTTTTTTTCCCTTAACCTTTTCTTTCATGGACGGTGATGGCTCCTTCAATCAGATTAAGGAACTGCTTTGGAAGTTCATTGCTGAGACAAAAAGGTTAATATCAAACTCAAACATATCAATAATGGAAGGTGGGAGCTGTCAGTGTCCATGAACAAGCAATGGGAGATGCCCCAAAAGTCATTTTGGCTTGTTCAAAAGCTTTTGACATCTGGGGCCATTCACAAATTAGACTTTTTACCTGCAAATTTTGACATTTTCACTTGCAACGTGATACATTAAGCTCATTAATTAGTGAAAACATTTCGTAAGGTCTTGGATGTATGATTGCATTTGAAATTCTGTGTATGATTGCTATTTTGTATTATGAATATTTCTCTCTAATAAAATTATTTGCTTCTGAACTATGGACTAGCTAACACGCCGTTAGTAAACCACGTAAATCTTTACGATGATTTTTAATGTTTACATTTTCTGTTTATTTTTTATTGTCGATTCTTAACATACCTTCACATGAAATAACATTGAAAAATCTGTTGAAATGCCTTGAAATCTAAGTTGTATTCGTATTTAAGTTACTCTTAAATCAACAATGAACCCAAAAAGGAAAGAAACCAATGAAAAATACTATAAAGGATAATACTAATTAGGAATAGATTCTAATTTACTTTAACACTTGCATTATTTACAATTTTAATCCGAAGATTAAGTGAAGTGCGCTATATAAACTCTTTAGTTATACTGTCACTTGTCACTTCTTATATGTGTAATTTTTGTATTGAAAATATAACCTGTTCATATATTTCATTCGAATCAGAAAGTTGGGTTCTTTAACTGTTTATCGATCTTGGGTTTTGCCAAAGTATTAACTTTTTTTCCCTTTTCATCTGCTTTTTGCAGTATGATATGCTTTGTGTAAATGTTTACTTTTTTCTTCTGTTTACTTGCAGAAGATTTTCTATGTTATTTCTTTGTCAAAAGGGATCTCTTTTGCTCGTTTTGAAGTGGAAAGAATTTAGAATAATCACTCAAAATGACAGTAAATGAAGTGATATTCATCACTTGCACTCATTTATTACTAATCATCAGTACACCAAAACATTTTACTGAGAATTATACTTCATATCAATAAGACCAGAAGCAGAGAGATTGATTTTCAACTGCATTACTAAGAATATTAAAGGAATCCATGAGCTCATTGGCAGAAAGTTCATCTTCTAGTTTCCCTAAGTAGCCTAATTCATCTTCTTCTTCTTGCAAGAAATTGCCTGACTTTGATTGGTTTTCCCTGGTGGGGCTCTCAGAATAAAAACCATCACTTTTGCTTGAACTTAGGCTACCTTCTTCCTGTCTGTATGACCCTAATTGCACCTTGTACAAAATTTCAGCCATTGTCTTTGTATTTGCTTTTCCAAGTTCTGTGACTGATGAATCCATGGCTTCAACTTCAACTGGTTCAAAAGAATTCTTCTTCTTCTCACTAGCAGCCCATTTATCTCTTAGTTGATCAACCTAGTAGAAAGCCATGTGAGTTTGAGATGACTTTTAATAAAAATGGTTTTAAGTGGAACACATTTTTTCGGAGTTGATCCCGCTAGTAGAAAACGTTGTAAAGTGAGATTGAGATGACTTTTGATAAAAGTGGTTTTATAATGTGATACATTTTCTCTGGGTTGATCCACATCTTAGAGAACGTCGTTAAAGTAAGTTTGAGATGACTTTTGATAAAAGTGGTTTTAAAATGGAACACATTTTCTCTAAGTTGATCCACCTAGTAGAAAACATCTTAAAGTGAGTTTGAGATGATTTTGATAAAAGTGCTTTCAAAATGGAACACATTTTCTCTAAGTTGATCCACTCAGTAGAAATCGTTTTGAAGTAAGTTTGAGATGACTTTTGATAAAAGTTGTCTTTGAGTAAAATACATCCTAATGTACTTTTAGTCGTATATTGTCGGGAGTGACAATGTTGAAATTCACTTCTTAATATACCTTTAATCGTTTAAAATCAATGATGATGGTATCAAAAACGCGAAAAGTGTAAAATAAAACATTAAGTTGATTTTGAATCATTAAAGTGAAATTTGGAAAATTTCAAAATCACTAATAAACCTACCTCTAAGTTTTGGAATGCAAACACAAAGTGGATAATGAATGAGAATGGGACTGAAACTAAACGACAATGAAGATAAAATCTAAACAGATCTGAAGTTTTAAATGCATAAACAGAGTCCATACCTCTGCTTTCAGTTCTTGATTCACCTTGAGAAGACTGTCAAAATCATTCTTAAGCTTATCATATTCAACACTCAAAGATTCATAATCACTCTCAATTCTTTTGGTTTTGGATCGAGCTCTTCGATTCTGAAACCAAACTGCAACTTGACGAGGCCGCAAACCAATCTCCTCAGCAATTTGAACTTTCCTCTCATGTTCAAGCTTGATCTCATCATTAAAATTCTTCTCAAGCAACCGAACTTGATCCACTGTGAGCCTTCTTTTCTTTCCACCTTGGTTTCCTTCTCCTTTCATGGAAGAGCAAAAATCAGACACCAAAAAACAGGGGAGAGAAGAAGCTTCAGCTTTTGGTAGAAAATGGGTTGTTTCAGAATCCATAATTGGGAAACGGGTACATTTGGGATTCTGAAATGAGGCTAAAAAGTCCAAGCTTTTAGCTTTTTTTTGGTTGAACAAGTGAGAAAAATGGAGGTCTGAAATGAAGGAATGTGTGTGGATTGGTATGATAATGTGGAAAGTTTTAGGGATGGAGAGAGAGAGATCACACTCATCAACTCATGCAAATTATATAAACAAGTGTTGCAAAAACATAAGGACAAAGATGGAGGAAAAAGCTAAGTTGCAGAAGTTTGGTGAGTTGGCTTGCTTATAGACATAGACGGGCAGAGAGAAGAGGAGAGAGATATTTGAATTTTTGCTGTCTACAAGAAAACAATGCCCCTCGTGTTAAAATTACACCAAAAGAATGCGAGAAAAATTATATAAGATTCAAATTAGGTTAAATTACAAAAGTAACCTAAAAAAATATACATATAAGTTTCAATATTATCTTTTCAACTTCTATTAACTATTCAAAATTATCATTGTAGTATGGATTTTTTAAATACTTCTTACAAAAACTGACACCTGATCGGTGTGGTAGTGATCTAGGATGAAAATTTGGATCGCCATATTATTTTAGATCATTATCACATCATTTCATGTTTTGGTTTATATCTAAAATTATAAAGAATTTCTATTTTAAGTATAGTTTTGAAACATTTATAAAAATTTTTGGGTAATATTGCAACTTTTAAGGCATAAAGGTATTTTTGAAAAACAAGAGTCAATGTTTAGGGAAATTTTCTATAATTTAGCCTTCAAATTACGAGTTTATCCCATTTCTTTTTAAGTATGTCGTTGATGAGACTTTTAGATTATGTCTAATATAATAGATACCTAAACTTTAAAAGATTTATATATGTATTTTTTTAAAAAAAATCATTTTTAAACCTATTACATATGTGAGACTTAGAAAATGTAGAATAAGTTAAGACTACATTAGATACAAAATTTAAATTATAGACAACTTCGAAAATTTGGAATTAAAATATTGAACACTTTAAAGTTCAAAACCTATTAAATAAAATTTAAATACATGTAATGGATTCTTTAACATTTAAATAAAGACAACTTCAAAAATTCAAGGACCAAACTTTTTTAATAGACATTTCTACAATTTCTACAATCGTATTATATTTTTCAGATACCAGATTCTTGTCCTTATCAAGTTGACATAGAGTATAAGTTGTATTCTCACAACAATATTAAATCATTGTAACTTAAAGTCTAGAACATACTTGAAAATCTTAAATCTTAAATTTTAAGATGAAATCCATCTAACTATCAAAATCTAGAGATTAAATTCGTAATTTAACCTCCATTTTTTTTTCTTTAAGAGTGCTTTGGCTATTTATACTATCCCTACACTTCAATCATATGATTTTGATATCTTATCATGAATGCTGGCCTTGGTCCCTCCCATTGACATTAAGTGGCAGTTCATTAATAATATATGAACTGTTAAAGCAGCAATCACAAAACAATGGGCCCAAAGGCTATCTTTTACTTGCTCCCAAGAATGGACTGCATTACATGATGTCTAAAAACTTGATGGATGGAGCCAAATTATATAGCACAAGGGCCACCTAATTTTTAAAAAAGTATTTTTCAATGGCTTTATAGAACAGAGCCAATCTCTTTTACAAGAGTCTAGAAATTTGTTGCAAAAAATTTGATTTACACTGTGGAAGCGAAAAAAAGACTGTGACTTTGTGTTATACCATCCCACTGCCTTTGATTTTAAATCACTAAAGATTGTGGAATATTGGCTAACTTTATGTTAACATCAAAAGAAAAGGAAAAAGAAAAGCAAAACAACTACTTTCCATATTACTTTTGCTTTTTCTTCTTGACCGATCTTGATTGAGTGCGAAACAACTATCACCAAAATGTATAAACTTGCTTCTTCTATTAAAGACTACTTTTTTTTTCTCTCTTCTTCATAGAGTTTAGTATGTTAATTATGTTAGAAATTAGAATTATAGAGCCTAATTCAACAATAGATACAAAATTATAATAAGTTTTTTTAGTGTAAAATTGTAGTATAAAAGTTGGAGAAATTTAGGACCGGTTTTGGTAAACAATCTAGATTATGTTTTATGTATTCATCCATCTGAATTTTTCTTTTGAAAATTTTTTAAAAAAAATTTTGTGATCTAATTAAATAATGCACATTATGAAAAACAACATTTTTATATTTTCAATATATCTCGATTTTGAATTTAAAATTTTAAAACATAGAATTATATTTAAAAAGATTAAGTATAGTATTTTATTTAATAAACTCAACTGATTTTTGTTAAATTAAAATATGTATTATAAATTAGGCTAATTGTTTTAAATGAACATAAGTCTCGGAAATATTTTCAAATATACCAAAACGTCAATTTCTATCAATGAAAAATTTGCCTAGCACAGATTGATAATAACATTTTATTATATTTATAAATAAGTTGAATCATTTTTCTAGATTTCAAAACAACCATATAAATTATATAATATTACAAAGTAATTAGTAATTATACAAAAACCTTAATATAAAGTATATTCATTATTTAATTAACAAGTTTGTATTAACCTTAGTGGTAATTGCAACTAGTCTCATGATTATAATATAGTATAAAAAATAATTATTTAAATTGAAATCTAACCTTTATATCTACTACCAAACACGTGTCTAAAGAAATAGACTTTGTTTTCATTCAATTTCTTATTTCAAATTTATGTTTTCAAGTTGCCTATCAAACAAATTCTTAAACCCCGTTTAGAAATTGTTTAGTTTTTTAAAATCTAGCTTAAAACTACTACTTTAACCTATAAATTTCTTTGTTTTATTATTCACTTTCCACTAATGTTTTCACAAACCAGACCAAAATTTGAAAACTAAGAAAACGTAGGCTTCGTTTGATAACCATTTTGTTTTTTATTTTTGGTTTTTGAAAATGAAGTTTATTTCCTCTTCATTTCTTATAATAATTTGTATATTTCTTAAGTACAATAGTTGAGTTCATAGCCAAATTCCAAAAACAATTGTTTTAGTTTTCAAAATTTGGCTTGATCTTTTAAACCATTTGAGAAAAAGGAATAACAAATGAAGATATTTAGAGGTGGAAGTAATGTTTATAGACATAATTTTCAAAAACAAAAAGTCAAAACTAATGCCTCGTTTGGTAACTATTTGGTTTTTTATTTTTGTTTTTGAAAATTAAGCATATTTCATTCACGTTTCTTACAATGATTTGCATATTTCTTTAGTATAGTAGTTGAATTCTTAGTCAAATTCCAAAAACAAAAACATTTTGAAAGTTATTTTTTTTAGTTCTTAAATTTTGGTTTGGGTTTTTAAAACATTGGTGAAGAGTAGTTAACAAATGAAAAAATTTGGAGGTAGAAGTAATGTCCATAAGCTTAATTTTCAAAAACAAAAATAAAAAACAAAATAATTACCAATCGGAGCCTAAATGATTATTAAACGAGGCATAGTTTTCAATTTTTTTAAAAAAATTTGATTAAAAATTAAGTGTTTCCTTAAATAATATGAAAATCATAATATAGAATTCAGGAGAAAAGAAACATGAATTTCATCCTTAATATTTTGGTGTTCGTACGAAGGAAGGGTGCATTAAGAAAGCAAGCATTGTGGTAGGAGAGGATTTTTGTCAAATCAATAACTTGATTTTTATTGATTTTAAAATTTCAACTTGAAATTAAATAGAGGAAGGCCATATAAATTATCAAGCGTGTTATGTTATCTTCAATTTGATTTGATTTGTTTTTTTCAAAAAAATAAATAATTGATTTGATTTGTATTTTTAATTTGATGAAAGACAAACCAAGAAAATATAAAAAAGAACTTAACTATAGACCTTTCATTATAATGAGTTATTGTAAGATAGGGCTACCACTTCAAACTTTTCATAGCATTAGAGGAAAAGTACAAAGAAAATCAAAAGAATATTCCATAAATCCATAAAGGAAAGGAAGATCTCATATTGTTAGGAGTGTTGATTATTCTTACATTTGTTGTTTTGATTTTTGTTTTACTTTATATGTACTCTTTTAGTATGATAAAATATCATGTATACATAATAATGAATAAAAATAGTGTTTAAGTCAACTTGGATCGTCAAATCGAGAATAACTCAATAAACATTCGAGTGTGCTAGAAACTCGTGGTTCGAATTTTCCTACCTAAATTGTATTAAAAGAAAAAATTAATTCTGATTAATTTTTCTAGTTTAGAAATCTATTTCTAAGATGTCTGATGTTTAATTGAGTTATACTAATAAATTTCAGTTTCAAAATTAATTTGAAGCAAGTTAAAAATATATATCAATATTTCTTTATATTTTTTTTATATTACAAATAATTTTCACTGTTAAACTACTTTTTGTAATATATGTATATTTTTCTAATTTCGAGAAAAAAAAACCTTCTAAAATGACAAAATCAATTAAAATTTATGGTCTAAAGTATGAATTGTATTAGGATAATCCAAATATAATATAATTGATTATTGACTAAAATAACGGAGGTTTGAATCTAAATTGAATTCTTCTCCTCCATTTATACAGTAATATTATAATAATCTGAAATGGAGAACATATTATTATCTTATTATTTAAAGAAAAAACATGTTTAGTGCTCAGCAATTTAATAATCTAAAATGCTTAACCAAACCCCATTAAATCTTACAAACCTTTCACTCTTGAAGCTAAGAAATTTTAAACTACAAAAATTAAATCATTATATAATGCATTAAAACTTAACAAATAAGTTCTCGTTTAGTAACCATTTAGATTTTGCTTTATAACTATTTTGTTTTTTATTTTTGTTTTAAAAATTAAGTTTATAGGCACTACTTCCACCTTCAAATTTCTTCCATTATTATTTACTTTTCACCAATGGTTTAAAAAACCAAATCAAATTTTAAGAACTAAAAAAAGTAGCTTTCAATTTTTTTTTTTGTTTTTTAAATTTGGTTAACAATTCAGCTATTGTTGTAAGAAATGTAAATGAAATAAGCTTAATTTTAAAAAAACAAGAACAAAAAACTAAATAGTTATCAAACGAGATTTTAGTTTTTTGTTTTTGTTTTTGAAAATTAAGTCTATTTCTTCCACAATTTTTACAATAATTTTGCATCTTTCTAAAGTACAATGGTTGAATTCTTATCCAAATTCAAAAAACAAAAACAACTCTTTGAAAGCTTTTTTTTTTAGTTCTTAAAATTCGGCTTGGTTTTTTAAACCATTGATAAAAAGTAGATAATAAATGAAAAAATTTAGAGATAGAAGTAGTGTCCATAGGTTTAATTTTCAAAAACAAAAACAAAAAACAAAATAGTTGAAAAACGAGGCCTAAACAATTATAATTTTAGCCAAAGTTAATTTAGCTCAACGACAATTGACATGTATTTCTTCCCTTGAATTTCTCTTCCATACAAGGGATGTGAACTAGGGTTAGGAAGCCCTCGCTCTTTCCGGCGCCCTTTCCGGAGTTTGTGTTCCGCCGGACTACTTTCATATTAGAGTATAAAGTAAACATGAACTCCGGAAAGGGCGAGGGCTTCCTAGAGACTAGATATCTCATTGCCATCATCATTGTACAACAATACAGTTACAATTTAAACTACATTAATTTTTCTTAGTTTAGCAATTTGTAAAAATCAGTTGAATAATGTTGAAATTGACAACTAAATCCACAAAATTGATAGAAAAATAATTAGATACTATATTTTATGGGACAAACATGTCTTTTCCTAAACTAACCTGAGCTAAAATGACATAATGTATAATGAAAAAAGTTTATAGTACTACAAATAAGGATAGAAATTTTCTTAGAATTATCAACTTCGAGTAAGATATTTGATTCCCCACTCCATATATTGTTTGAAAAAATGTGTCTTTTTGTAAAACGGAAAAATATGAGATTTTTATATAGATGGACCTTAAAGATAAAAATTAGCCCAAGGTTTAAAAATTAATGAATTGTGGTCTTTTGTTTGCATCAACATCATGTGAAATTACTGTTTTTACCCAAGAATGCACACGTCAAGATTTTTGCTCTAGCTCTTTCTATCCCCTTCTCAATTTGCTTTTCAATGGTCCTAAATCTTCTCGCTTCTCGCTTCTGGCTCCTTCTAATCTTCTTAATTCGCTTTTCTTATAGTAAGAAATCTTAAAGTGTTAATTTTATATGATGTTGAAGAATAAAATTCCATTATTTTTAAATTTAGGGCTAATTTTCATTTGGCCAAGGAAAGGCCTATTGGTCGGTGGGCACAATTATGATTTGCTCCCTGCCATTAAAACAAAGCATTTCTCTCCCAAACCATTGGTTTTTTCGGTTTTGTTCTCGCTTTGCTCCACACAGTCAAAAAAGATATATCAGATGGTTGTGATTGCTGCATTTGGACTATTCCTACTTTGATTAGTACTTATGAGCAGCTTACGGAACGTAGTAAAGCACCCAACAATTGCTTTGATCGATTCCTTTATCATGCTCAAAGATCTCAAACAAATCCACACCCAATTGCTCATTAATGACCTTTCGAATGATGGGCAACTTTTAAGTCAATTTGTTGCATCCATTGCCCTAAAATACCCCACCAATCTATTGTATTCTAATCAAATTTTGGACCAATGTGCCGACCCAACCTTATTTGCCTTAAACTCCATGATCAGAGCCTATTCCAAAAGCTTGACCCCACACAAAAGCTCCCAGTTTTACAACAAATTTCTCCAATCCAATGATGTTATGTTACCAGACAATTACACTTTCAATTTTCTAGTTCGAACTTGCGCCTAATTGTCTGGTTGTGAAGTGGGTCCAACTATTTATGGTGCACCTATCACCATGGTTTTGAATTTGACCCACATGCTCAAAGTGGGTTAATCTTTATGTATGCTAAAATGGGTTGTTTGAGTTCATGTTATCGTGTGTTTTAATTAGTTTAGGAGCTAGATATAATCTGTCTGACGGCTATGGTGAGTGCTTGCGCCAAACGCGGTGATACTAATTTTGCACGAGACCTGTTCGTAATGCCTCAGAGGGATTCTATGTCATAGAATTTTATGATTGCTGGTTATGCACAAAGGGGGCAATCAAGGGAAACTTTGAATCTGTTAGCTTATGCAAATGGATGGTTTCAAGGTTAATGAGGTGTATATGGTTTTGGTTTTAACATCCTGCACTCACTTGGGTGCACTAGACCAAGGAAGATGGGCACGTGTGTCACGGTCATGCTTGTCCAGGGCCTGTTACACGTGGCCGCATGCCCAATCTGACCCCCTTTTATCATGCTTTCATGCTATGTATTTCATTAGTTAAGTTAGTTTGCTTTCCTTGTACTTTTGTTGTAAGTGACTGCTCGCCTTTTTGCATATGCAAGGGTGCTAATTGGCTTTTTGTTCAAAATGCACTATATGAGGATAAGACTAACCATCACTTCCCCATACCTAGATTACTATGTTATAAAGCCGTTGTTGTTGCTCATTACTTTCTAGCCTACTACAATCTCTCTCTTCTCTATTCATACATTCAAAAATGCTTGCGAAAACCTTTTTCTCCAAACCCATTTTCTAAAAATGTTTTCCCTAAAACAAAGATGGAGGTTGCGAGAGGCACCCGATGTGTCATTGGCGTTCTGTATTTGAATTGGCTGACTTGTTTGTGAGTGGAAACAAGTGCCGCACAATCACTAAGGGAAGCTTTCGAAAGTGCGATTGTGACAGTTAGTATCATAGCCAAGTCAGCTCACAGGAGGAAAATTCAGTAAACATGTCGGCAACAAAGAACTTGAACAAGTCCCATGTGGACAGGCTAGTAGAGATGGAAGAAAAAATGCTCTACTTGAGGGAAGTCCCTGATAGTATTCGTTTCTTGGAAACTCGATTGCAAGAAGTTGCCGAGAAAGTCGATAGAATTGATGCGCTAGTTGGCCACTTAGACGGGTTACCCATCAGAGAACAGATGATGAGGGTGGAGACCCTACAGACAAAAGCTACACGATCCGGCAGTTTTGAGTGTGGGGATAGCTCAACGGGCTCTGTTGCCCACATAGAGGAGTACGTTGAAGAGTTGGACGACTCCCAGAAAGCAATAATTTAGATGGTAACTGATCTATCAAAAGATTTTTTATCGGCCTTTAACATCTTCAAAGCCGAGATTGTGGATGTGACTGCGAGAGTGAATCTCACCATCTGAGCTGTAGGAAACCAGGCCCTATTTGAGGGAGTAATTCAAGTGAGCAGGATAAAGATTCTGGAACCAAAACCCTTCTGTAGGGTGTGGGAGGCGAAGGCTATAGAGAACTTTATCTTCGACCTTGAGCAATATTTCAAGGCGATGAACACCGTGACAAAGGAGTCAAAAGTCTCGCTAGCGAACATGCATCTAAATGAGGATGCAAAACTGTGGTGGAGATCACGATTTGTGGGCATGCAAGAAGGGCGTTGTATGATAGATACCTAGGATAAATTGAAACAAGAACTTCGTTCGCAGTTCTTTCCTGAGAATGTTGAGATTTTAGCCCGACGAAAACTCTGAGAGTTGAGACATACGGGCAACATCCGAGATTATGTGAAGCAATTTGCGGGACTTATGTTAGACATACATGAAATGTCTGAGAAAGACAAAGTTTTCTGTTTTGTCGAAGGGTTGAAACCATGGGCAAAGTCGAAGCTGTATGAACAGAGAGTACAAGACCTCTCTTTTGCCTATGCGGTAGCGGAACGATCATATGACCTTAGCACAGACTCTCAAGATGCGAGGAAGCAGCCAACTTTTTCAAATGGTGTGAATAAAAATAGTCGTTCAAGCCCTCCCAGACCTGGGAGAGGAGATAAGAACACCGGGGAAGGGGGGGACTGTAAGCCTTTCCAACCGAGATCAGGGAACAATTGGTGAGGGCCGCCACAACAGTATAAGAGCTACAATTGTCCACTTTCCTGCTTCATATGTAGAGGACCACACAGAGCGGGCGAATGTTCGAATCGAACTTCTTTTAATGCCTTCCAAACCACGTTGGCTATAAGCTCAAAAGACTAGGCTGAGAAAGGCGAAGCTAAAATTAAGTCGGCCATAGAGAGTGAAAATCCCAGGATGGGGCCATTGAAATTCTTGTATGCACTCCAAAAGAAGATGAGAGAGATGAAGAAGCCGTTGGAGAGAGAACTCATGTATGTGGATGCTTAGGTTAACCAGAGATTGGCTAAGAGCACCATGGTCGACTCTAGGGCAACCCACAACTTCATGACTGAAACAGAGGCCCGTCGTCTGAACTTAACCTGGGAAGAGACGCAGGGAAGATGAAATTCATGAACTCTGCGGCCTTGCCTATTACGATAATAGCGAAGAGAATGCCAGTGAAGTTATGGGACTGGAAAGGCCTCGTTGACTTTGTAATTGTTAAGATGGACGATTTTGGCATAGTGTTGGGGATGGAATTTTTACTCGAACACAAAGTTATACCAATGCCCCTCGCCAAGTGCCTAGTAATTGCTGAATCTATGCCTACCATAGTTCAAACCAGTATTAAACAGCCGAATGGTGCAAGAATGATCTCAACCCTCCAACCGAAAAGAGGCCTTGCCCACGATGAACCCATGTTCAAGGCCATTCCGATTGAATCAATCGAGACTGTAGAAGAGAAAGTCCCCAGAGACATCCTGTGTGTCCTAGAAGAGGATTGTGATGTTACGCCCGATAGTTTGCACAAATCTTTGCCTCTATAGAGGGGAAATGACCATGAAATCGAGCTACTACTAGGGGTGAAGCCGCTCGCCAAGAATGCATGTCGTATGGTCCCACTAGAGTTAGCCGAACTCCGAAAGCAGTTAGACGAGCTGTTGGATACAGGGTTTATTAGACCAGCAAAAGCCCCTTATGGGGCTCCAGTGTTGTTTCAAAAGAAGAAAGATGGAAGCCTTCGGCTATGCATTGACTATCGAGCTTTGAACAAGTTCATTGTTTGTAACAAGTACCCCCTTTCCATCATCACAAACTTATTTGATCGGCTTCACGGCGTTAGATATTTCTCGATGGACTTATGGTTGGGGTACTATCAGGTTCGAATTGTTGAAGGAGACGAACCAAAGACGACCTGCGTTACGAGGTATGGGGCCTTCGAATTTCTCGTGATGCCGTTTGGCCTCACCAATGCTCCGGTAACTTTCTATACACTGATGAATCAGGTGTTTCATGAATACCTCGACAAATTTGTCGTAGTATATCTGGACGATATCGTGGTCTACAGTACCTCAATGGAAGATCATCGATACCATCTCCAACTAGTCTTCGAAAAATTGAGAAAGAACCAGCTATACGTAAATAGAGAGAAGTGCTTCTTTGCTCACGAGCGCATAAATTTCCTTGGCCACGTGATTGAATGTGGTCGAATAGGCATGGAAGAGGGTAAGGTTTCTACTATCAGAGATTGGAAGGTGCCCACGTCCGTGACTCCTGGAGTTAAGACAATTACTATAGGCGGTTCGTAGAAGGATTCTCCAAAAGAGTAGGACCATTGACCGGGTTGTTAAAGAAAGATAATCATTGGAGTTGGACTCTTGAATGTCAAGCCGCCTTCGAGGGCTTGAAGAAAGTGATGATTGAAGGATCGGTCCTCGGGATTTCCAACATGTCCAAACCTTTTGAAGTTGAGATAGATGCTTTTGACTTTACGTTGGGTGGTGTTCTTCTTCAAGACGAACACCTCATCGCGTATGAGAGTAGAAAACTAAATGAGGCGGAGCGAAGGTATGCAGCCTCCGAGAAAGAGATGTTGGCAGTAGTTCATTGCCTGAGGGCCTGAAGACAGTATCTCTTAGAGGCCAAATTCGTGGTCAAAATAGATAATAGCTCCATTTGCCACTTTTTTAATCAGCCGAAATTATCGTCAAAGCAGGCACGATGGCAGGTGTCTTTGGCAGAATTTGATTTCCAGTTTGAACATAGACTGGGGAAAAGCAATCAAGCGGTTGACGCCCTTAGCCGAAAGAGTGAGCATGCGGCCCTGGGTATGCTCGCGCATCTGAAAGCAAGTACGTTGAGTGGAACAGTGCGTGAAACTATCAAAGCACACTTGGAAAATGATACATCGATTCAAGCCATTATGCAGTTGGCCAAAGAAGAGAAGACACACCAGTTTTGGGTTGAAGATGACCTACTATACACTAAGGGAAACTACCTCTACATTCCCCGATCGGGAGCTACGAAGATCGCTAATGAAAGAGTAACACGACACACCATGGGCAGGACATAATGGTTGGCAGAGAACGTATGCGCTATTAAAACATGGTTACTATTGGTCGAGCCTTCGAGACGATGTCATGCAATTTACCAAGACTTTCTTTCTCTGCCAATAAGATAAAGTCAAAAGGGCGAAATTAGCGGGTCTGCTGGAGCCCCTACTTGTGCCTTTTAGACTGTGAGAGAGTGTGTCCCTCGACTTCATCACCCACTTACCCAAAGTTGGAGAGTTTGAATCGATCCTTGTTATCATTGATCGATTCTCAAAATATGCCACATTTATCCCAATGCCAAAGATGTGTACAATTGTGATGACTGCCCAATTGTTTTTCAAATACGTGGGGGAGAATGTCATGGTCATGCTTGTCCAACACCTGTTGCCCATGGTCGCATGCCCAATCCAACCCCTTTTTATCATGCTTTCATGTTATGTATTTCATTAGTTAAGTTAGTTTTCTTTCCTTGTACTTTTATTGTAAGAGGCCGCTCGCATGTTATGTATTTCATTAGTTAAGTTAGTTTTCTTTCCTTGTACTTTTATTGTAAGAGACCGCTCGCCCTTTTGCATATGCAAGGGTATCAGTTGGCTTTTTGTTCAGAATGCACTATATGGGGATAAGACTAACCATCACTTCCCCATACCCAGTGTAGTATATTATAAAGCCGTTGTTGTTCCTCATTGCTTTCTAACCTACTATAATCTTTCTCTTCTCTATTCATACATTCAAATATTCTTGCGAAAACCTTTTTCTCCAAACCTGTTTTCTAAAATCTTTTTCCCTAAAACGAGGATGGAGGTTGCGAGAGGCACCCGGTGTGTCATCGACGTTTCGTATTTGAATTGGTTGGCTTGTTTGTGAGCAGAAACAAGTGTCGCACAATCGTTAAGGGAAGCTTTTGAAAGTACGATTGTGACACATGCTTATATAGAATGGAACAAGATTCAGATGACTGTCAATCTGGGTACTATACTTGTTGATATGTATTTCAAATGTGAAAGTGTTGATAAGGCCATGGTGGTATTTTGGCAAATGAATGAAAAGAATGTTTATAGCTGAAGTAGTGCCAAAGGTGGACTTGCCATAAATGGTTATGGCTAGAGGTGTCTTAAATTGTTTTTACTTTATAAAATGAGAAGGAATTAACCCTAATGAAATCACATTCATTCCTGTTCTTAGATGTGGTAGTGTGGTTGGATTCATCGACGAAAGTCGTTCACATTTCAACTCAATGAAAAGAGACCATGGCATTGAACCGCACCTCAAGCACTATGGTCGAAAAGGGTGAATAGATGAGTCTCTAAACTTCATCACCACCAAGCCTTTTAAGCCACATGCGGGTGCTTGGGGAGCTTTGCTCAATGCCTATTCGATTCATCAATGAAGATCGTTCATATTTCGACTCAATGATGTAGGTCCACATCTTTGTAGATCTACATCATTCCCAATGAGTAGGATATCATCCAGATATAACACGAAGAAAGTTAGTGAACTATTGATGATCTTCTTGTAGACACAATGTTCATCAACATTTTGGTTAAAGCCATAAAACTTGATCGTAATATCAAATCTTATATTTCAAAGATCGAGATACTTGTTTCAATCCATAAATGGATCGATTAAGCTTGCAAATCATTTGCTCTTAACCTTGTTTAATGATGGATTAATCATGAAAACAAGTGAGATAGTTTGCAACCTATAGGTTTTACCTCATCAAGTTGATTTATAAGATTTCAGACCGAATAGAAGTACATAGACTCTATTTCGAGATCCATGGTCTTAACCCATTCATCTCGGTCCACATCATTCATTGCCTGGTTATAGGTAAATGGATCCTCAATGTCGTCATTTGATATGATGGTTAGAGCTTCTGTAACGAGTAGGTGGATTTAGAACCTTCCCACTATGTTGAGGCATCCTCAATCGTTGAAGTGGATGTGCTTAACTAGATGAATCAACATCAATAACTTTTGTTGATGTACTAACCTCTTCAACAACTCTTGTTGAAGTTTAGTTTTACTGGAAAGCTCATTCAACACGATTTTACTGTGCGGTTTATGCTCCTTGATGTGGTCCTCTTTAAAAAATATATTCTTTGTCAACACAAATACTTTATTTTTTTAGGATCATAGAAGAAACCACCTCTCGTTTCCTTAGGATAGCCTACAAATAGGCATAATTTTGAACAAGGTTCCAATTTCTTTGGATTTGCCTCAAGCACGTGTGCTGGACAACCCAAAATTCTGAAATGTTATAAATTACCTTTATGACCTCTCCATAATTCTAAAGGAGTGTCAAAAATGCTTTTGGATGGAACATTGTTCAAAATATGAACTACAGTCATTACTGCATAACCCTAAGACGAATCAGGTAACTAAGCATAACTCATCATAGATTGAACCATGTCTAACAAGGTTCTATTTCTCCTTTATGATACACCGTTTTGCTGAGGTGTACCAGGCGCTGAGAGTTGGGATGTGATTCCATGTTCTATCATATAATTCTAGAATTTTAAATCCATAAACTCTCCACCTCAATCTGATCAAAGTGTTTTAATAGTTTTACCTGATGAATTCTCAACTTCAGCCTTATACTCCTTGAATTTTTCAAGAGTTTCAAACTTGTGTTGCATTAGGTAAAGATACCTATATCTTGAATAATCATCTATGAAATATTCAAACCCTCCTCTTTCCTTAACATTTATAGAACCACATAAGTCTAAATGTACAAGTTCTAAGGACTCTTTGACTCTATATCCTTTTCCAGTAAAAAGGTCTGTTTATCATTTTTCCTTCAAGGCATGACTCACAAACAGCTAAAAAGTTTTCTTTTAACTCGCTTTGAAGTGCACTCTTAACCAACCTGTCAATCCTATTAAGATTTATATGACCTAATCTTAGATGCCAAAGATGAACATTTTCTCTAAGAGAAATCTTTTGTCTTTTATGTTGAGTTCTTGTAGTTTTGAACATTTTAGTATTTAGAAGTGCTTTAGATGCTAACGGCCTTAGCACATATAATTACTCTTTAAGCTTGCAAAACAAATACTAACACAATTTTTATAAATAAACACTTTATTTATATAAAAAGAAACAGTGTATTGATGATATAATAGACTTTGTACAGAAACTAGGTTTCTTTTCAAACCAGAAACCATATAAACATTCTTTAAAAGAAGAAAAGACTTTTTAAAGAGTAATTTTATGTTATTGTCATTACTAAGACGAAATGCCATGTTCCAACCTGCATAGTCATCTCGTCAGTTTCGAGCAGCTATTAGGAACTAATTCCCTGAAAAGTAGAACAAATGTGATTAGTGGCCCCTGAATCAATTATCCAGGCCGAATCATCATTTCCACTAAACAAGTTTCTAAAACTAGTAAATCATATTACCTTGCTTGACCTTCTTTTTCTCTATCGAAGACTTGGAATAGTTTCGTTTCTAATGTCCCTTTTGATTGAAGTGGAAGCAATTTCCTTTGGCAACCTTGGCCTTCTTGCCTTTATGAGTTGCAGTAGGATTAGCTTTATTGTCCTGACCTCCCTTCTTCTTCTACTACTTCTTGGTGCCAGAGAAAGAAGGTACAAACTTTGTCCCAAAGGTCGAACCTCTGTGGAACTTCCTAGAAGAAGTGACTATTGAGGATGAGGCCCTAAACTCTCGTTGGGTCTTGTAGTTTGTAAACAAAGTATTGAACAAACGCTTCTGATGTAATAATATATGATATTTTTCTTCACTATTGTCTATGGAACATTGGATGTTTTAATTACGTTACCACAAACAAATAAACTAAGATCCTTGGTTGTTGTTGTAACTTAAGCATGTATATAGAGACATACAGGTGGATCATGTCTTAAGTGATAACCAAAATAGTCTGTAGTATATGGATATAGGAGGGATATCTTGTCCTGGTAATGCTACGGATGCGACCTATTTTTAGAATAGTTACAAGTGTTGTGACTTACTACAGATGGTCTGATTCTGATAATTCATGTGGAGACATGTGAGCGGGGTGTTCTATACAAAGGAGTTTGTATAAGACCGAACCACGAAAGGTTACAGTCTCGTTATATAACGCCGTTCATGATAGATACTTCACTTCACTAGGATGACCATAGGTAACATGACCTTAATCCTGAGTGAGTTGGGAACTTCTGCCTTTGAGGACAGTCCTTTGATTTGCACAGGTGCGAATAGCTAGATCGCCGACTCAAATCTACACATAGTAGGACTATGTTGTATTGTTCATTAGAGGGATTAATGGTACTTCAGGAGTTAGATGTAACTATAGGGGCAAAATGATAAATTGACCCAACTATACTTACGAGCATCTGTGAAGGGTTACGTACTGTTGATTGGTTATATTCGATGGACTAGAAATATATCTGTGGTGAGAAGAGTGTAGTTGTTGGTCTTTAGTGGAATGCCTAGTAGTTAACGGATGGCAGATTTCGTGGCTAAAAAGTTTAATCTGCTATTCACGTACCATTGGAGCTTCGAGCCATAGGTCCATAAGGTCCCCTTGATAGCTCAATGGATTCAAGTTGAGAATCAGTTTTTGGGTCAGTTTGAAGTGTTCAAAATGACAAGAGGGAGTTCGATTATATATGATATGATTGAACTGATCAATTATATATGATATGGTTGACATGATGTATGAGATACATTAATTGGAGGAAACGGATATAAATATGATTTATATCTAGTGAAGGAGAAAAAGAACTATGGTTCATATGTTGCATATGATGTGATATTAAACCATAGGTTATAAATATAATATGATTATATTTATTTTTTAATTTAACAATTATGGGATAATTGTTGGCGGTTTTTTCTCCATAATCGAATGAGATAGTAGAAGGTTGCATTAAGTTTTTGTAACTGAAGGATAAAATGAAAATAGTTTTCATTTTGCAAGATATCATAAACTCGCTCACCGATTGAGTACACTACCTATCTCCTAGCAAACTGAGAGCATACACGACAGCTCAAAGTTTACTAAACAATCATGGACACGCACACACATTTCCTAAACGGTCGCATAGAATTACCTAAACGATCGTCTAGCTTTTTCTAAGTGATCGTGCACTCGAGCGTTTTACTATACATCATCAATATGATCAGTCCCAGTTTACTACACGATCGTGTACCTTTACCTAAACGATCAAGCATCTGTCTATACGATAGACTTCCGATATCTTTCACTTGCTTGGTTGTGGTAAACGGTCGTACCTTCCTCCTTCTCTGTACCAAATCCAACAAAGCCCACACCTCCTAGATTCTCACTCCAAGAATACCGAGGTTTCCGAGTGGTTGTGTCCTCCATTGTTGCCTTGTTCGTGAGGAGTTCGTTCGTGGGTAGACGACAACGAGATTTAGTGGATGATTGGTTTGGCTTGCACACCGACAGTGGGAGGTGCAGTCCTTTGACAAGAGCGAGATTTTAATGCGAAGAAAAGTCTTTCAACTGGTATGTATCTTATTCTCTTTGTTATTTAAAGTTCAAAGCATGTTGTAATTTGTTGTTAAATGCATAACTAATATGTTTGATTGTGAATGTGGTAATTCTGTCACAATGAGTTTGGAACGATCTTGCTTCCGCTCAGATGTGCTATTTGATAAGAGTTCCTTCAGTGGCAACATTTGCCTCTCCCTTCTGGCCCTTGAATTGCATCAAAGACTTGAAAGTCTATGGTGTTGGGATGTATGCCCTAAGCCTTGTAATATATATTAGTTCAATCAATGGTTGATTAGTTTCATGTAACTTATGCAATAATCCATTAAACTAAAATCCAAGGTTATCTGATGTAACTTAAACATATATGTGGAAACATACAGATGAATCATGTTTAAGTGATAACCTAAATGGTATATAGTATATGGATAAGGTTGGGTGCCTTATCCTAGTAACACTACTGATACGACCTATTTTGTAAATGTTTTAATTGTTATAAAATGTTACAAATGATATGATCCTAATCATTCATATGGAGACATGTGAGCGGGGGTGTCTTATATAAAGTGTTTGTATAAGATCGGACTACGAAATGTTGAGTCTCTCTTTATAACACTGTTACTAGAAGGGACTCACTTTTCACTAGGATGACCATGGGTGACTTGACCTTAATCCTGAGTGAGTTGTGAACTTCTACCTATGAGGGCAGTCCTTTGATCTGTATGGGTGAGAGTGGCCAGTTTTGCCAACTCATTATGTCTATCATTTTGGGGATTTGTCGAATTGGGGAGCTGGGAACACCACTACACAGGAATGAATTCAATCATTTCCTAATGTTAGAGTATGAAGAAAAATAGCTCCCTTAAGGGTTGGTTTCGAAACTTGAACAATGAGACACCTCATCCTCTCATGGCTCGAAAGGGGTTAAGTCATAATTGGACTATGACTAATTGTTCATTAGAGGGATCAATGGTACTTAAGAAGTTAGATGTAACTACAGGGATAAAACGATAATTTGACCCAGCTGTATTTACGAGCAATTAGTGATGGTTCAACGCACTGTTGATTGGTTATATCCAATGGACATAGAAATATATCTGTAGTGTGAAGAGTGCAACTGTTGGTCTTTAGTGGAATGACCGACAATTAATGAATGTTGATCAATTTGATTAAAGAGTTCAATCAATTAGTCTCGTATCATTGGAGCTACAATCTATAGGTCTGTAAGGTCCCCTCGTTAGCTCAAGGACTAATGAGAATAAAATTAATTTTGATTTAATTTGAATTGTTCAAATTATTTAAAGGGAATTAATTGTATAAGATATAATTAAATAATTTATATAGATACAATATAAAATATAGTGTATGTTGATACATTATATATATAATTTGATGAAAGAAATAAATATTTGAATATGATTCAAATATTAATTATATGAATATGATTCATATAAAAACTATATGTTTAAATTTATTTAGTTTTATGAGAGAAATAAATATTTGAATATGATTTAATGAATATGATTCATATAAAAACTATATATCAAAACTAATGTGAAAATGATTCATATTTAATCTATATAGTTTGATGAGAAAGGTCGTTATTTAAATGTGATTGAATTATTATTTATATGAATGTGATTCATATGACATATAACCTATAGTTTTTATATGAGATATAATATATATATATATATATATATATACATATTTATATATATTAAATTTAAATTTTGAATTTGAATTTAATTCTTTCAAAATTAATTAAATAAAGGGGAGGGAGCTATAAGTCCCTCCTCACTTAATGACCCATTCTCACATAACAAAAGATGGTGAGGAAAGAAAATGTTCTCTCTCTCTTTGATTTTCCTTCTCTCTAGGTTCTGTAGAAAAGTATGATAGAAAATTCTCTAAATTTTTCTCATTCCCCCTTGCCAAAATTGAGTGTAAGCTCACACCTTTACATGATTCTCGTCCCTGAGAATAACAAGGAAGACTTCGTGGTGTGTTCTGTTCATCCCGTATAGTGTGTTTGTGGTGCTGAATGTGGGAGATCAAGAGGAGATCGGACAAGTTCGTACTTTGGAGAGGAAACATGAAGATATAGATCTTCAAAAGTATGCTTTTCTTAATCCCTTCTCCTTTCGGTATTTCAAGTAGTAAGCATGCTTAATTGATATGTTTATTACATTTCCGTCGTCTCTGGATTATTATTGTTCTGTAAAACGAAATTAAAAACAATGGCATCCAATTACTTTCACTGCAAGGTATTCAAATTTCCTTCAATAGTATCAGAGCTAGGTTGAGTCTTTAAATTTCATTTTTGAACCTTATTTCAAGATTATTGGTGGGTGTATGGTCTGCATTGTGAATGTATGTTTTCGGTTTTGCACATTAGATTTTTCGAAATTGGTCTAGAATTTACTGCTTTAAAGGTATTTTTCCCAGTGTTTTGGGCATTTAAATTCTTGTAATCGAGTCTATAATTGTCCATGTTGTTCATAATGTGGTTTTGGCTTCGATTTGGAGATTTTTGGAGCAAGAACGGAGCAAATTGGATGAACGGGCGAAACAGAGTAGACTTTCTACCTTATAACGTCATAGTGTGGCCCAATGCTACGACAACATAAAAGCCAGCATCGCAACTCTGGTAACAAAGCGTTGTGATGCTCCATATGGTCAAGAATCCTTCAGGTCATGGGTTCTTAAGCCTCCCCAGCGGTTTCAAAGCAATTTTTTCGTTTTTAATTATTAATTATTAATAATTAATAATTTATTTTTACATTAATTAAATTAATATAAGTGTTATATTAATCTAATTAATGTTTAGGATGCCAATTTTGATCAAATGTTGCTTTTATATTTTTATTATACATGTGATGTATGATTATTTATTGTATTGCATAGTATATGCCATATAGTATAAAATTCTCACTATAGGATAAATATTATTTCATGCATCATTCTAATATAAATGTTATATTATATACTTGCATGTTTTAATTAAATATGCCTATGCATCATATTTAATATAATTGTTTTATTATATGATTGCATGCATTTATAACATATCCATGCATTATTTTATATTATAAGTGTTATAATATATAGTTTCGGATGATGGATGATTGTTAAACTTTTTTCATTACTTTATTATATAAATCTTATGTATAATGTAATGAAAATGAAGATGCATGGAGCATAACACTACTTTAGTAAAATTATAATTGTTAAAATTTTCTTTTAAAGTATATCATTAGATGCATGTTTAGGTTTTAATAATTTCATTAATTCTTTATAAATGTTATAAGTTTAATGAAATTAGAATTAAAATCTATACTAAAGAGTTGTATGCAAACATAGGATAAATTAATTTTAAATGATTTAAAATTAATTTCATTTAGACCCATGTTAATAATATTTCTAATACGATTAGAAATAGATTTAATCTTTTAATTTCCATTTAATAGGATAAATTTAGATTAAATAAAAGATTAAATTTATAATATAATTGTCTATAAGGGACTTTTGTCTAAGGAAAGTTCTGGGGTATTTAAGCTGATAGAAATGGAAAATCCCTACTTGGGAACCAACCTGAAAGATAAATTAGAAAATAATGTTATAAGCATGCAATAAATTATTAGTTTTATTAAAGTGTTTGATAAATAAGAATCATATATTGTTAAACTATCCAATATAAGAGTTATATTGGGTCAAGTTAACAATTCACTTAGATAAATTTGTTAGCCTAATTTACCTAAGTAATGAACCCTCATTTGTAAAACACTCAGTGAGAGGAAAATGATGTATATGATTCTTCAATTTCCTCTTCTTGTTTCTCCCTAAATAGTTCATACCGTAAGGTCTATGCTCGGCTTCGAGATACCTTTGCTTGTCTCCCCTGACAGATGGTGTTTGCATAGATCAATATCAAGGTGAATGGAGAGAGTGTTTATAGTAGGTGGGAGATGGAAGTGTGTCAACACATCCCACGATCTTCTTCATTGGTTTGCAGTAAACTTTCATACTCGACCTCGAGACACCATTACTCGTGTCTCCCTACGGATGGTGTTTGCATGAGATTTTACTCAAACTCCAGAAATGGATAGGATTGCTTTAGTTTTTGCTGCATTCGGATTTTCTCTATGGTTGGCTCATTGAGGCGGAACCCTGAAGTCTAAAATGAAGGATTACACTTACGAGAAATTGTTAAGCGAGTTAATAATTTTTTTACCAGACTATGGTAACTAAATATTATTAGAATAAAAGTTATTCTAATATAATATTTGGTTGAGAATGTCTCAATTCAGTGAAGGAGTACCTGACTACCCTACGGTGGCTTTTATTCTAACTTACTAGAGTATCATAGCAATAGAAATTTTGAATTAATAAATGAGATTCATATTAAATTTCTTGGGTTCATATTTTAATTTCTATGCTGAATTAGAATAGATAATAGTTTGCATATAGTCAATTAACATGTCGTTACATCTCAAAAGTTTTATTTTTGATTACTGATATAAGTCAAAGGATTTCATAAATATGTTACTTCGAAATGTCATCAACCATCTTGGCTGTGTAATTTTGTCTTTTATTTGGAAAATTTTCTAAAAAAGGATTTGTTGCTGATTGATGCGATGCACAAGCGTCCGCAATCGAAGTAATAAATCTCAAATAGGGTATCGTCCTCAGGGACCGCATGAGCGAAATTTTCCTAAATGTAGCTATAACAATTCTTTGCTAATTTTATAAAGGCAACCCAAAAGATGAATTTTATCTATAACTATGACTAATGAAAACTCAATCACACATGCAAGAACAAATTCAGAGCAAAATGATTCCAAGGTGTTGTTTCATTTAAGGAATATAGTGAATATGACATGAAATTGATTGAAATTAATAGATTGAGGCTAGAAGTTCTAAAATCAGGAAATCCTCTCTCGAGCTCAAACCCTCTTAATAACTACCCATCAACCTGAATCTTTTCTATCGCTTGAATAGTTACAGCATTAAGATCCTTCAACCGCACCCCTTATTATTCTAAATTCATTCTCATGGAATTTCGAATAACAATCTAAACTATTGAGTCCATCGAATTAAACTCTCTCTCTCGACATCTAATTAACTTAGGTTCATTCAATGAATGTCCAGTTAATTAAAAGTATTAAACACAAATAATTTAGGAATCCATGCAAAATCAATCAACTGTAAATTCTGTATTCAAAGTAACATTCCCTAAAATCCACAAACACCCTAGAATAATAGAGTTTAGCCACACATGATTCCGATAACAAAATTCCACAAATATTCAATCATTAAAACAAAAAGTAATTTAACGTAGAAGAATGATCTCTCTTCAATAGGTCTGAATCCCAATCACGATCTCCTTGACTCTCGCCACAAATCTCGCGTTGTTCTTCAACAAAATAGCACAATCACAATCAATATTCCTCTCACGAACAACCCAAAGATGATCTTGGATCAACTCTTAACCGAAATCTCGAGTCTTCCACAAAAAATGATCGGAACTATTATAATTCGGCTCTTGTATGGACTAAAATCGCTTAAAATCGGCTCTGCCTCTTTTTCCCTTTTTTCTTGCGGCGCAACACTATTATTTATAATATGCTCGTAGCGTTGCAATGCTGGCGTCATGCCAACTGCGCGTAAAAGTCGTAGCGTTACAACGCTGCCTTGTTCCAAATTTCTCTAAGGTCTACAACGTCAAGGAGCAGTGTTGCAACGCTCAGCCAACGCTAGCTCCTCCGTATTGCTTTCCAAACTTGCATCTTTTCTTGATCTTGGGTCCTTGATTTCTTCCTAATTCCATAGTCAACCTGTAATTGCTCAAAATTGGAGTTTTGCCTCGGGTTTTTGCTCATTTTCACACAAATGCTCCTGATGCTTGACTTCCTAAATAACTCAATAAACCATATCAAACCAAACAAAAACTAGCAATAGTAATTCAAAATTTGAAAGTAATAAAAGCACTTTTTAGATGCTTTTCACCGATTCATGAAGTGTTCATGAATAATTCTTTGTAGTAATAGCTTACTTTTATTGTCTAGATAATAGGTGATGCGTTTGGATTACAAGATAAAATCATGATGAAACATGTTGTATGTTGGAGAAATGAGAAGCTATATGACCTCTAAAGTTAAGTATTTTCGGAGTCCAAGAAAATCATAATGATTAGAGCTAATGAGGGAAATATTTCCAAATTAGTTTGGAATGCCACTTGATGAGGAATTTTAGAAATACCTCATATGAAAGAAAAATAAGAATAAGTAAATTTGTTTACTAAGTTCTTGATGGAGAATACATATTCACACCTTAATAGTTGAATAATGATTCACTATTAGAATTTTTATTCATTACAATTAGATTGTAAATCTTGGCGCATACTTCATTAAGTGGAATAGTTCTACTAGTTGACAACGGAAAGCTCATCTCAATTAAAGTAGTGGGAGACATTAAAATGTTTATTTATGCTGAAAACGACACTTTTATCATCATAAGAGAAATTCAATTTCAACAAACTTTTTTACTAAATATTTCATAGGGTATGAATAAATTTAGTAATAAGACATGTTTTCAAAAGTTGTTTTGAAAATATGTTCAACTTTGAACAAAAATATATTTTTCTGTGTTAGAGGATAACACATCTGCTTGCTAAACTGAGAGAGTATAAGGATTAATGAATCCAGAAATAAATAAAGATTCTATTCTCCTAAAGGGATACATGTCTTTGGCTTTTAAATGACACTTATAGGTAATTTTTTAAGAGTTAGAGTTAAATTATTTTTACCTGTTAAAAGTCTTGTTTCTCATGCAAGTGTGTCATTAACACCTTATTAGATAAGGTTACTTAACCATTGTTAGACTTTCTTATTATGACCCAGGTGGTCTTGTGGTTGAAAGGATAAGTCTGACTTCGTAAATAAGTCATTAATATGATTGATGAGTGTTTATGAATAAATGTATTTTATTCTAATGAAACTTAAGTCTTATTTTCGTTGAAATTTTTAAAAGAAATTAGGCTAAAGTTTGAGTCATTTAGGCAAGCGTATTGTGACATTATGATCTGATCATAATGATTAGTACAGGATATTCGTTGTACTAAGCCTAATTAATAGAGATGAGATGAGATCTCAACTTCGAGCATTAGGTACAATTTGGATGAAATTGTGCAGTAGCAGGAGAAATATGGCCTTGTTCAACTTGGTACATTTTTAAGTACTTTGTTAAACATAATCCTAATCATTTAAAATTACACTGATGCTTGTTGGGTTTTATGTCCTAAAACTCGTGATAAATAAACAATGGAATTTATTATGAAAGTTCAATAAGGTGTTATTGAATAGATGTTTTGCTTGATAGAAATCCAATAAACCTGAAAGTCCCTTGACTATTGGATGAGTACTTGAACTTTATATGGAGACATAAAGATGGACCAGGTTCGAGTAAATAGTCAAAATGGTCTATAGTATATGAATAAGATAGGTACCTGATTCTAGTAACACTATTGCATGCGGCCTGCTCTGTAGTTGTTACGAGGAAGTGTAAAGTGCTACAAACGAAGTGATCCTAATTCGTTCATGTTGGGACATGAGAAGTGGGGGTGTCCTTGTGCAAAAGGGTTTGTACAAGGTCGGACCACGAAATTAGTCACTCTTACTTTATAACGTTGTTTACTGTTTAAGACTGACTATTTCAAAGTGATGACCTAGGTAACTTGACCTTAATCCTAGGCTAACTATGAACTCCTGTTTATTTGGAATTATCCTTATATTTGCATAGGTGAGGGTTGGCTCAACAGCGCCGGCTCAATAAACCTCTCATTTCAGGGGTAAGACTGGATAGATAGTTGGGGACATAGGGTGCAAGATAGAATTCACTTCTACCCGCTTTTAGGGATAGTAGAGAGGTTATTCCCTTAAGTGCTGATTCTGGGTCGTGAACAAGGGACCAAACCCTCTCACTGGCCCGGAAGCAACTCAGTTTTGTAGGTCATAATCTGGAGCCCATGATCTGTAGGTCCACAAGGTTTCCCTACTAGCTCGGAAATGGATTGCTCTAGAGTAGTGTGATAAGTTAATTTGAAATATTTAAATTAAAGTCAAAACGGAATTGAAGAATATATATTTAAATATAATTTAAATATATGAAGATGGATTTGTGTAAAATTAATTTAATCTTAGATATTAAATTAATTAGAATTATTTAAATTGTTTAAATAATTATTTATTAATTTTATTAATTTTATTAAAAAATTAATTTATGAAATTAATTTGTAATATTAATAAATTTTGATTTTAGAAATGAAATATGATTTTAAACTCAAAATTTGATTTTGGAAATAGAAAAATACACAAATGAAAAAATTGGATTTTTCCAACTTCATCTTCAACTAGCTCACAAAGAACCCACCATCTTCAAGCTTCATTTACTCCAAGCATGAGCTACATCCCATGCAACAAATCTCTTTGCATGATAGTCTCCAATATATTGAAGAGATTGGGGTGAAGTTAAAGGATTGCAATCGATAGAATTTTAGCTGAAAATTCAGGTAGAAGAAGGTGTTCTTCATTGGGTTATTGCAGTGAGTATTCTCCAAGTTCCCTTTGATTCCAACTTATTTTGAGTCACACAACTCAGAATAGTAGAGAAGATCTTGTGGTGTTCTGCATAAAGATTTGGAGGAATTAGCAGCTGGAAATCAAGATTTCAATGGGTCTTCAAAGGTATGTCTTGAAACCCATTAAATTCTGCTTGAGCATGCTTTCATTTCTGCCAAAATTATTCAATTAGAGTGCTTATCGATACTCGTCGCTTCCGTTGCGTGCTGGTACCGTTCCAACAATGCTTGGCTCCACTGAGGATATGCAATGGGGACTACATTTTTTAACGTTATTTCCTCCAAAATGTTTACGAAACTGTTGGGGTTGATGTTCTAAATCTCATAGGGTCCTATAATATAAAAAAATTATTTATTTAATAAAATATGAGATGTTTTATTTGACATTGTTGGGTTTTATATCCTAAAACTCATGGTTTATAAACTATAAACTTATTTTGTTATCAATAAAAATGTTATTAAGGCTTATTCAATAAAGTTGTTATTGAATGTATGAATTGCTCATTTCGTTTTAGAAAGAACATAGATCCAATAAACTAAGATCTATGGCTATTTTATGAATACTTGGAATTTATGTAGTGACATAAAAGTGGACCAAGTTCGAGTAGATAGCCAAAATGGTCTATATAATACGGATAAGGCTGGGCACCTTATCCTGGAGACACTATAGGATGCGGCCCACTTTGTATTTAGTAAAATAATGTGATCCTGAATCGTTCATGTGGAGACATGCGAGTACGGGCATCATGTGCAAAGAGTTTGTATAAGACTGAACTAAAAAAATAAGTCAGTCTTACTTTATAACGTTGTTTAGTGTCTAAGGCTGACTATTTCAAAGTGATGATCTAGGTAACTTGACCTTAAACTAAGCTAACTATAAACTTCTATTTTTTCGGAATTATCCTTAGATTTGCATAGGTGAGGGTTGTCTCGATAGTGTTAACTCAATAAGCCTCTCATTTCAAGGGTAAGATAAGGTAGATAACTGGGGACACAGGGTGCAAGATGTAATTCACTCCTACCTGCTTTTAAGGATAGTTGTCACACCTCCTCCCTAGCCTTAGCCCCCAAGACCTGGAAGGGAGCGTGAGGGTACACCAGTAGTATTCTAAGACAATATTTCAATTTAATGTTTCCCCCCTTATCTATTAAAGATTTCAACATGTTTACTCTATCTAACTTTCATACACATAGTTCAATTTCCTATATTCTTTATTACATGTTCCGAGCCATGCCCTGAGAATTTACCAAGTCCTGGTGTGTTGGTAATTAGTAGACTCCTTCCTGAACGCTCCGCTTTGCTACCTGTTGGGGG